>NC_036870.1:10323275-10463892 GCF_002910315.2 Salvelinus sp. IW2-2015
CCAAGTTTGCCGGATGACCTTACAGTGGTAGGCTTGATTACCACAACCGACGAGACGGCCTACAGGGAGGAAGGTGAGGGCCCTCGGAGTGTGGTGTCAGGAACAAGATAACCTCACACTCAACCCGTCAACAAAACAAAGGAGATGATTGTGGACTTCAGGAAACAGCAAGAGGAGCACCCCGCCTAATCCAACATTGACGGTCAGTAGTGGAGAAGCGTGGAAAGTTTTAGTTCCTCGCGTCGTAACATCACGGACCAACACTGAATTGGTCCACCCACACAGGACAGCGTTGGGAAGAAGGGCGCAGGCAGCGCCTCTTCAACCTCAGGCAGGCGGAGAATTCGTTGTCACCAAAGCACTCACAGAACTTCTACAGATGCACAATCCGCAGAGACTCCTGTCGGGCTGTAATCACCGGCCTGGTACGGCAACGCTCCGCCCACAACCGTAAGGCTTCTCCAGGAGGGTAGTGAGGTCTGAAGAAACGCCATCCCGGGGGCAAACTACACTGCCCTCCAGGCACCTTACACCACCCGCTGTCCACAGGGAAGGCCACTAAAGATCATCAAGGACAACAACCACCGTCAAGCCACTGCTGGTTCCACCCCCTATCATCGCAGAGGCGAGGTCAGACAGGTTGGCATCAAAGCAGGGACGCGAGAGATTGGAAAAACAGCTTCTATCTCCAAGCGCCATCAGACTGTTAAACAGCCACCACTAACATTTAGCGCCGCTGCCAACATTACTGACTCAACTCCAGCCACTTTTAAAATATGAGAATTGATGGAAATTATGTAAAAATGTACCACTAGCGCCACTTTAACAAGCACTTAATAGAATGTTTTACAGTCACCCTACCATTACCCATCTCATATGTCTATACTGTACTCTATATCAATCTACTGCTTTTCCATCTTTATGTAATACATGTACCACTAGCACTTTTTAAAACTATGCCACTTTATGTTTAGCATACCCGTGACATACTCATCTCATAATGTATATACCGTACTCGATACCATCTACTGCTATCTTGCCATGCCGTTCTGTTACCACCACTCATTCATATAATCTTTTGTACAATTCTTTATCCCTTTACACTTGTGTGTGTGATATAAGGTAGTAGTTGGTGAATTGTTAGGTTAATTACTTCGTTGGTTATTACTTGCATTGTCGGATACTAGTAGAAGCACAAGCATTTCGCTACACTCGCATTAACATCTGCTAACCATGTGTATGTGACTAATAAAATTTGATTTGATTTGATTTGAATGAGATGGGAGGCCATGATTGTATTACTTTTTTAAATGTAAAATAAAGGATAAATTATGTTACCTCCATTTGTCAGCATTGCCTCCCTCTCTAGATGTTCGTTGCTGCCTTGAACTGGAACAGCAGAACTAACATCAGCACTTCTACAGTTTCAACTGCATTCACTATGTGCTTAAGAAATATACAATAAAATAACTGACAATACTTTTTAATAACATTACCAGAGTCAGTGCTGCTAGCACCATCTTTTATCACTTGGAAAAGATAATATTATCGTTCTTTAATTAGATACAGATATACAGTATTGAGTGTTAAATAGGCTCATAACCTATAGGCTCATATCCGTGTGAAGTAGGTCTGCTGAGGGTGCTGCAGAACCCTGATTAAAAATAAATCATACAAATTGTGAACTTGSCCTTTATTTATGAGGCATTTCTAAMTTATATTCTTGAAGAATCAATGGGTATGTATAATGAATTTATAAGTCCAKAAATGCATGTAGCAACGACAGATTTCCCCTTTAATTGTGAACTGCTTTACAACGCTGATATTCTGCATGATCGTTACAGATTGAATCGAGCTCTTAGAAAGGTGTCCAATAGATTTTCTTTACCTCAGTACAAATCACATGGTAAACGTGATAACATATGAATCTTAGTTCTTACATCAACKCATGAAACAATGAGTAGTTTACAWGCACACTAATAATTCGATATTYAACTGATTATGGCAGAAGGCCYAGTATGGCATTAGTCATGTAAAAACCTTACTCTGCTTARCTTAATCGSCGTAAAATCATAATCGAAGTAAGCATACGCTGATTAAAACACRTGTTRTTCTGAGCAATCTTTCGAATTATTAGGACATGTAGAGCTTAATCAGCGTTCCAGCTGTGTATTTGATCTGRYCATGTGCAGAACCGGGTAGCYCAACACCCCTCTATTATGCACGAGTGAAGTGAATGTTCCCTGAGACTGTGGTCTTGGGGAGAGCAGTTASTGATATTCGTCAGTTTTAAGTATAAAAGTATCTGGATTAGGCCATAAACGGAGTTCCTAGATAAGTAAGGCCTGTTCATGTGTGTTTTTGACCTACGATTTACCACACACACCGGCACGCATGCACAACTTACCGGATACCGTGGGATTTATTTTGTGGGATCTTTTCAATTTGGTTTTAAATTGGGTGTGCAGAATGATGGAAATGTTTGTAAAGGGTTTCGGAAGGACAGGGAAAGAAAAGGGCTATGAAATATTTATTGGTGTCAAATGCCCTGTATCCTGACTTTCTGGTGAGGCCTGATCAATCTCATTAGAAATGATCGAAACAGGTGGGATTTAATTATAAAATGAATAAGAAACACCAGTCTTACAATTACTTTATGAGATACTATTATTTCCTTATGGAGTTGTACATCTAAGTTGATTGGTTATTCAATGTAATAATTTTTGAGTTAACATGCAGCGTTGTTGGTTTTTGAATCACGATGTGAAATGTGTTCAAAGGGGAAATTACCAGTTCCCTGGGGCTCTGGTCTTTYGGTAAATACACAAATGTATTTTGTTCAGTCTGCATATAGAAGGGTAAATATGTTAATAAGGGTTGACAGTTACTCCAAATGGATTGTAATATGTGTATTACTGATTTCACTTTTGTTTTTGTTTCAATACAAATTTCCCCAGATTGGGTCTGCTGGATTGTTGGGATACCCCCATGGGTTATGGTGCTAACTCCCTGATCTGGTAACTCTTCCGAGAGGTCGCCAGTAAAATAAGGGAGTATGAACTAAATTTTGAAATGGTTTCAACAGTAACAGTATGTTGTTATGCTCTTTGACATTTGTCGTAGAGATAAGGTTATTAAGAAAATTGGGAATGTAATAATTTGTCATATAGTCAATGCTTGTCTGGATTTCCTGAATCAGAAACGAATTGAACAAAACTTTTGTTCTGTTCTGTCCTCTCTTGTGGTTATCATGGAAGGTGATGTCAGATTGTYTCTTAATACATGATAGGAATAATTTGACCACAAACAGTGTGTGTGAACCTCAAAACCCTCCCTAACCGGCTGAAGAAAGAGCGACAAAGAAGTTCAATGTGATAGTAACAACACTCCTATCTGAGTCCGAGCCGTTAACCTGGGTACAGGCGGAAGGACTGCGCCATGAGTCCTGAGACCGRGCATGTGGAGTGAGCATGGAGAGATAACATTCAAACTTCTCTCAAGCTCCTGGTGTACAGGTGGGAGACATGGACCTAACAAAATGGTGGTAGCGGCTCAGGTGAGAGACTCGTATGTGGGAAAAACAGATGACTTTATATTGAAATTGGGGCATTACCAAGGGCCATCAAATGTGACAGGCATGAGTCACAAATGTGCCGTTGGGAATGAGGAAGTGCCAAGAGGAAGGGGGGGAGGGGTGATATTAAGGAAGGTCTACACACTGCGAATGATTTAGACTAAGAATGCATTGAGATACCGATATTTCATTACCATGCCACTCGAGACAGGAAAACAGGGACAAAGGGGGGTTGTAATGAGAAGTGTTATTACCGGCAATAATAGGTCCCGTTTATAAATGTACATTCTAACCGTGATGATGTGTGCTAGGTTGAGAAGCTCGATTTGGAGTGATAGACTCAAAGTAAAGCACTAAAGACTGTCATTCTGAATTTGGGTTGGATCATTTCTAAAATGTTTTAGCTATGWTTCGGCTACAGCYAGAGAGTTGCTCTCAAACTGTGAGGGGTGGGTGCACTGCCCAAATGTATTAGGCCTAGGGAGGCTGTATAAACCTTATCTTTAAGTGTCCTCCAATAGGGAGGTTGCTAGAGAACTCACTGGATGATAGCTTGGGTCAACTATTTTTAATTTAATTATATATATWTTTTTTACCATGTCYTCAGAATTTTTATGTTAAATCGCATCAGTACATATAGATTGCTCGATGATACGGTACAATTAATTGCATACAAGGTTCATAGTCTGTGTCTTGCGTTAACACCCAAGGATGAAAATGAAGYAGACGGGCATGGAGACCAGCATGACATGAGCATAGCACGTAAAGGATGGGCGGTTCTGTCTCCAGTTGTAGTAGCATCAAGGGTGGTGTGAAATTATTAAACATGTATTTTCTCTTTTCCCTGTTTAAGTCAATATGTTTTTAGGTTTCGTGGAACACAGAGTGATCATTGTTCCAAAGGAGGGACTGATGTTTATAACTTTAGTATGTTTATAACTTTAGAAGTGCATTAGGAGTAGTGACCATGGTGCATTAGAAGTAGTGACCATGGTGCATTAGAAGTAGTGATGGAACGATATACGTGCAAATGTATCTGTAGCAGGAGGCGAGGTACACATGAGGTCTGCGTTTGAGACAGAAGGTTTACATAAGGCTGTTAAGTGGGATTGAATGTGACTGAGGTGAAGATCTGTGGGGGCTTATAAATTGAGGTTGGGGTGATAGTGGTATCATCCCCAGAGACTATGTATATTGCTACAGGAGATAGCTCGTAGGAGAGGGAGGACAGCTAACTGCACAATGTAGGGACTATTACACATACCCAGATCATGGTGAAAGTAGCAGAGATAGTGTTGGAATTTCAGACACTTTCGGGAAACCTGTGACTCAGAGTTTTGTTAGGTTGGATATTCTTCCAACGTCATTGATCTCTTTCCCTTTTATAACAGCCAAACAGACAGCGAACAATTGACAGATTCCATGCAGTAGTTATTCTCACGGCAGTCGCTATAGGGACAATAACTGAAGGAGGCGATAGTAACAGCATGGAATTGGACTACGGCGCAAATTGGGGATTTTGAGGTGTGCGTCATGGGCAGTGTTAGTAGTAGCAGGGGTTACTGTAGTAGCATGGGTTGGGAGAGTCTATGTGGTCAGGAAATGACCCATGTGTTGCAGTGTGCATATTCCCAGGTGAAAGCGGCACATGAGGAGCAGGAGATAAACGAGAACACGGGCTGAATTCTGGAGATTGAGTGTACATCAAGATACACCAGGCGGGGGGTGTTGGGACAGCGTTGGTCTGGTCTACACACAGTACTCCTTACAGCACCTGCAGCGATAAAGATCGTCATGTCTCTCCTCGGTGGGTTCACCCTTCTCACGTGAAGTGAGGTCCAGCTGCATAATGGGTGAGCTTGAAGATYCAGTGACAGAGGAAGCGGAGCTAAAGAGAGAGAGAGAAAGAGTAGATTCCACTATAGACATGCAGATGGGTTGGGTCTTGGAGCTACTTTAACCACCATAGTTGGGTTGGGTTAGTTGCTTTAATGCATCAGATGAAAGGATAGATGTTGGGGTAATTGTACTCTGGACAACATTCTGGAGGCATTGATGTGAAAGCATATACAGTGCTGGGTTACCTCAAGAGGATGTAGCGTTGATTAGGGATACGCATTTGCCTATCAGGTGACGTGCCTATCAGGTGGCCAATGGAGGAGGAAGGAGATGCGGGAACAAATTGAAAACTGGCCATGGCTTGGGAACACCTCTGGATCCTGTGGTCTGACGGGGAAGGAGGGTGCCTCTCAGTCCAAGAGGCGCCCCTCAGGTCCAGAGGGAGCCCCCTCAGTCAGTGCTGCCCCTCTACTTTAGGGTTCTCCACATCGGGGTCGGTGCGAGGTCGCCACTCTAAGTGCACATAAGTTGGTGCCGGAAATGATGTGTGGAGTGGTCACGTCCGCTCCAGAGCGCCACCGGCGGTAAATGCCATCCCCAGACCTCCCCTATAGGTTCAGTTTTGCGGCGGAATCCGCACTTTGGGGGGGGGGGGGGGCCTGAGGAGCCAGCGGTTCTCCACAGAGAGTTCAGGGTCCCCTGGATTCACCTGGACCCAACAGAGGAAGCGAGACACTAAGAGTTATTTCTCTGTCCCTAGTTTTCTGTCTGTCTAGTTTTTCTGTCTATCTGTCTGGTTTTCTGTCTGTCTGTCTAGTTTTTCTGTCTGGTTTTCTGTTGTCCTGGTCTATTTTTTCTGTTTGTCCTGTCTGGTTTCTGTCTGTCTGTCTGTCTGTCTGTCTCTTGTTTTTGTTTTTTCTTCTATCTACTGAATCGAATCTCCCTCTCTCTCTCTCTCTTCTTTCTCTTCATGGTGATATGCTGGTGAAATGGTACATGACACACCTTACTTCTAACTGGACTGATTCGCCAACATGAATACAAGGTGGCCGTGTCCTCCATCTTCAAAGACAAGTTCGAAAGTGACGCCATGGACCATCACAGTCAACAGGTAAACTACAGGATATGTAGCTAATGCAACCATTCTCAAGGACTTACTGCAGACCTATAATTACAAAGTCACATTAACTTTGTAATTGCACTTTTGAACTTTGAGCATAACAAGGCCAATGTAGTTGATTATAGCTGAGTATGTATGGTGATACTATTAGGTAACGTTTAAGTGAATAAAGACTGTGGGGTTTACCAAACAATTACACAAAAAGGCAGCAGGGTTTACCAAAAAATTATTAACCATGAACCATTTAGAAATAATTCATGTTTGTTTTCATTGCAAAGGTTGCTTTTATCACTTATCGTAAACCATGTGGTACATTAGTCATAAACAGGACAGACAGAGGAGTTACTGTAGTTCTGATCCAGAACAGGTTTGTCAAGGAAGTAAAACACTGAAGAATAACAAGCATGCTGTTTGACACAATGAACCTAGGTGTACTTCACATACTTTCTCGGTGTACTTCACATACTTTCTAGGTGTACTTCACATACTTTCTAGGTGTACTTTACATACTTTCAGCTTTAGTATGAAGATCGACAAGGATAAGATCCTCCTTCAAGATCAAAACAACTTACTTGTTGTCATGTTCCTACACAAGCCACATACAGTAGAGGAGCATTATTGTGACAGAATACAATGACTTTGGAAAAAGTAAATTTTTTTGTTTAAGTTCAATTTTTGTTTTTGGTGCTGCTCTATGGACATCATTGAAGACCGAACGCCTACAATGATGACGCCATACCCATTGAACCCATTTTTTTAACAATCACATACTCCTCACTAACACACAGGCATTGATGGTTGTGCTATTGTACACATTTAAAGATATCCATACAAAGCTTAAGTGTCCCACTTTGCTAAGTGTCCCACTTAACCAAAACTCACCCTAATGGGGTATGGTTTATCTAATAATGGGTGTATATTGCTATATCCATTTTTTTTACCTCAACAGAGTGGGCTTCTTTCTAGTTATTTTACCACCTGAATTTAAGGGGATTTGTCGCTACATAAACACACTCAGAAAGAAAACAGTTGTAAGGCATTTCATGTTTGCCAAAGATCAGGGGTGAAAGTAAGGCGGTAAGGTCCAGTGCGTCGTCCCGGCAAAATAAATAGTGGGGGTACGCCGTACCAGTAAAACGTGAGCCTATCACAATTAATACAACATGCCCTCATAAATATAGGCTATTACACCATTATCTAACATTACTGCATGTCAGCCGCATGAAACATTTTCCAATTAACATGGTGGTCTATGCTCCAAATTGCATTGTGGTTTGAGGAGAACACTTACATTTTGTCAAGGTGGAGATGAGAGACCGAGGACCGCGTGGACAACAGTGGATGCATCAATTCAGGCTACAAGTGTAGGCCTAATGACAATGGCAGTACACGTACACAATACACGTAGGTGTTTTGTAARAGGTGTCTCTTTCCATTCATCAAATTGCGGCTGCACAGTGCACTGTRGGGGTTTGGWTGCTGAAATMATTTAGTGAGTGGACGAATGTGCGCGGATAGCCTACAGGAGCGCCTTTGTTAAYRGATTGTTTGGCAATCAGATGAAAACCTCCTGACTGGTTGTGGTTATTCCACATTAAAAGGCATASGCGGCATGTCCATAAGGCTAGGGGAAGCTACGCTTTCACTAAAGTAAATATAATTAAATTGCTAAAATTGTATAGCCTAATTAGCTTACTCCTGTCTATACAGAAATAAATAAAATAATTGAAAATCGGATACTARACCAGAAAGCATGATTTGGCCTACAGTTGGAAGGGCCCGCATGTTGGGCAGCACAATAGATTATTGTTGAGTTGCGACTGTCAGTGAAAAGCAGAGACKCAGCAATGCATATCATATTATTTATTTAAATGTAATGATTTCCTTATATGAACTGTAAGTTGTTAAAATCGTTGACATTTTTTCATCTTGTGTTTATATTTTTGTTCAGTATATAATAATGCTATGGGAAATTTAAGCATTTTATGATTATTCCGCGTGACTACTTGTTTTGTTCCACAGTTTGTCATGGTTGTTATGATATGGTATCAATATCAATGTGCACATAGTTTAGAGTTTCACGTTTTAATGTAATGTGCACAAGTACAGTGAAATGCCTTTCTTTCCAGCTCTAAACCCAACAATGCAGTAATCAAGAACAAGATGTAGATGATAGATGATATTGTGCAGTGAGTGCCAGGAAATGTGTGTGTGCAATATCAAGTAACCCAACCCCACCCKTAATATGACAATATGAGGTCTTTGTACTTTAATAAATGGTCTTTATTAACTAATGGAAACATAGGATGTCTTTTATTTACTCMTTGTCTAAAAGCATTTTTCAACAGATCAGATAGCTGAAGTAAATTCCTATCAGTCAAATCGGAGAAGTCATACCTTACTAGACTGCTTTTAACAGACCTGGTTTAGTTAGGATCATGCTACAATCRTCTTAGACATGCTCTGGATCTTTGGCAATTAGGAAGTATRTTTTAAACCTCATGCTTTGGYCTGMATGTTTCAATGTGTAGTTCATACATGCATAATCTATGAGCAGAATTACTGTTTTACCTCAATCGGCCACAAAATCCCTAGTTTGAAAGCGACTGTTTTCTGGAAGCCCACATGGGTCAGCCCCCTAGCAATTCGAGTTTCAGCCAATGAGCTTCAGCCCCTTTCCCATTTGAGTAACAGCTAGCAAGATGCACACACAGCAGAGCAAGAGAGGGAGCACATAAACTCAGCAAAAAAAGAAACGTCCCTTTTTCAGGACCCTGTCTTTCAAAGATAATTCGTAAAAATCCAAATAACTTCACAGATCTTCATTYTAACCGAGGCCTGTACTCTTTCCCATGCTTGTTCAATGAACCATAAACAATTAATGAACATTGTCGTGGCAATTTCCTATATTACCAAATGAGGAGAGTTACAAACCACACACCAGTCAGAGTTATACTTAATCTTTTAATAATATGAGCTTCACCATAGCCCTTTGACTCTCAGATCAATTCAGTGTCTATAATGAATTCTGAGAGTGCCTACAAAAGAATACCAAGATCTTTTATAGCCAAGATACACCCCTCTCAACTTACATGACGAACCACAGATCTTAGGAAAASTTCARAAAGYYKSWRTTWRWRMWGAYAGYYGWYTATCSKATAGCCAGATAGCATTAGCTATAAATTATCGTTCAGTTTGGTCTCTAAGACGAGGTTCTAATCTCGTCCCTGGTACTTCATAGTACCAAAACATTACCTCATCCAAGGCATAACTCAATTGTCAACTCTGTTTTCTCCCATCTCAAGTAAACCTCACTCCTGGACAAGCTCACTGAGGGGAGTGAGCCTCTAGGTCATATACTAGCTCAAGATAAGTGCAACATCAGAGGGGACATACAATGGTTCCAGACACTGCCATACTCCTCCCCCCAATGGGAAAAGGAGGGAGTGACTGGCGTACAGACATTGTGGAGACAACTAACTGGTTCCCCATTAATCACGCCATCCCTTCACATGGTTTAAAAATAGGTAAAGACACATTCACATAAGAAGACAATGTTCCATTCTGTCCTCCTCCCCTTCTGATATTCTGCATAGCACCAGATGGTTTAACAGATACATTCACATATGAAGACAAGCCTGACCTCTCCCCTCTCTGGGCCCCAAGTGATTTTTCCCTCGCAGAGAAGGGAAAAGTGCAACTGCCAACAGTATAGTCCAAAGGGAGACATTCTAATGACAAGTATCTCACATAAGCATATTATGTAAATAAAACATCTTATTTATCCATGTTACCCTAGTAATTCRGATTCATCCCCCACAACATGTACCTGTGGAACAGTCYTTAAGACACTAACAGCTTACAGACGGTAGGCAATTAAGGTCACAGTTATGAAAACTTAGGACACTAAAGAGGCCTTTCTCCTGACTCTGAAAAACCCCAAAAGAAAGACACCCAGGGTCCCTGCTCATCTGCGTGAACGTGCCTTAGGCATGCTGCAAGGAGGCATGAGGACTGCAGATGTGGCCAGGGCAATAAATTGCAATGTCCGTACTGTGAGACGCCTAAGACAGCGCTACAGGGAGACAGGACGGACAGCTGATCGTCCTCGCAGTGGCAGACCACGTGTAACAACACCTGCACAGGATCGATACATCCGAACATCACACCTGCAGGACAGGTACAGGATGGCAACAACAGCCCTAGTTACACCAGGAACGCACAATCCATCCATCAGTGCTCAGACTGACCGCAATAAGCTGAGAGAGGCTGGACTGAGGGCTTGCAGGCCTGTTGTAAGGCAGGGCCTCACCAGACATCACCGGCAACAACGTCGCCTATGGGCACAAACCCACCGTCGCTGGACCAGACAGGACTGGCAAAAAGTGTTCTTCACTGACGAGTCGCGGTTTTGTCTCACCAGGGGTGATGGTCAGATTCGCGTTTATCGTTGAAGGAATGAGCGTTACACCGAGGCCTGTACTCTGGAGCGGGATCGATTTCGATTTGTGCGTGATTTTCTGCAAGACAGGAATGTCATGGCCAGCGAAGAGCTCGGATCTCAATCCCATTGAGCACGTCTGGGACCTGTTGGATCGGAGGGTGAGGGCTAAGGCCATTCCCCCCAGAAATGTTCGGGAACTTGCAGGTGCCTTGGTGGAAGAGTGGGGTAACATCTCACAGCAAGAACTGGCAAATCTGGTGCAGTCCATGAGGAGGAGATGCACTGCAGTACTTAATGCAGCTGGTGGCCACACCAGATACTGACTGTTACTTTTGATTTTGACCCCCCCTTTGTTCAGGGACACATTATTCAATTTCTGTTAGTCACATGTCTGTGGAACCTGTTCAGTTTATGTCGCAGATGTTGAATCTTGTTACGTTCATACAAATATTTACACATGTTAAGTTTGCTGAAAATAAACGCAGTTGACAGTGAGAGGACATTTCTTTTTTTGCTGAGTTTGTGTGACAGAGCAAGCAATTTTCAGGAAACACTTTTGGCTCGTGAGCACTACTTTCAGAACTACTGGCTAAAYGTATACAAAAGTACAGGACAATCTCTTTAAAAGGAGAATTTACTAAGCACAGAGGACTGTCRTCTGTGAGAATAACCGCTCTGTTAAGTAATTAATTTAATCTATAGTTTGGGTGTGACCTCAATAAACCACTTATGATTGTGTCGTGGAAATTCTTACACAGTGTCGTGGAAATTACCACGAGGGACACTCAAAGTCAACCTTAAATGAATCATTGTTTATTGTCAGCGCGCTGGAGAGGTTCCAACAAACTTAATGCACCATAATGATTTTTACATGGCAAACAGAAAGCAAAAGAGAAGTTATCTTTCGTYTTGGAATTTCCGACATAGTTGGTGTTGTATGATCGTTATAGTAGTCTGGTATTATGACGTTTTTACATAAATAGTTCAATTGAGAAAAGTGACTGATCCAGAGTATTTATGAATTATGTCTGTAATGATTGGGATTATGTCAGGAACCTGTCACACCTGCTCCCGCTCTCCCTCTCTGGCGCCAGACTGCCTACATTACGCACACCTGTCACCATCATTACGCACAGCTGTGTAATTTTGGACTCACCTGTACTCCATTACTTAGTTGATTACCCCCTCTATATTGGTCTGCTCCTCACTTTATTCCCTTTGTCAGTATTCATGTCGTTATGTTTTCTTGTCCAGACGCTGTTCCGTTCCATGTCCGATAATTATTAAATGTTAACTCCCTGTACCTGCTTCTCATCTCTACCAACGTCGATCCTTACAAAACCGGACAATGGAATTCTTTCAGCTGTGTCTGTGTCCTCCCTGTGAGATGACCTTAATGACTGAGACCTTAATGAGGTTTCTTTAAATCCTAATGAATCACTTCACAATCAAGCACAATAATTGGACACTTTAGAGTCCATCAGTTAAGTGAGACTTGTTTCCAAGCCAGAAGAATGTAGATGTCAGAGTTACGTTACACTTGTGTGTCAAGGGCTCGATTAACCAATCACGATGCTGTCAGCTGATAAACTCTTAATTTATGGGGTATTTAAAAGGTCAGGGTGATGTCAAGGCAGAAACACAAACTCTACAAGGTAAGCCAATGGATATATCAATGCTAATGTGGTTGGTATTAGGTGTGGATGTTGATATTCTGTTTATTTCTGTGTACTAATATGTACAGCAGGTACATATGATTCAGTGCTTACATAGTAAATGGTTCTAACTAAATATCTGTAGAAATCTGTGCTGCTGTCCTATCTTATCTAACCCACTTAGTGCTATTTCAGGGTAAAATAATATTTTTGTGTGGGAAGAAGGAATGGTGTTATGATGTGAATCTTCTTTGTTGCCCCACACAGTTAATTTTGTATTATTCTTGAATAGGGCCCTAAGAATCAGGGCTTGCAAATATCTGGATGGTTTGCAATTCATGATGCATTGACTCTTTTTKCTTTTGTGATTTATTTCACAACTACTTTATCTTTCCAACAACCTATAGATGAGATTATCTTKGTTCCTTCTCTGTGCCTCTCAGCCGATGATCACTTTTTTCTCACTGGCTCTGCTGGTTCCCATCCCAGGGGCACACGGGCACCCCCACTTCCCCCTTGCCATCTTGCCCACATTGGAGAACCCTGAGTGGGAGGCTGACTTACTCCAGCTCCAGGCCTCCCTCGATGTCCCAGGGGCTGTAGCTGCGGCGGGCCTCCGCTCTTGGGGACCGCTGCTGGAGCTGGGACCAGAGGACCCACGTCTGGGCCTGCTCAGGGAGCTGGTGGCAGAGAATGGCTGGGGACAGAAGGGCATGATGAGGGYGGATCTGGAGAGGAGGTCGCTGGGTCCCTTCCCCGGCCACCCTATGGAAACTCTGCACTACCAAGAGGGGGAAGAGGAAGGCGAGGGGGGAAGAAAGAGGAATGAGGCTATCACGTCCATCATCGGCGGGCTGCAGGCTTTCAATAAAGAGAAAGGAGGCTTCGGGTTCCGGAAGGAAGTAACAAAGGAGGGAGGGGTCGGGAAAAAGAGGAGGCSCTCGAACTTCTGGAGTGTGGGGAACTTGGAAAAGGGTAAGGTAGAGGGCTGGAGGATGAAGATGATGAAGGGAGGGATGAGTTGACAGTAGAGATGTACTGATTGACACCTATGTCAGAGCAATCAATCATTACGTTATGATGAGATGTGTATCATCAGAGAAAAAGAGAAAGTTTACCAAGTGGTCAGAAAATGTCTGTTAATGTAAAATACAAAGTCTCATAATTGTTACATAATACAATGATTGAGGTTATGTGAATGTTTATTTTATGTTGTCCATGATTTAAGCTATCCATTCCAACCTACAATGAAAAATCACAGTATTTTGATAGCGTTTTTATATTTTATTTAAAATTAATTGCATTACAATAACAAATGAACATAGGATATCACTACAAGTATATTTTCTCATAAGAAACATACAATAACATTAAAGTAAAGCAAATAAATAAAAATCACTTCACATGAATTGTTAGTGACAACAGTTTCAAAAGTGTAAGCACCTCAAATAAAATAACGATAAGGGGTTTCATTTGTTTTTTGTTATTGACTCATAGAGATTTAATTAAATATTTGATTTCAAGTAAAAATATGTTAGAATATTTTCATAGCCGTGGCTATATTTTTCTTCAGTATGACGCCACAGGCTACAGCCACGGAAACGTCCCACGCTCTATTTTACCTGACAACAGCTAGGTTTATTTCAGCCCTCAAATTATTGGATAGAAATACTCTTCAAACTCCTAGGAAATACACCATATTCAAAGGACAGTCGTGAAGGAGCTTTCCATCGACATATTATTTTTAAAATAGGGATATATCTTTAAAAAACGTCTGTAGTGTAATTAGCTAGATGTATAGACCTAATTTGATGCTTTTTGTTGTATATTTTTCACTAGAACGTATTTGCCAGAGCCAAAGCGGTAAATGGTGTACTCGAATATCAAAGCGAAAGTGAAAATGTACAGCCAGGCGTGGTAAAGAATAATACAAATATATACTTTTAAAATCGCTTACCATATAAACTGCTGCGGTGTACTATCATAATAGTCTACTTGTTGTAATTGCATTATAGCATTTGTAGTCTACTTTTATGCGCGTTCCTTCATACATTGTGTCGACGACTGGAAAGCTATTGCGCACTTACATGCCAGGCACGGTGCAATAACACACATTTGTAAGGAAACCGATCAAATACATCAATTAGCGTTTGTACTTTGCTTAGAATAGCCAGACATAACATGATCTACTTTTTTTTTTAAATCACAAAGTTAAAGATGTGCAAAGAAGATTTATGTTTGTAATGTGTTTGCAATTTTACAGTAGCCTATATACTGATATTGACTATTGCAATTTTACACACATTTGTTTTGCAGCAGCTACTCTTCCTGTAGTCCACAATAAAACAAAACAATTTCAGATGTTATTGCGTGTGTAGCGAAATGCTAGAAGCAAAGCGGCAATGTCTGTCAGCACCATCTTGCCTCTTCATTCTCTTCAATTTATGTATTCTGTTGTACATTTCATTGTTTTACTGTTACAGTGGATGTTACTGTATGGAGAGGCATCTTTAAGGTAATTGTATCATTCTTCAGGGATTATAACTAGACTTGTACTAGATCAGGGTTATATAAACCTAGCCGTATATGTTGATATGTTTTTATATCCCTGGCCAATCAATGATATACTCATATTTTTTGTAATATTTCAAAAGATTTATAGACAAACATTGCAAATACCCAAATAAGCCAGTGAATGGTTTTGAAATGGGCCCTAGATTGAAATAAAAATCATAACAAATTATATTTTAAGTAATATTTTGATTAACTTAAAAGCATACTTTCTCTATAACACATTTGTGTGTTTCATGAGTGTTTTTACCGTATTGTATATCTTGTTTTAAGATCCTGCAAATATATGTACAAATTATGTTGTTTAATATTGTAGAGCATTGTTAATACTTGGGGTATTTGTAATATCATTTGTTATGATTTTTATTTCAACCTAGGGCCCATTTCATAACCGTTCACTGGGTTACCAGGCTAAGACAAAGCTACACTATTGAATTAATATGCAGTGGAGTTTCTTTTAATATCACATTTTAAACATTGATTTATGGAGAACACAAATAATTACAACATGCAGCCTTGAAGGTCAAGACAAATATTTTTTCTCTTATGCCAGAAACCTAGTCAGTGTTTTTTAATGAATATGGTCTCTATGTGTGAGGGTTCAAAATGTACTTTGTCATAGTTTTGCTCTTTGAGACACTTTCAACGGTGAACAGCGGTAAGCATGATTTCACTTCAAGAAGTATTCAGACCCCTTGACTTTTTTCATATTTTGTTACGTTACAGCCTTATTCTAAAATGGATAAAAAATATACAAAAATTCTCAGCAATCTAAACACAATATCCCATAATGACAAAGGGAAAACGTGTTTTTAGAAATTTCAGCAAATCTATTAAACATAAAAAACAAATAACTTATTTACGTAAGTATTCAGACCCTTTGCTATGAGACTAGAAATTGAGCTCGGGTGCATCCTGTTTCCATTGATCATCCTTGAGATGTTTCTACAACTTGATTGGAGTCCACCTGTGGTAAATTAAATTGATTGGACATGATTTAGAAAGGCACACACCTGTCTATATTAGGTCCCACAGTTGACAATGCATGTCAGAGCAAAAACCAGCCATGAGGTCGAAGGAATTGTCCGTAGAGCACCGAGACAGGATTGTGTTGAGGCACAGATCTGGGGAAGGGTACCAAAACATTTCTGCAGCATTGAAGGTCCCCAAGAACATAATGGCCTCCATCATTCTTAAATGGAAGAAGTTTTGAACCACCAAGACTCTTCCTAGAGCTGGCTGCCTGGCCAAACTGAACAATCGGGGGAGAAGGGCTTTGGTCAGGGAGATGACCAAGAACCCGATGGTCACTCTGACAGAGCTCTAGAGTTCCTCTGTGGAGATGGGAGAACCTTCCAGAAGGACTAACATCTTTGCATCACTCCACCAATCAGGTCTTTATGGTAGAGTGGCCAGACGGAAGCCACTCCTCAGTATAAGGCACATGATATCCCGCTTGGAGTTTGCCAAAAGGCACCTAAAGACTCTCAGACCATGAGAAACAAGATTTTCTGGTCGGATGAAACCAAGATTGAACTCTTTGGCCTAAATGCCAAGCGTCACGTCTGGAGGAAACCTGGCACCATCCCTACGGGGAAGCATGTTGGTGTCAGAATCATGCTGTGGGGATGTTTTTCAGCGGCAGGGAATGGGAGACTAGTCAGGATCAAGGGAAAGATTAACGGAGAAAAGTACAGAGAGATCCTTGATGAAAACCTGCTCAGGACAATGCCACAAGGGTGTGCAAAGCTGTCATCAAGGCAAAGCATTTCTACTTTGAAGAATCTCAAATATATAATATATTTTGATTTGTTTAAAACATTTTGGTTACAACATGATTCCATATGTGTTATTTCATAGTTTTGATGTCTTCACTATTCTACAATGTAGAAAATAGTAAAAATAAAGAAAAACCCTTGAATGAGTAGGTGTGTCCAAACTTTTGACTGGTACTGTATGTGTTTTAACTGTTAAGTGTTGCATTATCCATGTGTCTCTTTTTATTGTAGCCTATTGCTAGGTTTGGGCAACTTGTCCAGGCAGTTATTGTAAATAAAAACTGGGTCCAAGGAAAGAAATCATTAAGCTGTGTTGCCTGTGGAGAAGGGAACTTAAACTAACATATATGGACTCACACAAGAGAAAAAACATTTAGCTGTGGTGACTGCTGAAAAAGCTTCAATCACAAGGGTCCCCTGAATGATACTGACTCACGCAATGTTAGCCAGTGAACAATTCCTGGTCAGTTGTTTTGGAATGTCTCTCAGGGTGATGGAAAAAAATTGGTCAGACTGATGTTATTGATAACATGAAAGAATATTCTATACATTCCAGGAGAGGTCTGCTTGTATTTGTCTAAGAGTATTTCTCATCCATTTTCACGTAATGCTGTTCATTCATGATGTACAATAAAGTGCAAACTCTTTATGTGCAGTGCAGTTGTTCAGTTCCAATTAAATTACATTCACTTTAATTGCTTCTTTAACATTCATCCATTATTTCAGTTCAGGCAAAATGATGATCCTTTGTTCGATTAGATTTATTTGAACATTTAAAAACACACTACAACCTCCCCTGGATACAATGCATTTAAAAACACTACAACCACACCTGGATACAATGCATTTAAAAACACACTACAACCTCCCCTAGATACAATGCATTTAAAAACACTACAACCACACCTGGATACAATGCATTTAAAAACACACTACAACCTCCCCTGGATACAATGCATTTAAAAGCACACTACAACCTCCCCTGGATACAATGCATTTAAAAACACTACAACCTCCCCTGGATACAATGCATTTAAAAGCACACTACAACCACACCTGGATACAATGCATTTAAAAGCACACTACAACCTCCCCGTAGGATAACAAATGGCATTAAAACACCTACAGACCACCACCGGATACAATGCATTTAAAAACACTACAACCACACCTGGATACAATGCATTTAAAAACACTACAACCACACCTGGATACAATGCATTTAAAAACACTACAACCTCCCCTGGATACAATGCATTTAAAAACACTACAACCTCCCCTGGATACAATGCATTTAAAAACACTACAACCACACCTGGATACAATGTATTGAAATTCATAGAGGATGACATAAAAATAAAATCTATTCATAATAAAAAAATAAAAAAGCATTTCCATTGTGGCCCTTTTGAGGGAAGTTATAGAAATGTATTTATTGATGTCTGCATATGTTTTTGCCACATTTATTATATATTACAGACACCTTAATTCATACTTTTAAATTATGTATTATGTGAGCTAAAGATTAAATAAAAAATGTAAGAATATATAAAAACATTTTCCTTAAAGAATTATTTTATTTCTAATGTTACTGTCCCCACTACAACAAAAAAACAGCTTAAATACATATAATTGTGTCCTTTAATTGAAATACTGTAGAATTCCATTAATTCCTATGGGGGACTGTTCCTACTGGGGAGTACCAATATGTCCGACCGGGAGCTTCAAAGCCTCTCAATGGCCAATACATAGCATTAGCAATTCAAGGTTTATATTTACTGAACAAAAGTATAAACGCGTGATACATCGTGATACATCAGAGAGAGTGTATTTTGTTACAAAATACAGCACTGAAGCAGAGAACATTAAAAGAATCATTAAAAATTATTGGGGAATCATCCAAAGTGATATGCTACTACGCCAAGTCTTCCCCAAGCCACCAGTCATAAGCTTTAAAAGATGTCCCACCCTTAACGACAAATTAGTCCACAGCTATCTTCCTGGTGACTCTCAAAAAACTTGGCTTGACCACAAACCCAAGGAATCTTTTAAATGTAACCAGTGCAACCATTGCAGAAATATTGCACAGAAAAAGTATTTTGTTGACACAGCTTCTAAAATMGAGTATTACGTCAAGCATTTAATTAACTGCAAAACCACGCATGTCATCTATAGATTGGAATGTCCACAGTGCAAGGTGTTCTACATTGGACAGACAAAGAGACGCCTTCAAGACCGTTTAGCGGAACACAAGTACGCCATACGGGTAGGCAATGAAGACTACCCAATGGCAAGGCTCTACAAGTCCTTACACCATGGCAACCCTGCCTCCCTATAAGCTATGGGTATTGATCATGTTCCGGCCTCAATTAGAAAAGGGAGCCGTCGTAAACAGTTAAACCAAAGGGAAAGTTTTTGGATTTACAAGCAACAGGCCACTAAGTACCCTGGTTTAAATTAAGATATGGATTTCTCACCCTTCCTGTAGGGTCGTGATAGGTCCATTTGCTGTCATCTAGTGGACATTTTGCTCAATTTCCCTCAGCTATGTTAATACTGTTGTTCATGTTTGCTGTGTTCTAGTGTACTATGGAATATATTGCTTTCTTATTCTTGACAATTCTCCCAGTCATATTTAAGGTTAGAACTACCTTTCTAGGCGTTCTGATACTTCTAGCTTGGAGTTGAATTTTTTTGATAACATAGTTACAGTGTTTCACTTTTTAATGTGTATAGTATTGCTTACTAGGTGTGTCCAATCAATTTTGTAATCACTACCTCTTCAAATTAGGGCTAATTGGAAAAGATGTTCAAAAGAGGACATTGTATTATTTCCTTGTACTCCCTGATGAAGGCCATCCAGCCAAAACGTGTCGGATTTTTTAAACTTTTTTTCTATTGAACATGCCATACAAATAAAGGCATTTTAATTAATTATATGAAGAGTGCCTTGGTCCTCCTTTCTTTTTGATGACCAATTTACCCCTTTTACCAAAGAGCACCTTCTGTCTACCAAAATGTACTATTGTGTACCTTAGTAGCGCTTCCCTTCCTCCTCTTGCAACATGTAAAGTGTTGGTCCCATGTTTCCTGAGTTGAAATACAATATACAAGAAATGTTCCATATGCACAAAAAGCCTATTTCTCTGAAATGTTGTGCACAAATTTGTTTACAACCCTGTTTGTGAGCATTTCTCCTTTGCCAATATAACCCATCCACCTGACAAGTGTGGCATATCAAGAAGCTGATTAAACAGTGTYATCATTACACAGGTGCACCTTGTGCTGGGTACAATAAAAGGGCACTCTAAAATGTGCAGTTTTGTCATACAAGTTTTGAGGGAACATGCAATTTGCATGCTAACTGCAGGATTGTCCATCAGAGCTGTTGCCAGAGAATTGAATGTTATTTTCTGTACCATAAGCCGCCTCCAATGTCGTTTTTGAGAATTTGGCAGTACATCCAATCGGCCTCATAACAGCTGACCACATGTAACCCAGACACCCAGACACCTGATGAAACTGAGGAGTATTTATGTCTGTAATAAAGCCCTTTTGTGGGGTAAAACTCATTCTGATTGGCCTGGGAGGACATAGGCCCACCCACTGGGGAGCCAGGCCCACCAATGTCTGCGACCCTGCCCAGTCATGTGAAATCCATAGATTAGGGCCTAATGATTTTTTTTCAATTGACTGATTTCCGTATATGAACTGTAACTCAGTAAAATCGTTGAAATTGTTGTGTTTATATTTTTATTCAGTATAAATGATTGCTTTTTGCGCCGTATGTAATTCTCTGTATTAAAACTGCATCCACCTGGGGGCGCCAATTTGTGTTTCTGGGTTCGCCATACCCACTCATTAGAACGGAAGAAGAAGACAACACGGATGTAGAACTAGGAGAGGGAGTTTATTTTTTAATATTCCTTCCTCGTAGACGAATTGTAGACTAGATAGGTGAATACAACCTGAGAGGAACAGGCTCTTTTGACAATAATAATACCACAAGTCTTCTAAGCATGTCTAAATTACAGTCTTTGAATTCGTTTCTTTCTGAGTGTTTGACGGCGGCGACAGTGGAGATTTTGGGGGCAGTTGAGAAAGTCGTAGCTGAGTACCAGGAGGAGATCTCACGATCTAAAGAGGAGAATGATCGTCTACGGAAACTATTTGGGATTACACCGGGTATAAAACTATGTACAACAGGTTTGTGTGTAGATCCCATTTACTCACTTAATATACTGTTTAGGCTATCAGCGATTATTATTTCATTAACCTTTTAGGTTAGCTTTCACCATGCATGATTATTTTGTCGATTTTGCAAAAATCYTGTGTACTCAGGCATGTCTGCGCCTATCATTTCTTCCATCCAGACTCCCAGCAGCTCTCTCTCCCTGTATCTGAAGAGGAGTTTCCCCCCGAGCAAAAACACTGTGAGCAGGAGTGGTGCCCTAGTCTGGGACAAGAGGAACCAGGGCGCATACTGATTAAAGAGGAACTGAGGACCAGCCAGGAGGAAGAGCAGTTTCAAGGGCCGGAGGGTAATACCATAGAGTTTATATTTAGTTCTCCCTGTGTGAAAAGTGAATGGGATCAGGAAGCCATCAGCCACTGCTCAGCTGTAATTAGTGACCAAGTTAACAGTCCACCATTGGATCCCGAACCACCATTGGGGGCATACTGTTCTAAACTCAGCACCATGTCTAAAAAATCTCACTGCTGCTGTGACTGCGGCAAAGTATTTGCTCTAAAAGCTGACCTTCAGAGGCATGTGACTCTCGCCAGGGAAAGACCCATTGAATGCCCCCACAACTCCACCAGTAAACTGAAGGCCCATGTCCCACTCTGTCACGGTGGGAACCCCTGCCTTGTTTGTGGCAAGACCTTTAAAAACAGAGCACATCTATCCCAGCACATGAGGATTCATACACGGGACAGGCCATTTAGCTGTGGTGACTGTGGAAAATGCTTCTATAGCAAGGGGCTGCTGAATGTGCATATACAGACTCATAAAGGAGAGAAACCATTTAGCTGTGGATACTGCGGGAAAAGCTTCTATCAGAAGGGGAACCTAACCCAACATGTACGTACTCACACAGGAGAGAAACCATTTAGCTGTGGTAGCTGCGGAAAGAAATTCAGTCGAAAAACACATTTGAACAGGCATATACTGACTCACACAGGTAAAAAACAGCATGGTTGTTCTGTGTGTGGTAGAAGATTCACTGGGAATGCTTACCTGCTGAAACATGTGGATAAAGTCCACAAATAACAAAAACAGAACCAAAACAGAATGGCGAAAGACAGTGAGGACACGGACATCTTACGTCAGAAGATGGGACTAAAAATGCAGGATGTGGACAAAACTCGTAGGAATGCAACACCACACTGGATCATTCATGCTGTTGGTTTCAAATGAATAGATATAGACTGTTTTAACATTAGCCTATTAACAATTAGATTGTTTTGGAATGTCTGAGCCATGGTGAAGAGAAAATGATCAGACTGATGTTAATACAGAAAACTTTTCAGAAAATTCTATCCTTGAATTTGAGTGTTTCTCTATCCAATTTGATGGTCTATTCTGACCTAATGCTGCTCATCCATGATATTGCAGCAACCTTAAAGTTAAAATCCATTGTGGTGAAACTTCCACGTACGTTTGTGATATAACAACAAAGATGTTACTTCAAACAACAGTTTTATGTTTTTCTCTGACTTCATTGCACGTGTGATAGAACAGCAGAGTATGTACTACTTATATTTTATTTTTATTATTTTTTTCAAAACAAAAATGATAACAAATGTGCCTGGGGTGATCAATGGTGCTGTTTGTTGAGGATTTCAGCTTTAACCCAACACCTAGCAACCTGGTCTAGAGCTTGGGACCTCTTGGCCCTAACGGTTAAGGTGTTGGCTTGACAGTTGCTAGACCTGGGTTCGAATCCCGGATGGGGCAACCACCCAGATTTGCGACAATATCATTGCGTAGCAAAGGCTCTTATGCCCCTTTACACTCCTATGTAAACTATACACTCCTATGCGCGCACCTGTAACCAGTTCACTTGTTAAATACCTGGGGTGTATTTGTTACATCCAATGGAACGAAACAGTGAGGGACCTACTTAATTTGTCTAATAGAAACTCTTGTTTTCATTGCAAAACGGTTTCTTTGCAACAGACAAAACGTTTTGAAACAGAATCGGCCTAATGAATACACCCCTGGGTTCCTTTGTCATTTGTTTCAATTAGAACTGACAGCGTTTTAGCAACGTGACATTTTATAAAAATCTGTTCATATACACCCCCGGGAAAATGACACCTTTAAAATAAACATTTCTAATAATCTGACAAGCGAGCACTTAGATATMGTAATTCATATAATGCCTGGGATGTATAGTATGACGTTTGTGAAAATTCTATAGCAATATAGAGTGGGAAAGCAGCTGTGTGTTTGTACAATTAATAGACACTGCAATAAATAAAACCTAATAACAACAACTGTCCAGGACCAGAGTTTACGCAGACTGGTGCGCCATAGCCAATCAGAGCTATAGTAGGCCTATATGCAAATATGTCGTTTGCCAGGCCTGCCATCCTTCACTTTGAACTGGACTGTGTGTTTACATGTAGTAGCAACAGTGCGACTTTAGATCATTAGAACGTATTTGCCCAAAAGCCACAAAATACACCTGAATGGATTTCTCCAACTATGTAAATCCCACAGGAGTCCTCTTACATTTGGGAACTTCACAGTCCTATTGATCAAACAACCATGAAAAGGTAGGCTCTCTCGCCCTCAGTTGTTMATGTGCATAGGCAACAACAAAATCAACATCTAATGATATTGTTAGCGAGATAAGCTCAAATCTAACGAGGAAACCTTAGATAAACCCTCTCAAACTTGTTAAGCTAGTTGGCCATCAAAATTCCACTGAAATGTTGGGGAATAGTAGCCTGCTCATCCTTCTGCAGCTTGCCTGCCAATGCATGCTTGTTCCAACCCAGGTTTTGACATTTGAATGGGAACTTGCCTGTCTGCCTGCCCATTTGATCGACGCCAAATARGTAATTTGGCTGACAACTAGGAGATATGCTAACTGTGGATAAGTTCAGCTTAGCTAGCTAGCAAAGCAATTTGAAWTTTTTTGCAAACTAAATAACACCTGCATCTCTAGCTGTAGCCACTGAAAAACAATGAGGGGGGGAAAAGTCAGTCACTCACCCACTCCTCCAATGACAAGACATCCTCCCAGCAGCTAGCCGGGTTAACGTTAGGCTTTGTGTTTTTAGCTTGCTAAATAAATAGCTAGCTACATAAATACACTGAACAAAAATATAAATGCAACATGCAACAATTTCAAAGATTTTACTGAGTTAATACAGTTAATATAATGAAATCAGTCAATTGAAATAAATGTATTAGGTCCTAATCTATAGAMTTTATGACTGGGAATACAGATATGCATCCGTTGGTCACAGATACCTTAAAAAAAACAAGTAGGGGCGTGGATCAGAAAACCAGTCAGTATCTGGTGTGACCACCATTTGCCTCATGCAGCGCGACACCTTTTCGCATTGAGTTGATCATGCAGTTGATTGTGACTTTTTGAAATGTTGTCCCACTCCTCTTCAATTGCAGTGCGAAGTTTCTGGATATTGGCGGGAACTGGAACACACTGTTGTGCACGTCGATCCAGAGCATCCCAAACATGATCAATGGGTGACGTGTGCTGAGTTTGCAGGCCATGGAAGAACTGGGAGGTTTTCAGCTTCCAGGAATTGTGTACAGATCTTTGTGTCATGGGGCAGTGCATTATCATGGTAAAACATGAGGTGATGGCGGCCTTGGGCCTCAGGATCTTGTCACGGTATCTCTGTGCATTAAAATTGCCATCGATAAAATTGGATTCGTTGTCCGTAGCTAATGCCTATCCCTGCCCATACCATAACTTCACCGCCACCATGGGGCACTGTTCACAATGTTGACATCAGCAAACCGCTCACCAACACGACGCCATACACGCTGCTTGCCATCTGCCTGGTACAGTTGAAACCGGGATTCATCCGTGAAAAGCAAACTTCTCCAGCTTGCCAGTGGCTATCAAAGGTGAGCATTTGCCCACTGAAGTTGGTTACGACACCGCACTGCTGTCAGATCCAGACCCTAGTGAGGACTACCAGCACGCAGATGAGTTTCCCTGAGACAGTTTCTGAAATTATTTGGTTGTGCAAACCCACAGTTTCCCCAGCTGTCCAGGTGGCTGCTCTCAGATGATCCCGCAGGTGAAGAAGCCAGATGTGGAGGTCCTGGGCTGGTGTGGTTACATGTGATCTGCGGTTGTGAGGCCGTTGGACGTAATGCCAAATTCTCTAAAACGACGGAGGTGACTTATGGAGAGAAATTAACATTAAATTCTCTGGRAACAGCTCTGGTGGACATTCCTGAAGTCAGCATGCCAATTGCACGCTCCCTCAACTTGACACATCTGTGTTATTGTGTTGTGGACTTTTATTGTCCCTAGCACAAGGTGCACCTGTGTAATGATCATGCTGTTTAATCAGCTTCTTGATATGCAACACCTGTCAGGTGGATGGATCATTTTGGCAAAGGAGAAATGTTCGCTAACAGGGATGTAAACATTTGAGAAAAATAATATTTTTGTGCATATGGAACATTTCTGGTCTTTTATTTCAGCTAATGAAAAATGGGACCSACACGTTACATGTTGCGTTTATATTTTTGTTCAGTATAGATACGCTAGCCCTGGGGTGTCAAACTGAATSGGCAACAGGGCCAAATTGATTTTTCATTTTTATTTATTTATTACAAAACAAATGTGCAACCGAAACRCAAATTGGCAATTTTTTTATAAGAATAAATATGGCCCTTTATATTGCCCACTTATGTACATAGGAGGCTGCTGTATATAGCATTTGAACATATTTAATAAAATATTTAATATTTGTCCAGCCTTTGCTGTTATGCTTGTAGATGTGCATGATATGCTGTGACCCTATTTAAAAAAAGTATTTTTTATAGCTACAAAAACGTAGCTATAGGTTTGTTGTAACATTTAAACTTAAATGCAACGTTGCTGTAGGGTGCACTCAAAATGTAAGTTATTGTAGTTGAGTAGCCAGCCTAGGCCACTGCTTTAATGTTGCTGTAATAGGCCTACATCTTTCTCTTTTGTGTGGTGTTTTGTTGCAGGTTAAATTTATTCATTGTCAAGCTTTAAAAACCGAAGCCAGACTGAGACATTTTAGTAACCTTCCCTCAGSTGTGCGCTGTAAACGGGACACACGACAGCAGCATAATTGGATTTTAATTCACCGGATGGGATCAGTGATGCCAATTTAGCAATTTTGTTGCTAGATTTAGCAACTTTTCAGACTACCCTGGCAACTGTTTTTCAAACAGCACCTAGCAACAAATTTAGCTACTTTTAAACATGTATTTTGAACTTTTAGCAACTTTTGAAAAGTGTCTCAAATGCACGCATTTTTCCTCTAAATGACACAAAAACTTTTTAATTTTCTGTCACAACACACGTGCCTGGCTGCAAAAGTGCATTGTGAGTGACGTCATCAGCAGGCCAGCAGCAATTTCAGCAAATTGCAAATCATTGTTGGCTGACTGCAGCAGCAGTAGCTCGGGTTCGACGAGWCAAACCCAATGAATATAGTTGGTAACGAATGTTTGATCTTGAGCAGAAATTACAACATCAATCAACAAGTTTCAATCAAAATTGTACAGCCGGAAGTACAGAAAAGTGGGAGTCTGTACCTGAACAAATGTCAAATCATATTTTTTGCAGAGATGGCCAGTCAATTTGAGTAACGTTATTGCGTATTCTACATAATGACGCAGTTTTACATTATCACGCAATGACATCACAACGTAATTTAGCAACTTTTAGCAACAACTCAACCTGCCTCTAGCAATTTACCCTGAAAATTAGTTGGCAACACTGGATGGGAGCACATCAGGCTGTAATTTCATAAAGTAGATGACTGAACTGTTGACTAATTTATACTTGCCTGTGTGTCCTATTCGGCCCGCGGGCCTTGTGTAACACGTGCGCTAGCCTATTAGCCCCATTGTGACTGATTTGGGATTATTGCCTTTGCTAGTTTGATTGTGTTGTCATTCCCAGCCTTAGTTACAGTTGTCTGTTTTTGTTCAAAATATGGAGTGATTGAAACAGTCCATCCCAAACGGGTGGAGGCAGTAAACAATCTACCAGGCCAGCTGTGATTTACAACCTGCTAGCAATATTGTAATGAAACAGGCAGGGAGCAGGCCTCGAACCCTCGACCTTCTAGCCCGAAGTCCAGCGCACTATCGTCTATGCCACATAAGCATGCTCAACGGCAGAGTTGATTTCCGCGCTTATAAACCAAGGGTCGTTACAATATGTTTTTAGACTACCAAGAAATGTATTGGTGTATTATGTTAATCATGCATTGAACTGCATCCATCTATTCTGCCAAAAATGCCTTACTGTACGTCACGTCATGGAATTGTCAAATAGAAGCTAATTTTAAAACCTCTTTATAAAGGTGGATTTTGAAGCATAAACTGGGAATTCTATATTTTTTGACTGATATTATGATTGTCTGTTTGTTTCATATCTGCAACGTATTTAAAACCCTGTCACTTCCACTTTCAGTGGCAAAGGAATATTGCTGCGTGTGGATACTAACGTTTAGCTATGCAGTGAAATAATTTWATCATTAAACGATGGTGCATATATTTTGTAAATGCTTTGGAGATAATTATGGTTTAAGAGTGATGACTTGATAGAAATAATAGGTTTTATATTATGATGAATATTCTTATTCTGATTGAAATACTGACTGCAATTATACACTGCTCAAAAAAATAAAGGGAACACTTAAACAACACAATGTAACTCCAAGTCAATCACACTTCTGTGAAATCAAACTGTCCACTTAGGAAGCAACACTGATTGACAATAAATTTCACATGCTGTTGTGCAAATGGAATAGACAAAAGGTGGAAATTATAGGCAATTAGCAAGACACCCCCAATAAAGGAGTGGTTCTGCAGGTGGTGACCACAGACCACTTCTCAGTTCCTATGCTTCCTGGCTGATGTTTTTGGTCACTTTTGAATGCTGGTGGTGCTTTCACTCTAGTGGTAGCATGAGACGGAGTCTACAACTCACACAAGTGGCTCAGGTAGTGCAGCTCATCCAGGATGGCAACATCAATGCGAGCTGTGGCAAGAAGGTTTGCTGTGTCTGTCAGCGTAGTGTCCAGAGCATGAGGCGCTACCAGGAGACAGCCAGTACATCAGGAGATGTGGAGGAGGCCGTAGAGAGGCAACAAACCAGCAGCAGGACCGCTACCTCCGCCTTTGTGCAAGGAGGAGCAGGTGGAGAACTGCCAGAGCCCTGCAAAATGACCCAGCAGCACAAATGTACATGTGTCTGCTCAAACGGTCAGAAACAGACTCCATGAGGGTGGTATGAGGACCGACGCTCCACAAGTGGGGGTTGTGCTTACAGCCCAACACCGTACAGGACGTTTGGCATTTGCCAGAGAACACGAAGACGGCAAATTCGCCACTGGCTCCTGTGCTTCTTCACAGATGAAAGCAGTTCACACTAGCACATGTGACAGACGTGACAGAGTCTGGAGACGCCCTGGAGAACGTTCTGCTGCCTGCAACATCCTCCAGCATGACCGGTTTGGCGGTGGGTCAGTCATGGTGTGGGGTGGCATTTCTTTGGGGGGCCGCACAGCCCTCCATGTGCTCGCCAGAGGTAGCCTGACTGCCATTAGGTACCGAGATGAGATCCTCAGACCCCTTGTGAGACATATGCTGGTGCGGTTGGCCTGGGTTCTCCTATGCAAGACAATTTTTTTAAATTCTTTTATTTCACCTTTATTTAACCAGGTAGCTAGTTGAGAACAAGTTCTCATTTGCAACTGCGCACTGGCAATGCTAGACCTCATTGGCTAGAGTGTGTCAGCAGTTCCTGCAAGAGGAAGGCATTGATGCTATGGACTGGCCAGCCCGTTCCCCAGACCTGAATCCAATTGAGCACATCTGGGACATCATGTCTCGCTCCATCCACCAACGCCACGTTGCACCACAGACTGTCCAGGAGTTGGCGGATGCTTTAGTCAGGTCTGGAGGGAGATCCCTCAGGAGACCATCCGCCACCTCATCAGGAGCATGCCCAGGCGTTGTAGGGAGGTCATACAGGCACGTGGAGGCCACACACACTACTGAGCCTCATTTTGACTTGTTTTAAGGACATTACATCAAAGTTGGATCAGCATGTAGTGTGGTTTTCCACTTTAATTTTGAGTGTGACTCCAAATCCAGACCTCCATGGGTTGATAAATTTGATTTACATTGATCATTTTTGTGTGATTTTGTTGTCAGCACATTCAACTATGTAAAGAAAAAAGTATTTCATAAGAATATTTCATTCATTCAGATCTAGGATGTGTTATTTTAGTGTTCCCTTTATTTTTTTGAGCAGTGTATTATGGTTTGGATCCTGGCTCTGAAGTTATGTGTTGGGGATAGTTACGTTTATGACATATTATTATGTTTATAATATACAATATGAAATGAATATGATCATGTGAATTCCTTATTCAATTATTTTAAATATGRTAATACAAATGTTTGTTTGTTTTAGCAGATACTTTTGGTCATGTAGTGTATGTGMACACCTGCTCGTCGAACATCTCATTCCAAAATGATGGGCATTAATACGAAGTTGGTCCCCTCTTTACTGTTATAACAGCCTCCATTCTTCTGYGAAGGCTTACCACTAGATGTTGGAACATTGCTGCAGGAACTTGCTTCCATTCAGCCACGAYCATTGGTGAGGTCGGGCACTGATGTTGGGCGATTGGGCCTGGTTCGCAGTCGGCGTTCCAATTCATCCCAAAGGTGTTCGATGGGGTTGAGGTAAGGGCTCTGTGCAGCCCATTCATTTCTYTATGGACCACACTTTTTGCACGGCGGCATTGTCATGCTGGAACAGGAAAGGGCCTCCCCCAAACTGTTGCCACAAAGTTGGAAGCACAGACTCATCTAGAATATCATTGAATGCTGTAGATGGTGAAGCGTGATTCATCACTCCGGAGAACTTGTTTCCACTGCTCTAGAGTCCATTGGCGGCGAGCTTAAAACCACTCCAGCCGACGCTTGGCATTMCACATGATGATCGTAGGCTTGTGTGCAGCTGCTCGGCCATGGAAACCCATTTCATGAAGCTCCCTATGATCGGTATTGGCCTGACGTTGTTTCCTGAGGCCYTTTGGAACTCTGTACTGAGTGTTGCAACCAAGGACAGACAATTTTTACATGCTTCAGTGCTCGGCGGTCTCGTTCTGTGAGCTTGTGTGGCCTACCACTTCACGGCTGACCCGTTGTTGCTCCTAGACAATCCTACTTCACAATAACAGCAATTAGAGTTGACCGGGACAGCTCTAGCAGGGCAGGAATTTGACTAACTGACTTGTTGGAAAAGTGGCATCTTATGACAATGCCACGTTGAAAGTCACTGAGCGTTTCAGTACGGCCATTCTACTGCCAATGTTTTGTCTATGGAGATTGCATGGCTGTGTGCTKGATTTTATACACCTGTCAGCAATGGTTGTGGCTGAAATAGCCGAATCCACTAATTTGAAGGGGTATCCAGATACTTTAGCATATATAGTTTATATCAATAAGGAAACAAGGCAACAGTAAATATGTCGTCCCCTACCAATGATGCAGCCCCCCCACCCCCAATTGAGATTYCGTGTGACTAATACATTTCAGTTAATTATCTACCCCCATTGTAGCCTTGTGRGAACCATCCTGATCTCACAAGCTTAAATTCTGTATCGCTACACAGAACAGAWTGTAAGCTCGCTAGATCAGGATTGTARCAAGATAGACCACAGCCTGTCGTTTAAAATAGGAACAAATGAGCCATAGTGGGCAGAACAAGRAAAGAGGTGGGCAGAGCCAAGCACGTGCTAGCAAGATTCTATTGGCGCATTCTAGCAGGCGCTTGCATATTTTCGTTGGGGAATGCCTACTCTGTGAAGTGCGCTTGTGCAATAACTCAATTCGCCTTTGTACACCTTTATAAACAATGACATTTTTTGAAACATTTGCAAAGGGTAAAGTCTACAGAACTTAGTCCACTCTGTAACAGATTGTAGTTTTGGGAACAGACGCCTCACAAGTCCTCAACTGTCAGCTTCATTAAATAGTACCCACAAAACACCACTCTCAATGTCAACAGTGAAGAGGCGACTCTGGGATGCTGGACTTCGGGCAGAGAGCAAAGAAAAAGCCATATCTCAGACTGGCCAATAAAAAGAAAAGAATAAGATGGGCAAAAGAACACAGCCACTGGACAGAGGAACTCTGCCTAGAAGGCCAGCATCCTGGAGTCMCCTCTTCACTGTTGACGTTGAGACTGGTGTTTTGCGGGTACTATTTAATGAAGCTGACAGTTGAGGACTTGTGAGGTGTCTGTTTCTCAAACTAGACACTCTAATGTACTTGTCCTCTTGCTCAGTTGTGCACRGGGGCCTCCCACCTCTCTTACTATTCTGGTAAGAGCCAGTTTGTGCTGTTCTGTGAAGGGAGTAGTACACAGCGTTGTACGAGATCTTCAGTTTCTTGGCAATTTCTCGCATGGAATAGCCATTTCTCAGAACAAGAATAGACTGACGAGTTTCAGAAGAAAGGTCTTTGTTTCTGCCCATTTTGAGCCTGTAATCGAATTCAAAAAGGCACTCGCACATCTGAGCAATCTTATTTGCAGGTGCATGGCAACAATTGAACAAGATGAAGGAAAAAGGAAACCGCACACTGCTCTTGATAGTATCACCGATATTTAATAAGCTTTASGTATCGMCCTCYKGGCCTTCYTCAGAGCTTTTGGGATTTTTTGAAAGTTGCACCCTTATGTAGACCTGGCCCCACCCACATCCGTTCTACATATCGAAGGGGGTTGGAGGCAAAGGAAAAAACAAATAAGTGCTACCAAATATAACATTATGCATTTCATAAATATTACAAAAGTGTATAAATAAGGCGTATTGAACACTTCTGTATAATCTCAATGAGGACATAGCAAGTTTTCATTAGTCATTGGGTACATCATATGAAAAACGTCAGAATAATCTACAAGAGACACATATTTAATGTTCCAATTCACAGCATAACATACATAGGCATTTCATCATTAAGTCCTTTTGGAAATAATGTCTGGAGGGTGAAAATCCAAAAACATTCTCTTTTACTCAGAGTATTATTAATATCACCTCCCCTGTCTGATATCTTAACTTTCTCTATGCCACAAAATCTAAAGGTGGAAATGTCATGCTTCAGGTCATATGACATGTACAGCGCTGGAATAATCCCGGTCGTTTCTCCTGATTGAACTTTTATGTTCACTAATTCTCTGTTTGAGAGAGCGGGTGGTTTTACCGACATAACAGAGCCCACATGGACATTTATAATGTAAATAACATGGGTGGTGGAACACGTAATAATGTCATTTATTTTGAACCTTTTTCCTGTGTGTGGGTGACAGAAATATTCACACTTCATCATATTGTTGCACTGTGCGCATCCTCTGCATTTATAGCTACCATTTGGTATAGGGCGTAAAAGAGCTTGGCTAATTTTCCTTAAGTGCGCTGGCAGTTGGCCAATGAACCTTTATCGCGTAAATTGCGACCTTCTCCTAATACAAATATGTGGTGGATATTTAAAATTCAGCGGCAAAACTGGTCCGATTGATAAAATATGCCAGTTGTTTCCTTGACCACATCTCCCACTTTTCGCCGAATTCAACGTATACTGTAGTTGTGAACATTGCGGAGTGTTCTGTAGCTTTAGCGGGTTTTTTTGTAAGAGTTCATCTCGTGTTTTTTCCAATGTCAAATGATTGACTATCCATCACACATTGTGACGAATAGCCTCTTTTTAGAAACCTCAATGCGCATCTCCGCTGCTTTTTCTAGATAATCATAATGTGGAGTGGCATATACGGCGCCCAGAGTCTAAAATATTGGCTTACTTGGAAGTCCTCTTTTTTAATGGCTCAGGGTGGAAGCTGTCACCCTGTAATATAGTATTTCTGATCCGTTTCTTTTCTATAGAGTTGTTAAACCCAAGGTTCCCATTTGATTTCTCAATCCACATTCGAGATATGAACACGTTGAGTGTCAACGTTCAATAGTGAATTTGAGATTAGGGGTCCAATGTCATTGAGTAGTGCCATAAAATTGACAGTTTCTCTCAGAGTTACCATACCCATATACCAAAAACATTGTCGTCATATATCAGATCCCACTTAAGGACTTCACTTCCTAAAAAAGGAATTTCGTTATTCATTATTAACCAAAACGTTTTACAAAAAGACCCATAATCAAGAGGTTTCAAGACATCAGTCTCGGAGCCAATGTAAAGCAGCCCATCCGAATGCATTACCCATTCCTTTTGGACCGAAATAGTATATTCCATCATCAAACCTTGAAATCAAGTTGTACGTCAAAACGTATTTCAGACCCAGCTCTAGAATCGAAGTTCTGTTTGAGATGGATAGTTCAAATTAGTATCTCTGTCTCCCAAATAGTGTCGCTAGTGCGCCAGCCCCCACCACATGGCGGAATGCTGGTATATAGACTCCCTCGACATCTAATGTGACCCAAACTACAGTCTTCTTTTAAACCCGTTATTGGTGAGATCTTGTTTATGAAGTCTATAGAGTCCTTTACATATGATACCAATGATTGCACATGAGATTTAATAAAAGAGTCTACAAAGTTTGACAATGGCTCTAGCATTGAGCCTATACCTGCAACCACTGGTCTGCCTGGATAGTTGCCTTGTTGTGTTTTAGGTTTGTGTAATTTCGGTAAAATGTATAAGCATGGACGTATGGCACATTTYCAGCAAAMATAWTCATATTCAGGTTTTGAGATAAAGTTGTTTAATAGGGCTTGCTCCAATTTAGAGCAAATATCCCTTTGGAACACCTGTGTGGGATCAACACTCAGTTTTCTATAGAAACGTTCATTGCTGAGTTGTCTCTGAATTTCTTCTTTGTATTTTTCACAGTCTAAAACAACCACAGCACCCCCCTTGTCTGCAGGTTTTATAACCAAAGATGAATCTTTCATTAATTCATTGAGTGCCAGTTCTTCTGTTCTAGTGAGATTCTTCTGAATATGGTTTGTTTGTCTCGTATATACTGACATGGCTTCTTGTTCGACTAACCTACAATAGGTATTAATCGAGGAGTTGTTAACAATGGGACAGAATTTGCTTTTGGGCTTAAAATGGGTGCCAGTTCTTTGATGTGTTACTAGGCCCGAATCAGTGTTTTGCGAAAACACATGCTTAAATTTAATCTTGMGAAAGAATTTAAACAGATCTACTTTCGTGTCGAATGGTTTGAGTCTGTAATCGAACCCACAAATGTTGATGCTACAGATACTCAACTAGTCTAAAGAAGGCCAGTTGTATTGCTTCTTTAATAAGGACAACCGTTTTCAGCTGTGCTAACATAATTGGGTTTTCTAATGATCAATTAGCCTTTTAAAATTATAAACTTGGATTAGCTAACAACGTGCCATTGGAACACAGGAGTGATGGTTGCTGATAATGGGCCTCTGTACACTTATGTAGATATTCCATACAAAAATCAGCCTTTTCCAGCTGCAATAATCATTTACAGTGTAGACATTAATGTTAATGTGCTTTTCTTTAAAAAACAAGGACATTTCTAAGTGACCCCAAACTTTTGAACGGTAGTGTATGTATGTAGGCAATGTCCTTGTCTATAGCTGTTCCGTACTTTCTCATGTTTTTGTACGTTTTATGTGGACCCCAGGAAAAGTAGCTGCTGCGTGTGCCATAGCTAATAGGGATTCATGATAAACTAATCTTGCCGCCCCGGGAGATGTAAAACGAACGATGCCAGCATACGATCTGTGACGTAGGTTGCGCCAGAATGCTGTCTTTTGAATTTATACAGAAGTAGTTTTGACAGCTCAGGTTTGCTAGGACCTCGTTCACAATTCGCAATTATATGGAGATAGATCGATGCATACCATTGTTAACATTGCACTTGTGAATAATTGACCGTAGTATTAGCTATTATACTCTATAAACGCGCACTTAATTTAACACAATGGTGATAATACGTAGAATTTCGGACGCAGACCAATCAACAAACCAAAAGTCTTCACAACCAGACGCCGATTTTCAATCCCCGCAGAATTTACCGAGGAAGTCCGCACGCTTGACTAAGGTGAGTTGAACAGTTGACAGTGAGTGGTGGGAAAAAATGWTTTTTTTCTTCTTCTAGTGTCCTCATTTGAAAACTGTCAGTCATCTCGTCTCTTTGCAAAATCTGCAAATAATGTCACCGATAAAAAAAAAAAAAAGATTAATTGTAGTTAGCTATGCAGATAATTGTTGTACATTTCTAAACTTTGTCGCAACAAACCACTTATATTCAACAGATGTAAGACAATTGATTGTCAGTGGCTTCAAGGTTGACCAATATTTATTTTATTTTAATTTGAGGTCTGCTGTTCTCTTTCTCAGGGATATGTTGGTGAGAACGATCGGCATATTATCTCCTTGGAAGAGCTAAATGGACAAACACCAGATAATGGGAGACCTGTCAGAAAGATAACAAGGCAAGTCAGAGCACTCATGAGTTAAAAATTAGGGATGTATACTGAACAAAAATATAAACACATCATGTAAAGTGTTGGTCCCATGTTTCAAGAGCTGAAATAAAAGATCTCAGACATTTTCCATAAGCACAAAAAGCTTATTTCTCTCAAATTTGGTGCTCAATTTTGTTTACATCCCTGTTAGTGAGCATTTATCTTTTGCCAAGATAATCCATCCATCTGACAGGTGTGGCATATCAAGAAGCTGATTAAACAGCATGATCATTACACAGGCGCACCTTGTGCTGGGGACAATAAAAGGCCACTCTAAAATGTGCAGTTTTGTCACATAACACAATGCCACAGATGTCTCAAGTTTTGAGGAGTGTTCAATTGCCAGGCTAACTGCAGGAATGCCCAACAGATTTGTTGCCAGAGAATTTAATGTTAATTTCTCTACCATACGCTGCCTCCAACGTCGTTTTAGAGAATTTGGCAGTACATCCAACCGGCCTCACAAACGCAGACCATGTATAACCACGCCAGCCCAGGACCTCCATATCCGGGATCTTCACCTGCGGGATGGTCTGTGACCAGCCACGCGAACAGCTGATGAAACTGGGTTTGCACAACCAAAGAATTGCTCTGCGAACTGTCAGAAACCATCCCAGGGAAGCTCATCTGTATGCTCGTTGTCCTCACCAGGGTCTTGACCTGGCTGCAGTTCGGCACCGTAACCGACTTCAGTGGGAAAATGCTCACCTTCGATGGCCACTGGCACACTGGAGAAGTGTGCTCTTCACGGATGAACCCCGGTTTTTGGCGTTGTGTGGGCGAGCAGTTTGCTGATGTCAACGTTGTGAACAGCCCCATGGTGGCGGTGAGATTATGGTATGGGCAGGCATAAGTAACGGACAACGAACACAATTGCATTTTATCGATGGAAATTTGAATGTACAGAAATACCTTGACGAGATCCTGAGACCCATTGTCGTGCCTTTCATCCGCCGCTATCACCTCATGTTTCAACACGAAAATACACTGTCCCATGTTGCAAGGATGTGTACACAATTACTGGAAGCTGAAAATGTCCCAGTTCTTCCATGCCCTGCATACTCTCCAGACATGTCACCAGTTGAGCATGTTTGGGATACTCTGGATCGACGTGTACGACAGCGTSTTCCAGTTCCCACCAATATCCAGCAACTTCGACAGCCATTGAAGAGGAGTGAGACAGCATTCCACAGGCAAATGGTGGTCACACCTTTTTTTTAAGGTATCTGTCCCAGTCGTGAAATACATAGATTAGGGCCTAATTTATTTATTTCAAATGACTGATATCCATATGAACTGTAACTCAGTAAAATCGTGGAAATTGTTGCATGTTGCGTTTTTTATATTTTTGTTCTTTGTACACAGTGCATTCGGAAAGTATTCAGACCCCTTCATTTTTTCCACATTTAGTTATGTTACAGCCTTATTCTAAAATGGATTAAATAAAACATTTTCCTCAGCACTCTACACACAATACCCCATAATGAGAAAGCAATAACAGGTTTGTAGAATTTTTTTCAAATGTATTAAAAATAAACTGAAATACCTTATTTACATATTTGAGCACCGGTGCATCCTGTTTCCATTGATCATCCTTGAGATGTTTCTACAACTTGATTGGTGTCCACCTGTGGTAAAGTCAATTGATTGGACATGATTTGGAAAGGTACACACCTGTCTATATAAGGCCCCACAGTTGACAGTGCATGTCAGAGCAAAAACCAAGCCATTAGGTCAAAGGAATTGTCCGTTGAGCGCCGAGACAGGATTGTGTGGCGGCACAGATCTGGGGAAGGGTACAAAAAAATGTCTGCAGCATTGAAGGTTCCCAAGAACACAGTGGTCTCATCATTCTTAAATGGAGAAGTTTGGAACCACCAAGACTGTTTCCAGAGCTGACCATCTGACCAAACTGAGCAATCGTGGAAGAAGGGCCTTGGTCAGGGAGGTGACCAAGAACCCGATGGTCACTCTGACAGAGTTCTATCTCCTCTTCAGAAGGACAACCATCTCTGCAACACTCCACCAATCAGGCTTTTATGGTAGAGTGGCCCGACGGAAGCCAATCCTCATTAAAAGGCATATGACAGCCCGCTAGGATTTTGCCAAAAMGTATCTAAAGGACTCTCAGACCATGAGAAACCAGATTCTCTGGTCTGATGAAACCAAGATTGAACTKTTTGGCATGAATGCCAAGCATGACTGGAGGAAACCTGTCACCATCCCTACAGTGAAACATGGTGGTGGCAGCATCATGCTGTGGGGATGTTTTTCAGCGGCAGCGACAGAGACTAGTCAGGATCGAGGGAAAGATGAACGGCGTAAAGTACAGATCCTTGATGAAAACCTGCTCAAGAGCGCTCAGGACCYCAGACTGTGGAGAAGGTTCACCTTCCAATAGGACAACGAACCTAAGCACACAGCCAAGACAACGCAGGAGTAGCATTGGGGCAAGTCTTTGTATGTCCTTTAGTGGCCCAGCCAGAGCCCAGACTTGAACCCGATCGAACATCTCTGGAGAGACCTGAAAATAGCCGTGCAGCGACGCTTCCCATCCAACCTGACAGAGCTTGAGGATCTGCAGAGAAGAATGTGAGAAATTCCGCAAATACAGGTGTGCCAAGCATGTCATACACAAGAAGACTCAAGGCTGTAATTGCTGCCAAAGGTGCTTTAATAAAGGGTCTGAATAGTTATGTAAATATTATATTCAATTAGCCTGTTTTTGCTTTTTCATTATGGGGTATTGTGTGTAGATTGATGAGGAAAATTTCTTATTTAATCCATTTTAGAATAAGGCTGTAACGTAAGAAAATGTGGAAAAAGTCAAGGGGTCTGAAAWACTTGCCGAATGCACTGCATAAACATTTCGGCATGGTAGGCTAATGTTTCTATCCCTAAGCCAGATATAAAGTCAAGATGCGTCTTTGTCTGCAGTCTTACAGTAGCCTGGGTACCAGTCTGTTTAGGTAACTTTCCACTCCCTGTAGGCATACTCCATGTCATTGCTGGGGTGGAATGTTAGCTAAACAGACTGGTACCCAGGCTAGTCCTACAGAGCACTTTGATTCCGATACCATCAAGAATTCTTCTGACATTTTAAGGTCATTMTTTTTCAATGTTATTTTTGATTCCTTCCCAGGAAATCGCCCAGGTTTCAGGTCAATGGGGCCAGTGAAGATGACCAAACTGGTGAGCTTAAAGCATGTTTCATATTATGATGCAAACACAATCTAGGTCGTTCCTAGAATACAACAATTCACCTATTTAGACATGTCATAAAAAACACAACTATTTTTCTTTTTTTAAGAGGATGTCCCACAATTGACTCCTTTAAAAACAATCATTCTCATTCACACTCATTCACCTACATGGAATTGTGAATAAGGTATGAATTGTGTTTTGAATAGCTGTTCCAGAGGGGTCTCCTAGACCAGGAGGATCCCAGGGGGTTGTGCGACGCAGCACCAGAACCACCAGGGACCAACAGTCCATGATCTACGACTGCCTCATCACTAAGTAAGGAGCATCACCACAAAATCCTGATTCCCCCCGTGTGTACTTGCTCCCTAGTCTCTTGTTTACTTCCCCAGTAGAGTGTGTAACATGGGGGATAGTCCTAATACAGGGACTATTTGGGTTATTACAGATGTCAGACGTGGGTTATTATAGGCATATTACAAATTCCAAATTCCAAATTCCAAATTATTACAAAGTACACAATTAATGCTTATTGCATTGGGACCCAAAACCTCCATGAAGTCATGCTAAAGAAGGATACCATCAGAAGTTTTTATATCGTCACTTGTTTTTCTCCATAGTACTGCTGAGGCGGTCCTCCACAAGATTGATGACATGAAGATGTGCCACCACTTGAAAAACTCAAAACAATCAGTGAGGCTTTTTCCATCCCGTGAAATATAATTTTGTCATTCAGCCATCCAAAAAGGCAGGGATGACATACAGTACAGCGTATAATTAGCAAACAATAAGAAACCATTCATTGACATTGAAGACCCACACTAACTCTACCCAAACACAAGGGCTTGTTGCACTGTAGAAATGTTTACATAATAACTGGCCACTGTTTCCAGGTTCTATATCTTCTGCTACTGCACACAATCTCTTATCAGGCCATTGTAAGGGTGTTGCACCCATCTGTGGTCCACCACCCTCTCTCTCTCTCTCTCTGCCCTCAGCAGTCCCCTCTCTGTGCTGTGGTTTTGGGGAAAGTAATCACACTATTGTCATGTTGTTGCCTCATTCACCAGCAGATGACTTATAAAGGGTTTATCAGTGGCCACCGTATTTCAAGAAGCCGGAGTAGTAATAGATTAATTAGAATTTCACACAGTTATCCCTTGTTTAGAGCCTTGAGAAATGAGATTTGAAGTCTCACTGAAATATGTACCATTGTGTCATACCGGTCATTGAAAGAAGGACATAACTATACCATACCTGTTGTATCTATGAAGTTTTTATTTAAAAATGTTTAATTGCAGAGGATGTATTCTAAAGCCCAGCGAAAGAAGACTACCGACTCTCCAACAGTAAAAACTGTTTCCAAACAAGAAGCTGAAGGTATGTTTCTATTGTAGTTTAGGGGAAAGTTACAGTATTTTTGACCATAACTCTCTAAACATGAATTCATTAACTTTTGGTCCGATACCTATTTCCAGAGTACTCTGATGACGGTGACGACGATGATGACGACGATGATGAGGATGATGAAAACGACGATAACAGCAAGCGCTATGAACCTCGACAGAAAAACGCGGTGGTTCGCTACCATGCGCCACTGGATGGTTGGTCCTTTTTACATTTGAATCCCGTAAAAAGCACATCCCAACTTATTACTCTTCACTGAACTAGAGCCTTCTGAGAAATGTTCTCTGTAAATTAGCGTAGTTTCACCAATTCGGTGCCTTTTGAGAAGTGTAATTTAGTAATAATTTAAAATGTGATGAAATCCTTTTTTTAACGTTGTTTAACGTCGACCTTCATCAGAGCAAATCTCCACAAACAATATTCTGATKTAGAAAGCAAAACTGAGCCTAGATCAACACTCCTACTCTGAAGTGCTTGACTATGGGCAGGGAGATCAGTGRTTATCATGATGTTACTCCTCTCACTGTTTCATCTGTAGAATCCAGGAAACAGCCGCCCATGTTTTTCGACCGTCAGGCATCTTCCACTAGAGGGAGCTACCGCATCAGTGCCTCAGTGCCCAGGAGTGCCCACACCACCAGCCGAAGGAGTGGCAGGTCTCCACTGTTGCTCACCCTCCCACAGTATTCTACTTCACTGGCACTTTACCAATAGTCTTAGTCCATATGTATATTACATTGGTTTTATTGTGTTCTTTTTTTAAGATCAAAATCTGTTTRAACCAAAATATATTGTACACTACCGGTCAAAAGTTTTAGAACACCTACTCATTCAATGGTTTTTCTTTATTTTTACTATTTTCTACATTGTAGAATAATAGTGAAGACATCAAAACTATGAAAAAACACATATGGAATCATMTAGTAACGAAAAACATGTTAAACAAAAACAGATTCTTCAAATAGCCACGCCTTGCCTTGATGACAGCTTTGCACACTCTTGACATCCCCTTAACCAGCTTCATGAGGTAGTCACCTGGAATGCATTTCAATTAACAGGTGTGCCTTCTTAAAAGTTAATTTGTGGAATTTCTTTCCTTCTTAATGCGTTTGAGCCAATCAGTTGTGTTGTGACAAGGTAGGGGTGTACAGAATACACCCCTATTTGGTAAAAGACAAAAGTCATTATTATGGCAAGAACAGCTCAAATAAGCAAAGAGAGACGACAGTCCATCATTATTTTAAAGCAAAAACCATCAAGTGCTATGACGAAACTGGCTCTCATGAGGACCGTCACAGGAATGGAAGACCCAGAATTGCCTCTGCTGCAGAGTATAAGTTCATTAGAGTTACCACTCTCAGAAATTGCATAATATATAATATTATTGCATAATATATATATATATATATAATATATTTTGATATGTTTAATAATTGTTTTGGTTACTACATGATTCCATATGTGTTATTTCATAGATTTGATGTCTTCACTATTATTCTACAATGTACAAAATAGTAAAAATAAAGAAAAACCCTTGAATGAGTAGTTCTAAATCTTTTGACCGGTAGTGTAGGGTCCAATAAGGCTGTGTTTCATGTGTTGGGTCCTTGATGGTTCTGGTTGTTGTCTAAGGGCTGCTCTTGTAGGACGTTGTGAATATAGATTACTTTTAATGTTTTTCATCTCTTTTTTTGTTTCACTGTTTCAAACAACAGGAATGGGTCCATAGGCAGGTGAGTCTTTGGCACAATTTAAACAACTTAGGTCTCACATTTGCTATTGGGGACTGACGGCTTGGGAAGAGAGGAGCACCGTGAAGAAGTTTGTCCTTTCTTTGTCTCCTTACGGTTTGGTTTGACCCACAGGAGAAGGCATGCTTGGCACACCCAGGAAGCCAGCTCCTCTGATGAGGACGACTCCTCTGACGAGGAAGACGCAGAGCAAGAAGCCAAGAACAGGTCAGTTAACATGTCATCAGTTTGATACACTTTAACAGTTTTACTTGTCCCTATAATGGTAAAATGTTTAATTTAGTTCACAGATGACATCTCCGCTAGAAATTGGTACTACAGAAAGGATGAAACAATGTTTTGTTACATATTACATAATTTTTATACTGATCATCTGTTATTTGACATCACATATTATATTCGACACGATTCAATCCTATTTAAAGGATAATGAACATGCTAGAAAAAAGGGCCTGAGCAGACCAATGATTCCCCACTCTTGAATGTTTTTTGAACTGTGTCTATGACAACATGAGTGGTGGTCGTCGATGATGTAATAATAGACGAAGGTTCCAGCATGGTTTTCTAGTAATATCTCCTTGGTGAGGTTCATTGGGAGCCAGACCTTTTGGAGTGAACACATGATCTAGCTCATGAGTTTCTCCTATATGAGACTAACACAAGGAACAACATTAATATCTGGATTTTTAAATAAAATCTCAGTCTAATATTTTACACCAGCGGAATCCGGTGCGGTTTTGAGCTTTTGRTCAGAATAAGCTTGCCAAAACCGCATATTTTGGGATCCCTCTCAGGTGTCTGCCTCTGAATTTGCGCAAAGAGGACATTTTGGGAATCCATAAGGACAGAATGAAGATGGGTGCGAGCCTGGCGGATGTCGACCCCATGGCGATTGACCAGTCGGTACGTTCTAACATCACAGTCAGCTGAATTTAAATGTGAAATGATTTTAAGCTATTTTTTTTTTGTATATATATCTCAAAGTTGGTTTGCCTACATGCTATGGTCTTTAAAAGAACTGCCTGCTTCTTCTGTGTAATGTACCAACCCTCTCTCTTCCCTCAAGGTGCGCTTTGACAGCGTTGGCGGTCTGACAAGCCACATCTCCGCCCTGAAAGAGATGGTAGTCTTCCCTCTGCTCTACCCAGAGGTGTTTGAGAAATTCAAGATCCAGCCCCCAAGGTGAGCACTTGTTTTAGGGTTGAAAAGCTAACATACTTTATTGGGTAACTAGCAGTTGATTTACATTATCTTGGATAGCTGACAATAATGACATAGGAAATAGCTTATGACTCGATGAGGAACTTACTTGGGTGAGCAACTAGAATGGATCCTGTCAATGGATTTAAGCCCCACCCCCAACCCTAATCACAGCCTTATCCACTCATTTAATTGGCTCTTGGATCAGTTGTGTCCTTTGCAAGGATCCATTCTAAGACAATCCCTGTTGTCTATTGCAGGGGCTGCCTGTTCTATGGTCCCCCGGGTACGGGGAAGACCCTGGTGGCCAGAGCGCTGGCCAACGAGTGCAGCCAGGGGGACAGGAAGGTGGCCTTCTTCATGAGGAAGGGGGCCGACTGCTTGAGCAAGTGGGTGGGCGAGTCGGAACGCCAGCTCAGGCTGCTCTTTGACCAAGTAAAGTACATTTCCTCATACAACACACTGGAGATCATTCATGTAATTATCACTGGTGCATTCAGTTTTTGTGAGGCAAAGATAGACCATTGAGTCTAGTATATCAGAATTTCCTGCTCAAGTCACTATTGGTCTCTTGTTGTAACTCTGCAAAGTGAAATGCAAGGGTGGCTGGCTATACAGTGTTTTAGGGTAATGCCTATTAWATAGGGATGTACTTGCACTGACCGCAAGACTCARTATTTGTACCCACAGGCCTACCAGATGCGGCCAGCCATTATCTTCTTTGATGAAATTGATGGGCTGGCTCCGGTGCGCTCCAGTCGCCAAGACCAGATACACAGGTGAGACATTTCAGCCARTCTCATTTCACACCAGTGAAGTCACTACTTACAGAGACTTACCCTRGATTGCACCMGCATGCAACATTGTGTACTCCCCCCTTGTGGTTCCTTCCTGCAGTTCCATCGTGTCCACCCTGCTGGCCCTGATGGATGGCCTGGATAGCCGAGGAGAGGTGGTGGTGATCGGAGCCACCAACCGACTGGACTCCATCGACCCCGCCCTCAGACGCCCCGGACGCTTCGACAGGGAGTTCCTCTTTGGCCTCCCTGATCGCGAGGTAAGACTGATCCCCGGTGGGTGGGTTGGGGGGGGGGGGGGGGAGAATCATCACTTGAGTTGATATGTGTGCATGTGTAACTCCAATGTTTATCCGACTCTTCCACTGAAATCAGAGACCTACGTGCATTTARGTTTCATTTGTGTGCTTTACCTTTTCATTTCTTTCTCCAACTTCAGTCCCGGAAAGATATACTAAAGATTCACACCAGACAGTGGAATCCTACACCCTCCGATCCTTTCCTGGAAGAGTTGGCTGATAAATGTGTCGGTAGGTGATTAATGTATACCAAATCAACTCTAGCGTTGGGGAAGTCAAWATTTCACACTAATTGTAAGAACAAAAAGGACTATGTAGTTTTGTTGTCTCATAATATTCAGACAGATTCACCACAATTCATCTATCGATTTAACACAGTTCCACAGTCAATCCTACACATGCCACGTATTATCCGCAACGTCTTCCCCCTCTGTACCCCAGGCTACTGCGGCGCCGACATCAAGGCGGTGTGCGCCGAGGCGGCCCTCTGCGCGCTGCGCCGCCGTTACCCCCAGATCTACAGCACGTCCCAGAAGCTCCTGCTGGATGTGGGCTCCATCAACATCAACAGTCAGGACTTTGTGGCCGCCGTGAGGAAGATGGTGCCAGCCTCCCAGAGGGCCGTGTCGTCCCCTGCCAAGGCCCTGACCCCCGTGGTCACGCCCCTGCTGGGCAACGAACTCACCAACGTGCTGGARGCACTGCAGAAGGTCTTCCCCCACGCCGAGCAGGGCCTCAAGAGGAAGAGGGACACYGGTGGGTCCGGGTCGCGGTTCAGTTTGGTCTGAGAACAGTCACGGTCGTTATTTTGTGCTGTCTTGCCGACTCCTATGGTCATTGTCATGCCAATGTTGGCTATACAGCACAAACAGATGTGGGACCAGGCTAGGTCACTGTTAGAGTGGATTGTTGGTTAAGTTCAGTTGATGCAACTTCTCAATCAACTTTTTCCTTTGGTCAGATCTGACAGCCAGCATTCTGGAGGATGACCTCATGTACAGTGGGGATGAGGGCCCCTCATRCAATAATTCCATCACCAAACAGACCACCACCAAAGGGAGCTTCCTCCATTTTGCCAGGTAAGGTATAGCCTACCTATAAGACGTAGATACATTTTAACCTTAAATAAACCCCCTATTCTCGTTGTTTCCGTTCATAATCACATCCCGGAGTCTCCATTCGCTTCACCTCTCGCCTCCTGTTCCAGGAGTGCGACCTGCCACCCCACCACRTACCGGCCCAGGCTGCTGCTGGCTGGGCGTCCCGGGGCGGGTCAGAGCTCCCACCTGGCCCCCGCCGTGCTCCACGCCCTGGAGAAGTTCACCGTCTACACCCTGGACATGGCCGTGCTGTTTGGAGTCAGCTGCACCTCCCCCGAGGAGGCCTGTGCTCAGGTACTGGCTGAACCGAATGTAGTCTTTTAGAAGTGAAATGTTAACATGCTCCTCTCATTTGTGGTGCAGAGAACTATAGCCCCAGAGTTGACTTCAATGTAGAAAGGCTAACTCCATCAAGCACATAATTACTAAGTCAAGTGCAGCAAGATTGGTTGGTGAGTGATAGTGTCGGTGACCTCTCGCCCTGCCTGCCCCAGGTGTTCTGCGAGGCCAAGCGGACCTCCCCCAGCATCCTGTACATCCCCCACATCCAGCAGTGGTGGGACACGGTMGGCCTGGCCCTCAAGGCCACCTTCCTCAGCCTGTTGCAGGACATCCCCTCCTTCMCCCCCATRATGCTGCTGGCCACCAGCAACGTAGCTCACCACGACTTGGCCGACGAGGTAGGTCTTACCTGGGCCTTCCCCACCATACATCACAAGTACTGTAGAGGAGTGGTATGTGTACCTTACTGGGCTACTCAACCCATTAAAAAAATATATATTTATTTTTTTACATTCAGTTAATACTCTTTGTAGAGGTGAAGGCCCTAAATGGTCACTGAGGTAACTATTCAACAATTTGTCTCTCGCAGATCCAGACTCTGTTCCGGTTGGAGTATGGAGAAGTGCACTCTATCCAAATTCCCACCCAGCAGGAGAGAAGGAAGTTCTTTGAGAATCTCATCCTTAGCCAGGCTGCCAGGGCACCTGCTTCCAAGAAGAAAGCCTGTAAGTACAAMACACGTATACCTTTTGATAATCACTTGGTATAATTGCTGTTTGTGTCCCATCTCCATTTGAGCCCTCCTCCTCCTTTACCCGCTCTGCCTCCCCCACCTCAGTGATGCATGCCATGGAGGTGCTCCCCCTTGCCCCTCCTCCTCCCCCCAGGCAGATGAGTGAGAGGGAGCGTCTGCGTCTGGAGGAGCAGGAAGAGGACACACTCAGGGAGCTGAGGCTGTTCCTGCGCAACGTCACCGAGCGCCTCTCCCAGGACAAGCGCTTCAAGGCCTTCACTAAGCCTGTGGACATCGAAGAGGTAGGGAGAGAACACCGAAAAAGAGAGCGGAACAAGGAAGGAAGATYGGGTGTTGTAGTCCAGGGGACATTGCCCTGTGTAGGGTGCCATCTTTCGGATGGGGCGTTAAATTGGTGGCCTGACTCTCTGTGGTCACTAAAGATCCCATGGTACTTATTGTAAGAATAGGGGTGTTAACCCCGGTGTCCTGGAAAACATCTCAATCTGGCCCTCATTCCATCATGGCCATCATCATCCCCAGCTTCCAATTGGCTCATTCACCCCCCCCCCCTGTAACTATTCCCCAGGTCGTTGCTTTAAATGAGAATATGTTCTCAGTGAACTTACCTGGTAAAATAAATAAATGCAAATAGTCAAGATTACTTTTACTCTAATGTAAGTTGAATGGCCCAAACTTAGTCAATACTAAACTAGCGAGTCTGAATACAAGTACATACAGTCTAAGTGAGCTGTGGTTCCTTGGGCTGCACTGTTATCACCTCAGATCTGTAGCCTCTCTCCTTTACCGACACGCTCATCCAAAACAACCTATCAGAGTGGTATTGTGTCCCCCATCTTATCAATGGTTTGTGTTCTTCTCTCACCAGGTTCCTGACTATATTAAGGTGATCAGGKATCCCATGGACCTCTCCACTGTACTGTCCAAGGTCGACCTCCACAAGTACGTGACCGTCAGGGAGTTTGTCAACGACGTGGACCTGATCTGGAAGAACGCCCTGGAGTACAACCCTGACAGCGACCCATCTGGTATACCTACAATCATCTCCAGCTCATTCAACTGAATGCTGCTATTATTATTAAATGATAACTGAAATGTAATTCTAGCCTGGTTCCAGATCTGWTTTCCGCTGTCTTGCCAATGACCGGAGGAGTTGGCYAGACATTACAAACAGATCTGGGACCAAGCTTATCTTACTCCATTGAGTAAACTAACAAAAACTAATGTAGCAATCTCCCTTCTCGTTGTTCCGCTGCAGTTAGTCGGCCCCGTGGATGACAAGGCCCCCTACCGATGTACCTTTGTCATCAATGTCTCTCTCTCTCTCTTTGTGTTTCCAGATCGTCAGATTCGTCARCGGGCTTGTGCCCTGAAGGACACGACCCACGCCATCATCCGTGACGAACTGGACGAGGACTTTAACAGGATCTGTGAGCAGATCAGAGAGTCACGCAACAAGAGAGGTAATAACGTTGCCGTATTGCTGGGATTTAAAAGCTACAGTAGTAACATCTAGGTAACACTTTATTTAGATAGTCCATCTGTAGAGCATCTACAGATGGACTATCAGTAACATTTCAACTAACTATCTCCTAACCCTTATTCTAAACCTAAACCCAACCGTAGCCTTAGCAAGCAGTTGCTTATCAACAGATRGTTTGTTGATAGTATTCAAATAKAGTGTGACCAACCACTCTCCAGARGAGTTCAGCTAGTTATTGTTTCAGTGTCTAGTGTCAGCTTCTTGAACTATTTGTCCAATGATGAGATGAACCCTCTCTTATTTTCCCAGAAACATCTTAGTTTTCATTGACAAAGCGAATAACATGTTAATGTCTGCTAACAGGGTGCACGTCATCAAAGTTCYCCCCCTCTTACTACCAGACCTTGCCCAGAGAGGAAGGGTTCGCAGAGTCCAAGAGGCCAGGTGGTAACACTGGCAAAGACGCCAGCACCCCGTTCACTGCCAACACCCCACGGCCCGCACGTAAGTCTCACCAWTCTACTTCTTAACTGTTTATTGGTAGGTTATTTGTTACAGAGCAGAGGAACATCCAGTGGAAATGACATGCCTTCAGAATGTATTCATCCTTGACTTATTCCACATTTTGTTGTATTYKAGCCTGAATTCAAAATGGATTAAATAAACMTCTCACCAATCTACACACAATACCCCATAATGACAAAGTGAAAACATGTTTTTAGAAATGTATTGAAAATTAAATGCAGAAATATATCATTTTCAATAAGTATTCACACCRCTGAGTCAATACTTTGTAGAAGCACCTTTGGCAGCGATTATAGCTGTTAATTTTTCTGGGTTAGTCTTTTTAAGAGCTTTCCACATCTGGATTGTGAAACATTTGCCCATTTTTATTATTTTCAAATTTCATCAAGCTCTGTCAAATTGCTTGTTGATCGTTGCTAAACAACCATTTTTCAGATTTTAAGTCAAAACTGTAACTCGACCACMCCGGAACATTCACTGTCTTCTTGGTAAGCAGCTCCAGTGTAGATTTGGCCTTGTGTTTTAAGTTATTGTCCTGCTGAAAGGTGAATTAATCTCCCAGTGTCTGGTGGAAAGCAGATTGAACCAGGTTTTCTACTAGGATTTTGCCTGTGCTTAGCTCCAGTTAGTTTATTTTTTATCCTGTAATACTCTGCAGTCCTTAACGATTACAAGCTTACACATAACATGATGCAGCCAAAACTATGCTTGAAAATATGGAGGGGGGAACTCAGTAATGTATTGTATTGGATTGGATTTGCCCCAAACATAACACTTTGTATTCAGGACAAAAAGTTAATTGCTTTGCCAAACTTTTAGCTGTATTACTTTAGTGACTTGTTGCAAACAGGATGCATGTTTTGGAATATTTTTATCCTGTTCATGCTTCCTTATTTTCACTCTGTCAAATAGGTTGGTATTGTGGAGTAACTACTATGTTGTTGATCCATTTCTCAGTTTTCTCCTATCACAGCTATTAAACTGTAACTGTTTTAAAATCACAATTGGCGGTTTCCTTCCTCTACGGCAACTGAGTAAGGAAGGCCGCCTGTGTCTTTTTATTGACTGGGTGTATTGATAAACCATCTAAAGTGTAATTAATAACTTCACCATGGTCATAGAGATATTCAATGTATATATATATATATTTTTTTTTTTTACCCATCTACCAATAGGTGCCCTTCTTTGCAAGGCATTGGAAAAACTCCCTGGTCTTTGTGGCTGAATCTGTGTCTGAAATTCACTGCTCGACCTTAGGGACCTTACAGATAATTATATGTGTGGGGTACAGAGATGAGGTAGTCATTCAAAAATCATGTTAACCACTATTGTTGCACACAGAATGAGTCTGTGCAACTTATTATGTGACTTGTTAAGCAAATCTTTACTCCTGAACCTATTTAGACTTGCCATAACAAATGGGTTGAACACTTATTGATTCAAGACATTTCAGGTTTTAATTTTTTATTAATTTATTATCATTTCTAAAAACATAATTCCACATTGACATTATGGGGTATTGTGAGTAGGCCAGTGACAAAAAATCTAAATTTAATCAATTTTAAATGCGGGCTGTAACACAACAAAATGTGGGGAAAGTAAAGGGGTGTGAATACTTTTTGAAGGCACTGAATGGTAGACACTGGGAAACCACCAAAGGTTTTTTACTGCTTGATTTACAGTACATAAGCAGTTATTATCAGTAGTAGTGTTTCAAAATGTAAGGGCAGAAAACTAATACCAGCCAGATATGTTGCGAGTGATAGAAAGTGGACGTACCAACGATCAGGACAGGAACAGAAGTAGGTGTAGCCAGAGGAAGAGGAGGAGTCTTTCCAGTTGAGTGGACCAGTCAGAAGACCAGACCAGACCAAACAGTTAAAAAACCACGATGACAGGGAAGAGCAGACATTGAGAGCCAGGGAGGAGAGGAATAGGATATTCATGGTTACAGAGAAGTCTGTCTTTCTGCCTGTCCATTTCTCTATCGTGTTAAATGACCTTCTTTATTTAACCACTTTACTAGCCCGTGAGAAGAAACGGCCCAAAACACGACCCAAAAGCAAATGGAGCTCCGGCATCATAAAGAAGAATTAAAAAGAAACCCACGTCTTCCCTTTCTTCCAACAAGGAGATCACAAACTCTGGGGAGGTAGAGGAGGATGAGAGGGATCGCATAGAGGAGGGTGAAGAGAAACAAGCTAAGCCTTTGGAGACTATTCTAGAGAACGGCTGTGGAGACTCCCCTATGGAGTGTACCTCAGAGAAGACCACTAAGCCTGCCGAGGATGTGGAAGAGACCTGTGTTAGAGCAGCCCACCACCCCCATCCCCAATGGAGACTGGCAACAGCAAGCTCCAGACCCCACAGAAGACTCACACAGGTCCAATCTGGGGTCTAAGCCGGTCCAGTGGTGGCAGTCATTGGAGACCACCATCAGCCCTCCAGTGGAACATGACTCAAGTCCAGTTAACAACACCCCTACAAAGGAGGTAGATCAGGGGGAGAAACACCACGCAAAGACCAAAGAGCCTGAAATGTTGGAGGAGGACTGGGACATAGGTCTGTATTAGGGTCCAGGACACGGGCAGCGAGGCAAGCTACTGCTTCTGGCCGACGGGAACAGTTCAGTCAGTCTCGCTGACCTTTGMTCTATGGGGCTCCTGCTGTTGGAGCTCGAACTCAGCACAACGCATCAGTTAAAGGGATACACCCACCTCTTGACTTATTTAAATACTCTGTAAAAGTGAGTGCCTTTGGTTGTACTGTAAATGTGTTTGCCACAGCATGAGGGCGAGTGAACGCATGCAGAAAGGTTGACTTGGTTGTAGATATCAAACGACATTAATAGTGCAAATGCTTATAATGGTCTTCRGTGCCTTAGTTTGAACGCTTTTCAAAGTGACACCTCTAAGGTCTAGAATAGGAAACCATGCCTCCACTTAATGCTTCAGATCCACTGTTCGAGTAGAAACCTCATTTGCATGTTAGGAGATGTGCATGTCAACACCAATTGCACATTGTGTTAGCATTAGCAATAGCCTGTTCAGCCAGCAGGGGACTTCAGCTTATCAGCCCCCCCCCCACACACCTTCCTGATTGCTTCCTGCATTTCCCTCCAACAGAGAGGCGTGTGACCCGTGCCAGTAGGACTCTGGTGCAGCAGCAACAGCAGTTGATTGACGTGGACAAGGCCCTGGAGATCCTGACCCAGAAGACCCCTCAGCTGGTTGTGGACCACGACAAACTCAAGGTACTGTACCCTCCTGACCAGTCTTTTAGGTCAGGCCATGCTTCTTACAATGTACCAGAACTACAACCAGAATGTTGTAGACCAGAAATATGGGTCCAGAAAACAATCATGGTCACAGCCACAACACTTAACCATTCATCCTATATTCATACAGTGATTTGTGTAATATTTCTTGTCCAGGAATTGCTCAAAAGAGCTGTGTCCAAGACTGAGGGTTATGAGGTGCATCAGCTGGAGAAGCTCTATGCGTTGTTGTGTCAGAGCATCTACAGATACCGCAAGAACTTTGATAAGACGGAGCTCGTACAGGTATGTGGCTTACAACTTATGACTCTTTCACGTCACTTGTTGTAGGAAATACAGTACGTTGAGTATGGAGACCAAAAACATTCCCTACATTGAAATGTGTGCTTAGTTAATTGATGTGCGTGTGAGTCACGTGAATGACTTGAAGTCTTTGTTAATTTTCCTTTCGTTCATTTTAGGAAATGAAGAGAGACATTGACAACTTTTCCTAACTTCCCTTGATGTTTTACTTATTTCCATATTGTAATAAAATATGATGCATTTAAAGATTCTCTTTTCTTTTACCTATTACAATGGTCCTAATCATGCATTACATTGGTCTGAAATGTGGTTTTCCATCATTTACAGTATTTGAGGCATGGACTTGAGTCAGAATTGACTTGAGACGTGCAAGTCAGTGTGTGGGACCCACAGGACCAAAACAGCTGAGAAGTTTGGCCTCGCACTTCAATGCTCCTAGTTGTCCACTATGCTGTTTACTTTCTGTCTGTCTTTAATCTACCAGCTGGTGCACGGAATCTAATATTAATGGTGTCCAAACACTCCAAGACAGTTGTGAAGAGGGCATGACAATGCCTATTCCCCACAGGAGACTGAAAAGATTTGCCATGGGTCCTCAGATCCTCAAAAAGTTCTACAGCTGCACCACCGACCGCGTCCTGACTGGTTGCATCACCGCCTGGTATGGCAACTGCTCGGCCTTCCGACCGCAAGGCACTACAGAGGGTAGTGCTTATGGCCCAGTACATCACTGGGGCCAAGCTTCCTGTCATCCAGGACCTCTATACCAGGCGGTGTCAGAGGATGCCCCTAAAAATTGCCAAAGACTTCCGCCACCCTAGTCATAAACTGTTCTCTCTGCTACCGCACGGCAAGTGGTACCAGAGCGCCAAGTTTAGGTCCAAAAGGCTTCTTCACAGCTTTTACCCCCAATCAATAAGATTCCTGAACAGCTACCCAGACTATTTTCCTTGACCCCACCCACCCCCCCAATTTACCCCTACCTACATGTACATATTACCTCGACTAACCTGTTCCACCGCACGTTGACTGCATGACTCCCCTGTATATAGCCACATTGTCCCCCTGTATATACAGTTGAAGTCGGAAGTTTACATACACTTATGTTGGGGTCATTAAAACTCATTTTTCAAACACTCCACAAATTTCTTGTTAACAAACTATAGTTTTGGCAAGTCTGTTAGGACATTACTTTGTGCATGACACAAGTAATTTTTCCAACAATTGTTTACAGACAGATTATTTCACTTATAATTCACTGTATCACAATTCCAGTGGGTCAGAAGTTTACATACACTAAGTTGACTGTGCCTTTAAACAGCTTGGAAAATTCCAGAAAATTATGTTATGGCTTTCGAAGCTTCTGATAGGCTAATTGACATAATTTGAGTCAATTGGAGGTGTTCCTGTGGATGTATTTCTCAAGGCCTACCCTCAAATTCAGTGCCTCTTTGCTTGACATTATGGGAAAATCAAAAGAAATCAGCCAAAACCTCAGGGGGAAAAAAGGTAGACCTCCACAAGTCTGGTTCATCCTTGGGAGCAATTTCCAAACACCTGAAGGTACCACATTCATCTGTACAAACAATAGTACGCAAGTATAAACACCATGGGACCACGCAGCCGTCATACCGTTCAGGAAGGAGAAACGTTCTGTCTCCTAGAGATGAACGTACTTTGGTGCGAGAAGTGCAAATCAATCCCAGAACAAAAGCAAAGAACCTTGTGACGATGCTGGAGGAAACATGTACAAAAGTATCTACAGTTGAAGTCGGAAGTTTACATACACCTTAGCCAAATACATTTAAACTCCGTTTTTCACAATTCCTGACATTTAATCCTAGTAAAAATTCCCTGTCTTATGTCAGTTAGGATCACCACTTTATTTTAAGAATGTGAAATGTCAGACTAATAGTAGAGTGATTTATTTCAGCTTMTATTTCTTTCATCACATTCCCAGTGGGTCAGAAGTTTACATGCACTCAATTAGTATTTGGTAGCATTGCCTTTAAATTGTTTAACTTGGGTCAAACGTTTCAGGTAGCCTTCCACAAGCTTCCCACAATAAGTTGGGTGAATTTTGGCCCATTCCTCCTGACAGAGCTGGTGTAACTGAGTTAGGTTTGTAGGCCTCCTTGCTCGCACATGCTTTTCAGTTCTGCCCAAATGTTTTCTATAGGTTTGAGGTCAGGGCTTTGTGATGGCCACTCTAATACCTTGACTTTGTTGTTCTTAAGTAATTTTGTGACAATTTTGGAAGTATGTTTGGGGTCATTGTCCATTTGGAAACCCATTTTTGACCAAGCTTTAACTTCCTGACTGATGTCTTGAAATGTTGCTTCAATATATCCACATAGTTTTCCTGCCTCATGATGCCATCTATTTTGMGAAGTGCACCAGTCCCTCCTGCAGCAAAGCACCCCCACAACATGATGCTGCCACCCCCGTGCTTCATGGTTGGGATGGTGTTCTTTGGCTTGCAAACCTCCCCCTTTTTCCTCCAAACATAAGGATGGTCATTATGGCCAAACAGTTCTATTTTTGTTTCATCAGATCAGAGGACATTTAACCAAAAGACCCATCTTTGTCCCCATGTGCAGTTGCTAACCGTAGTCTGGCTTTTTTTATGGTGGTTTTGGAGCAGTGGCTTCTTCCTTGCTGAGCAGCCTTTCAGGTTATGTCGATATAGGACTCAATTTACTCGATTTCCAAAGTTGTGGCAAAATGGCTTAAGGACAACAAAGTCAAGGTATTGGAGTGGCCATCACAAAGCCCTGACCTCAATCCTATAGACATTTTTGGGGCAGAACTGAAAAAGAGTGTGCGAGAAAGGAGGTCAACAAACCTGACTCAGTTACCCCAGCTCTGTCAGGAGGAATGGGACAAAATTTCCCCAACTTATTGTGGGAAGCTTGTGGAAGGCTACCTGAAACGATTGACCCAAGTTAAACAATTTAAAGGCAATGCTACCAAATGCTAAATGAGTGCATGTAAACTTCTGACCCACTGGGAATGTGATGAAAGAAATAAAAGCTGAAATKATTCTCTACTATTATTCTGACATTTCACATTCTTAAAATAAACTGGTGATCCTAACTGACCTAGAACAGGGACTTTTTAAAAGGATTAAATGTCAGGATTTGTGAAACTGAGTTTAAATGTATTTGGCTAAGGTGTTTGTAAACRTCCGACTTCAACTGTAGCCTTGTTACTGTAATTTTATTGTTGCTTTTTTAAGAAAGTGTTTAAGGGCTAGTAAGCATTTCACTGTAAAGTCTACACCTGTTGTAATCGGCGCATCTGACAAATACAATTTGATTTAATTGCATATTATATACATCCTTTTTTATGACTTTCTTTTATTGGGCAATTTTATAATTTTCCAACATTTCACGTCAAAATTATGGGCTTTTGGGATAATTGAGAAGAGGTCAGTTCTTTCAAAGATTATTTATATAATGAGCCTCTTCCTCTCTGGTGGTTTTTATTTTTTTTCCATGGAGGAAGTCGCTTTAAGATGACGTTATGACGTAAAATATTTGTCATGACGCTSTGGAAGAAAAAATGACTCGTTAGATTCGATGAACTATCGATGCCTACATCTAGTTCGGTTTTAATGCATGAACAAACCAAACAAGGCGACGTTTTGTAGGCAAAAGGAAAGGGAGTGAAAAACCAAACGAATCTCGGCGCATTCACTATTCTGCACTGCGTCTATGGTAACAACAGATGGACTCGCTGCGCCTGTGTGCCACTGCCGGAGTCGACAGTGCATTTGTTGGTGAGGGAACGACCGCAAAGGCGGAAGAAGGCGCATCAGCAGTCAGATTGGAAGCTAACTGGTTGTTGCAAGATGCTTGTAAACGACTTATCTGCACGGGTATGTAATAAAATGAACACCATGCGAAGTTAATCATACATTCACATAATAGCTGCCATTAATAAGATTTGACTACCATTTCCCACTTTTTGCAAAATACTCCCATCCCCCCAAAAACAGCAAAATACCGTACACTCGTGACAGAGGCACAAGGGGACAACTAACAGATGAATATTCTTTGCAGTGTAACTGACTGACAAGTTGTTAAACACACAGGTAGTTAGCAGACTAATGATACAGAAGTATTATCAATATTCCATCGATTTAGGAATCAAATGTTTTGTACTGCAGTTCTCACATCCCTTTGCTTTGGGCTAGAATGCATACAGAATAAGCAGCCACATATTAAGCMTGTTTTGTACAGCGCTCGCGCTATTTAAAGACTGGCATCAGTGTTGCGCGTGGAGTTCAGTCATGGCAGTGGAAACAATGTAACGATTTAATGTTTGCGTATTAGTGAAATTAAACTTGATATACATGTCCCACCACACCTACAACAATCTGTTAAAGTACACAGAACAAAAATATAAACGCAACATGTAAAGTGCTTGTCCCCTGTTTCATGAGCTTAAATAAAAGATCCCAGAAATGTCAAATCAAACTTTATTTGTCACATGCGTTGAATACAACAAGTGTAGACCTTACTGTGAAATGCTTGCTTACAAGCCCGTAACCAACAGTGCAGTTCAAGAAGAGTTAAGAAAATATTTACCAAACAAACAAAAGTAACACAATAACGAGGCTATATACAGGGGGTACCGAGTCAGTGTGCGGGGTACAGGTTAGTTTAGGGAATTAGGTAATTTGTAGGTAGGTAGTGGTGAAGTGACTATGCATAGATAATAATGGGGGGGAGTGTCAATGTAAATAGTCTGGTGGCTATTTGATTAATTGTTCAGCATTCTTATGGCTTGGGGGTAGAAGCTGTTAAGGAGACTTTTGMTCCTAGACTTGGTGCGSTATCAGAGAAAACAGTCTATGACTTGGGTGACTGGAGTCTCTGACAATATTTATGGGCTTTCCTCTGACACCGCCTATTATATAGGTCCACCGCCTATTATATAGGTCCTGGATGGCAGGAAGCTTGTCCCCAGTGATGTACTGGGCCGTACGCACTACCCTCTGTAGCGCCTTACGGTCAGATGCCGAGCAGTTGCCATACCAGGTGGTGATGTAACCGGTCAGGATGCTCTTGATGGTGCAGCTGTAGAACCTTTTGAGGATCTGGGGACCCATGCCAAATCTTTTCAGTCTCCTGATGGGGGAAAAGGCTTGGTCGTGCCCTCTTCACGGCTGTCTTGGTGTGTTTGGACCATGATAGTTTGTTGGTGATGTGGACACACTCGACCCGCTCCACTACAGCCCCGTCGATGTTAATGGGGGCCTGTTCGGCCCGCCTTTTCTTGTAAACCATGATCAGCTCCTTTGTCTTGCTCACATTGAGGGAGAGGTTGTTGTCCTGGCACCACACTGCCAGTTCTCTGACCTCCTCCCTATAGGCTGTCTCATCGTTGTCGGTGATCAGGCCTACCACTGTTGTCGGCAGCAAACTTAATGATGGTGTTGGAGTCGTGTTTGGCCACACAGTCGCCAGTTGGTCCGCGCATGCTTTGAGTACACGTCCTGGTAATCCATCTGGCCCCGCAGCTTTGTGAATGTTGACCTGTTTAAAGGTCTTGCTCACATCYGCTACCAAGAGCGTTATCACACAGTCATCCAGAACAGCTGGTGCTCTCGTTCACGCTTCAGTGTTGCTTGCCTCGAAGCTAGCATAAAAGCCATTTAGCTCGTCTGGTAGGCTCGTGTCACTGGGCAGCTCGCGTCGGGGTTTCCCTTTTGTAGTCCGTAATAGTTTAAGTCCTGCCACATCCGACGYGCGTCAGAGCCGGTGTAGTAAGATTCAATCTTAATCCTGTATTGGTGCTTTGCTTGTTTGATGTTTTGTCTGAGGGCATAGCTCGATGCGGATTTTGCCTGTAATCCATGGCTTCTGGTTGGGATATGTACGTACGGTCACTGTGGGGACCATGTCGGCGATGCACTTATTGATGAAGCTGATGACTGAGGTGGRATACTCCTCAATGCCATTGGATGAATACCGGAACATATTCCAGTCTGTGCTAGCAAAACAGTCCTGTAGTMTAGCATCCGCGTCATCTGACCACTTCCGTATTGAGCGAGTCACTGGTACRTCCTGCTTTAGTTTTTGCTTGTAAGCCGGAATCAGGACGATACAATTATGGTCAGATTTGCCAAATGGCGAGCGGGGGAGAGCTTTGTATGCATCTCTGTGTGTGGAGTAAAGGTGGTCTAGAGTTTTTTTTTTTTTTTTCTCCTTCTGGTTGTACATGTGACATTTGGTAAAACTGATTTAAGTTTGCCTGCATTAAAGTCACTGGCAGCTAGGAGCACCGCTTCTGGATGAGCATTTTCTTCTTTTCTTATGACCTTATAGAGTTGGTTGACTGCAGTCTTAGTGKCAGTATCGGTCTGTGGTGGTAAATAGATGGCTAKGAATAATACAGATGAGAACTRTCTTGGTAGATAGTGTGGTCTACTGCTTATCATAAGGTACTCTACCTCAGGCGAGCAATACCTCGAGACTTCTTTAATATTAGACATCGCGCAACAGCTGTTATTGACAAAAAGACACACACCCCCACCCCTCGTCTTACCAGACGTAGCTTCTTCTCTGTTCTGCCGGTGCATGGAAAGTCCTGCCAGCTCTATATTATCCGTGTCGTRGTTCAGCCACGACTCAGTGAAACATAAGATTTTACAGTTTTTAATGTCCCTTTTGTAGGATAATTGTAATCGTAGGTCATCAATTTTATTTTCCAATGATTGCATGTTAGCAAGTAGAACGGATGGCAGTGGAAGTTTACTCGCTCGCCTACGGACTCTCAGAAGGCAGCCCGACCTGCMCCATCTTTTTCGCTGTCTTTTCTTCACGCAAATGACAMGGATTTGAGCCTCTCAGACTCGTTAAAGGAAAAAGCTTCTTCCAGTTCTTGGTGAGTAATCGCTGTTCTGATGTCCAAAAGTGATTTTCGGTCATAAGAGACYGTAGCAGCAACATTATGTACAAAATAAATAAAAAAAAGTTACAAACAACGCAAAAAAACCCGAACAAAATAGCACAGTTGATTCGGCGCATGTAAAATGTCAGCCATCCTCTTCGGRGCCATCTTATCACTCATCTCATCACTTTCCATACACACAAACTTATTTCTCTCAAATTGTTGCCAAATCTGTTTACATCCCTGTTAGTGAGCATTTTATCCTTTGTCAAGATAATCCATCAACCTGACAGGCGTGTCATATCAAGAATCTGATTAAAGAGCATTATCAATACACAGGTGCACCTTGTGCTGGGGGACTAAAAGGCCACTCTAAAATGTGCAGTTTTGTCACTCAACACAATGCCACAGTTGTCTCAAGTTTTGAGGGAGCATGCAATTTGCATGCTGACTGTAGTAATGTCTACCAGAGCTGTTTCCAGATAATTTAATGTTAATTTCTCTACCGTAAGTCGCCTCCAACGTCATTTTAGAGAATTTGTCAGTACGTCCAACCGGCATCACAACCACAGACCACTTGTAAGCACGCCATCCCATGACCTCTTCACCTGTGGGATCATCAGAGGGGGAAGGGCGGGGTGCTGAGGAGTATTTCTGTTTGTTAGAAAGCCATTTTGTGGGGAAAAACTCATTCTCTGGCTGGGCCTGGCTCCCAAGTGGGTGGGCCTATGCCCTCCCAGGCCCACCCATGGCTGCGKCCCTGCCCAGTCATGTGAAATCCATAGGTTAGGCCCTAATTTATTTCAATTGACTGATTTCCTTATATGAACTGTAACTCAGCAAAACCTTTGAAATATTTGCATTTATATTTTTGCTCAGTAAAGCCCCCCCCCCTCTCTAAATTTTCTAGTAGATAGGCATTCATGTAAATTGTTTAGACCTTGAATTTCTCTCAATTATGTGCACATAATATGGCTCTATRTCTTGCAGGATTTAACAATTAGCCAACTTTCAAGTTTGAGCACCTGAATGGAGCAACAAGTCCTGAACCAAGATTTAGATTAAAAAAAGATATATATTCAACACAAGCTCAGATAAGACGGATAATGGCGAGCAGAAGAAAATCAACAACGCCTTGCATGGTCCCTCCTGTTCAAATGGTGGATTCAGACCCTGACATGGAGGTCGTTACAGAGGGAGAGGCTGAGGGGGCCGCTAACTGTCCTGTGGAAAACTCAACTGAAAGCATCCCGAATGAGGAGGACTCACAGGCCATCGACCACTTCATTAAAACTATGGACTCGAGTACGGCAGAAGGAGGTTATGAGTGCAAGTACTGCAGCTTTCAGACCTCACAGCTCAATATGTTTACCTTGCATGTGGACACTGAGCACCCAAATATAGTTCTAAACTCATCTTATGTGTGTGTTGAGTGTGACTTTCACACCAAGAGGTATGATGCATTGTTGGAGCATAATGCACGCCACCACCCTGGAGAAGACAATTTCACCAGGACTATGGTGAAACGCAACAATCAAACCATCTTTGAGCAGAGAGTCAATGACTTGACCTTTGATGGCAGTTTTGTTAAGGTTGAGGAGGATGAGGACACATCCTGTAAGGGTATTGCCCTAAGCAAAACGCCAATCATGAAGATRAAGAGTAGGGCGGAGGCCAAGAAGTTTACAGGGTCACACAAAATGGCAGATTACAGTGTCATTAAAGTGGAGAGTGATGGGGAGGAAGAGACGGAGGTGGTCCCCCCTCCTGTCACCCCCAATGTAGTGGCTGTGTCGACCCCTCTGACCATTCAACCTATTCAGCAAAGCATAATGATCAACAGCCCAAACGTGCTCCAAATAAAGACTAGTAACTCAGCCACAATGCTCCCCCCAGGGACATTGGCTCAAGTTCTGTCTGCCTTACAGAATCAGCAGACCTCCCAGACCCAGCTCCTCATCCCGGTCAGTAGTATCCCCACATATAATGGGGCCATGGACAATAATGTCCTGCTGGTCAGCGCCTACAACAGGTTCCCTTACCCATCTGTGTCAGAAATCATGGGTCTAGCAGCCCAAACCAAGTTCACAGAGGAGCAAATAAAGGTGTGGTTCTCTGCTCAGCGGCTGAAGCACGGTGTGAGCTGGACCCCAGAGGAGGTGGAGGAGGCCAGGAGGAAGAAGTTTAATGGCTCAGTGCAGGCGGTGCCACAGACCATCACTGTCATCCCAGCCAATTTTGCAACAGCAGCCAATGGCCTGCAGTCCATCTTTCAGACTTGTCAGATTGTAGGGCAACCAGGGATGGTTTTGACTCAGGTAGGGGGTGGCAACGCTGTCCCTGTAGCCTCACCCATCACATTAGCTGTAGCTGGGGTCCCCAACCCCAGAACCAGTGTCAGTAAGGTGCCAGAACCCTCCACCTCTGAGACTGCTTCTCCACTCAGTCCCGATTCCCTGGGAGCGCGACCTAAAAAATCCAAGGAGCAGCTAGCAGAGCTGAAGGCCAGTTACCTAAGGAGACAGTTTGCCACTGAGGCAGAAATCTCTCGGTTGATGAAGGTCACTAACCTCACCAAAAGAGCAATAAAGAAGTGGTTCAGCGACACACGCTATAACCAACGCAACTCAAAGGACCACCACGGCGTTGCCTTAAATGACATTTCAGTCAGCGCCAACAGTAATGACGGCAGCAGCAGCACAGCCATTGTGATCGACTCCAGCGACGAAGCCAGTGAATCCTCTCCGACAACCCAAGGGCCCATTTATGATCCACGAATCAAGTTCCGCCACGCCTTTCCTGACTTCACACCTCAGAAGTTCAAGGAAAAGACTCCGGAGCAGCTTCTGCTTTTGGAGGCCAGCTACCAGACGTCTGACACACCTAGCGATGAGGAGCTAAGTCGGCTTAGGATGGAGACTAAACTGACTAGGCGAGAGGTGGACGCCTGGTTCTCCGAGAGGAGAAAAATGCCAGTGGACTCTGATGGCACAGAGGAGCCGGAGAGTGAACGGATCAAAGCGCCTTCCTCTGGGCAAGAGGCTCAGACTCCACCCAGCGGTCGAAAGATAATGAAGAAAACCCCAGAGCAGCTCCACGTCCTGAAAAGCACCTTTGTTCGTACCCAGTGGCCCTCTGCTGAAGAGTACGACAAGATGGCAGAGGAGAGCGGGTTACCCAGAACCTACATTGTTAACTGGTTTGGAGACACCCGGTATGCCTGCAAGAACAGCAACCTGAAGTGGTACTACTTGTACCAGAGTGGAAAAGTTAACGAGGCAATGAACGGAGGTGAACTTAAGAAGAAGCCACGGAAACGCTTTCGAGGTTGGTCCAGGAGGACGAGGCGGCCATACCCCTGCAAACAAACACCCCCTGCCATCAAAGTCAAGACGGGTAAAGAGATTTTAAAGGAGCACTACCTCAAGCATAAGGTCTTAAATGAGAAAGATTTGGATGAACTGGTGGCCAAGTCCAGTATGAGCTATGAGCAGGTGCGGGACTGGTTTGCGGAGATCAGCAGGAGGGAAGAGAAAGGCCTTGACCCTTTCAGTGACGGTGAAGAGGAGACGCATGGCGACAGTGAGGCAGAGATGGAAGTGAAAGAGCAAGGGGATGTCGTCACTGATGAAAAAAACAATGACAACGATAACAAAGATGATGAAAATAACAATGATGAAGTTGATAATAATGACAATGAAACCACGGAAGAGCCTCAATGTATCGAGCAATCACAGCCGGAGTCAGAGGATCAGTGATTAAAGGTGAGTGACGATGAAAAGGATGGGTAGAATGAGCTCGTGTGAAATAATTGTAAAGGCATTCATTCCTTGTGTGTCCTGGATGTTTTTTTGTTTTTTTAACACGGCAAGTTTTTTTCCCCCTCTGAATTTAATTAAATTAGCCTAATACAAATGTAATTACCTTTTTACCTTGATTTCCTCTTTATACAGTCAACGAGGAAATGTGAACACTAAGTAGAAGAAAACATGAGATTTTCTCATTTGTGACGTGTTTTGCTCCCACAGAATTCACAATGTTTGCCTACAGAAGAGGAGATGAAAAACACAGGTGAAATGTACTAAGTGTTTGTGTTATACTGCATGGACCAACCAGACACAAAGAAACAAGAGAAGGTGTATGATGCCAAATAATTTTAGCAAGGAATAATAGATACATACAGTATGTTTTACCTTTGTTTAAAATACTATTTGGTCTTTTGGGACATTTTAGTCATATTTGACCTTGCTATCTTTACTAAATCCAAGACATGTCGATGAGGTTAAACCTCACCTTTTTCTTGTAGGTTATGTGATAACATTGAACCGTTTTTTTTWAATTGTGAAATTGTGTCAAGGTTCAAGGGAATTTCCCATGTATTTTCTTTGATGTACTGACAAAACGGTTTTTAAAACCTCACAGATTTGTGAATATTACTTAAATCAGTGCCATCTGTTTTTGGGTTATGTTTTAAATGGAACCAGTGCTTTAGTTCTACAAAACTGTTTTTATATGTATTCAAGTTCTTTGTTAGTCTTAAATTACAAAATATGGAGTAAGCTTGGTTAATATTATGCTCAGTTTTTTGGGGTGTCTTTTTTTGTATGTTGGCTTTCCAAATGAAAAAGGCAAGTGTGCTGTAATTCAGGACTTAGTAAACATTACCTCAGTCTTTTAAGCTATGAGTTGAAGAAAGTGACTGTTCATTTTAGATGRGTTATAAAAAATACACATGAAACATCTTCATTCACAATTTGCTTCAGATGGCAGTTTTTTTCTAAAGTAAGTAACTTGTGCTTTCCCCCCCCAAATTACGGGTTAAAATCTTTCAGGTGTACAATGACAATATATATAGAGTGAAGATACCACAAGCACTTGGTATGGTTCCTTTATAATCGAGAGCCAATTTTACTTCAGTTAACTTTTTWAACTTTTTTTCCTCTGCTTATCTTCCTCTTATCTTCAAGGACTATGCTAAAATCTGGATGTACAGGTTATATGCAACTGTACATCAAATAACAATCGAGGGGGATGGTGAATTGTAAATTATTGTTTTGTTTCTCTGTTTTCAGTAGACAGAGAACCTTATAAATTCTGTACTATGATAAGCCTTTTGCCATCCTTAATTGCTGTAATAATTGACAAGTATGATTAGTCTATTTATTATATCTTTCATGAATACTTTTTATCCGAAGCTAAAATAAACTTTGTCAAGAAAATGTATTTAGTTTCAGACCAGTGGTTTTGCAGGGAAGAAACAGATTTTCAGTAGTCAATGTCAAGCTATAGGAAAACTGCAACTAACTGTAAGCCATTGAGATCAACTAAAATACTAAATGTATAATTTGTTTTACAGTCAGACAATACATTTGTTTGTGACATGCTTCTTATTAGAAGTGTGGACAACACTGCCCCCTGATTTTTGACTTTTGTGCAATTATTGTTCGATCTACTACAAACTCAACTTGAGTATTGATGCAATTGCGTTCCACAATTTGTCTTAACTGACATGCCATTTCAGAAGTATTTTAATATAGACATCCACGCAGCAAAACATACTTGAGGGAAATATGATTTTAATAAGATATTGGATGTCATTATTTGAACCTTACATCATTAAATGGCAATATTTGTCAATCCAGTTGTATTTATACCACCTGATAGGTTTATTAAGAATGAGCCATGCCGAGGTACGGTTTATTTAAGAATGAGCCATGCCGAGGTAGGTTTATTAAGAATGAGCCATGCCGAGGTAGGTTTATTAAGAATGAGCCATGCCGAGGTAGGTTTATTAAGAATGAGCCATGCCGAGGTAGGTTTATTAGAATGAGCCATGCCGAGTAGTATAAGATAGCCATGCCGAGGTAGGTTTATTAAGATGAGCCATGCCGAGGTAGGTTTAATTAAGAATGAGCCATGCCGAGGTAGGTTTATTAAAATGAGCCATGCCAGTAGGTTTATTAAGAATGAGCCATGCCGAGTAGTATTAAGAATGAGCCATGCCGAGGTAGGTTTATTAAGAATGAGCCATGCCGAGGTAGGTTTATTAAGAATGAGCCATGCCGAGGTAGGTTTATTAAGAATGAGCCATGCCGAGGTAGGTTTATTAAGAATGAGCCATGCCGAGGTAGGTTTATTAAGAATGAGCCATGCAGGGTAGGTTTATTTAGAAGAGCCATGCCGGGGTAGGGTTATTAAGAATGAGCCATGCCGAGGTATGGTTATTAAGAATGAGCCATGCCGAGGTAGGTTTATTAAGAATGAGCCATGCCGGGTAGGTTTATTAAGAATGAGCCATGCCGAGTAGGTTTATTAAGAATGACCATGCTGGGGTAGGTTTATTAAGAATGAGCCATGCTGGGTAGTTTATTAAGAATGAGGTAGGTTTATTAAGAATTGAGCCATGCTGAGGTAGTTTATTAAGAATGAGCCATGCTGGGGTAGTTTATTAAGAATGAGCCATGCTGGGAGTAGGTTTATTAAGAATGAGCCATGCTGAGGTAGGTTTATTAAGGAATGAGCCATTTGCTGGAGGTAGGTTTATTAAGAATGAGCCATGCTGAGGTATACTCTATGGTTCAGATTCTTCTGGTATGGCTGTCTTTTTATTCCAGGAGGTGGAGCTATTTGCAATGTTATTGTTTTTCTAAACCAACTTTGAATAAGGTAAGCCAGAGTGGGGTGATATAACATTTGAAGTACAGTTTTGACCATACATTTATCACCCGTCCTACCAGTGTTACAATGATGGACATAGTGTAGGGGACTGGCTTGGTAAAACTAAAGTTACTTTTGCGGTCAATCTATATTATCTTCATATAATTTGTTATATTATGACTTCACACAGTAACAAGTCCAGTGTCATTTCACTGGAGATGCATTTACCCAAAGAGAAATGTCCCGTTGTGCTGAAATTCCCCACAAAAATGTGTTGGCAGGCTGAAAATCTCCACTAAGATGTATTGCCTTGCTCAATGGGAGACTGCTTGATATTTGGCCATCGAAGAGTTAATGTTAAAGAGAACCGGCCAAATCAAGGGTGTGACCAGCTGTGGGCTTCCATCCTAATCAGAGGGGGGGAAGAGAGAGCGAGGGAAAATAATTAGATATGCAAGAAAGTTAAATAAATGGTGTCAGCGACCAGCAATGAGAGGTAGAATACATACCCATTCTCTGCTGACCCAGATATGCATACCCAGGCAGTGCTATGTAAACACACATGGCGGTACAGATGAGCATGTGTTAATGCTGTACGCTCTCATCTTGGCAGCAGCGGCATCTGTGCCAGCCGCAGCCACTGCTTTCCCCCAGCGATTACGCAGCAGAGGGCGAGCGAGGAGAGAGCAACCCAGTCTCTGGTGCTCACTGGGTCATGTTAAGGACGACTCTCCCCGTCTCCCCGCCCTCCCCCACGTATCTGCTGCTGCAGCCTGAGGTCCCTGAGCACTGCGTCGGCCTACATTTCAAATGCCTGGCTGCCTGCTCCCATGTTGCGACACGCTGCAAATAAAGCATTCCCAACGTCTGTCGCACAACGGTCTACAGTGCAAACCATTTTTTAATCCAGTTAATCCCCAATAACCCCACCTGCGATAATGCCCCCACATGACTATGTAGCCTATATGGGACGAATAGAGAACACAGAGTTCTTTACTGGGCTGAACCAACCCACAACGTGAGCGACTGCTTTGACGKAGCTATGGCAGTGTCCAGAGATGCGCCTCCCATGAACTTGTCCTTACATTACCCTGACTCGCAAGGCAAAAGGGATTCATGCTGTATAGCTGTTGACAGATATACCATTAGGCCACCATCTCTAGACTCCCGAACGGTTCAGTCCATGCACGCCACCCATCACACKGAATCCAGTCTGTCGTCTCATATTTGCCTTTGTGTTCCGAGTTTGAAACTGGGATATGATCCAGGGTAGAGTGAACAGAGGTCTGTTCTCAATGTACTGCACAGCACTGTTGAACCCAGCCTAAAAAGCCTGGGCTGAAGACACCATAGCTGGATCTCTGTGTCTGAAAAGGGGYCTGTTACACAATTGTATGAGGGCATTGAAATCTGAAGTATACAAAGAATGTATTCAAACAGTGTGCTATTTTTCGGGCAGCATGTACTGTTTAAAATCACATTTGCCATCTGGTGGCTGAGGGACATTGTTCTCAGCTGTATCAGTTCATTACCTGAATAATGTTACATAGCGATACCATTCAAATTGGTAGGAGACCAAATTAACCTGAATTAATTTTAAACAGAACAGAGCATCCCATCAATGTATCGCAGTGGAACGGTATTGAAAATGACTTGGATGAAGGAGTAATGTGTTGCTACTACAGCGACTGTAGTATAATGATGTAATGTTATTGTGACTCTTGCACAAGCTTTACAGTTGGTCACAGGAAGCAGATGATCTTTTCACTTCACCATCTTCCGTTTGGGACATCGCTTATGGTTCCACTGGTTTCAAGTATTCCAATATCAAGAATAAATAGACAAATCAAATAAAGAATCKTGACCAGAGTAGTGACCCAATTTCAAGCTCATGTCTAGCATTAACTTTCTTCTCTCTGCTCACAACCTACGCCATTATACCGAGGGACTGACATCTATGCATGTATTCATTGCCCCAGTGATACAATCCAATAATWTAGATGTTCATATGCTGAACATGATATGTCCTGAATAGATTGTGTTGCCTCTGATGTGTTCCTTCAATGCAGTCAGTGCATACAATCCAATAATATACAATTATGACAAAGTTCCTCTTGGGGTTGGAGAAGTGTCACCCCCTAACCCTGGTTCCAGTAGTCCACTCTGCATTGTTACCAGTTCACCTGCCTGGAGTTTTGTATTATGTCAGCGAGGTACTTTTCCGATCGTACCAAGTCACCACACAGTGTGCCGGTTTTTCTAGGTCACAGCTGACATGAAAGCGTGTCGTGGGTACAGACATTTTAATCACGCCCGCTCTAACCGATCCTTCAATGCCACAGTTTTAATAAACCATTCCCAGACGTTTTGAACAATGTTGTGTCCCCCCCCTTAGTTTTCATGTCAATGCATTTGCTGCACTGCCACAGATAGTAAAGCCTGATTTCAAACTGGTTACATCAACTCTCAATTCAGGCTCCGCAAATGTCATTGGTCGTCAAAGAGAATGCAGTGTCCTCAAAGTGCCGCTGACATTCTCCTGTGCAGTTTCCTCCTGTGGTGCATCCGTGTCTATGGAGGTCAAGACAGTATTTAAAAGAAAATCTCATCAGTCACCAATCCCCAAGGTTTTCTTTGACGTAGATTGTATCTGACCTTGTTCCTGACTTCATAGACCTGACAAATACAAATCTCAGATCAATGAAAATATCTAAATTTATGCTTTCAGCAAATCACACAACTGTGTCTGACTTCTGAAAAATTGACCAGGAAATATGTTCCATATCAAATGACTATGTGCCACTGGTATGATCCTTCATCTGTCTTCTCTATTAAATAAAATATCCCCTAATGTTGATGATGGACTGAGTTGGTTATTAGCATCACTAGCCTTCTTCTACCAGGTGATGCATGCTCCCTCACTCACTCACTCACTCACTCACACAAGCTATCACACACACACCTCATACTCACTCAAAATGGTGGCCGGCAAGTTCGGCATGGCGGCAGCTGCAATCTAGATGAAAGAACTGTAAACTCTCAGCAACTTCTGTCATGCCGACACTTTTGATGGTGTCCAACACTTCGGGTTTGGAAGGAATGTTTTATACCAAACTTTCATAACACCTTGGCACAAACCAAAACGATAATCGAAAGCCAGTCTGAAAACTCAAATGAATGGTGGAGATCTTATAATAACTCTATGCCTTCTCTTATCGGGTGATATCCATCAATGCCCTGGACCTCAGTTTATCACCAACACCATCAAATGGCCTATGCACCCATGTTCCTCATGCGAACGTTGGATTAAGAGTAAAAGCAAAGGTCTGGCATGTTTGGAAAGCGCGCAGTGGATTCATCTTAAATGCAGTGATCCTAGCTTTGGGCATGGGGTCAATGAAACTTACGTTTGCGTCTGTGCTGTACCGCGCGGGGTGTGTGAGCATTGAAGGTGGAGTGGGACCAGAGGACTTACCTAGGTGGAGAGTAAACTGGGGGGGGTTGCTCCATGACTGCAGAGGCCACCAGAGGCAGTGCAGCGGGAGGATGGAGTGCAGTAGGAGGATTGGTTGTGCAGTGGAGGATGGTTGCAGCGGGAGGATGGTAGTGTGCAGCGGGAGATGGTAGTGCGCGGCGAGGATGGTAGTGCAGCGGGAGGATGGAGTGCAATGGTAGGCAGCGGGTAGGATGGTAGTGCAGCAGGAGGAGTTGGCTAGTGCAGTTAGGAGGATGGTAGTGCAGTAGGAGGATGGTAGTGCAGTAGAGGATGGTAGTGCATAGGAGGATGGTAGTGTAGTGGAGAGGATGGTAGTGCAGCGGGAGAGGATGGTAGCTGCAGTAGGAGGATGTAGTGCAGCGGAGGATGGTAGTGCAGTAGAGGATGGTAGTGCAGTGTGGAGAGTTACAAGTGAATCAGGAATTTCAGTCAGGCCTTTGGGAAGAAAGGTGCACTTCAACGTCCGAAGCCTACAATCGTTGCCAAACGTTTTGAGAATGACACAAATATTAATTTCCACAAAGTTTGCTGCTTCAGTGTCTTTAGATATTTTTGTCAGATGTTACTATGGAATACTGAAGTATAATTACAAGCATTTCATAAGTGTCAAAGGCTTTTATTGACAATTACATGAAGTCGATGCAAAGAGTCAATATTTCAGTGTTGACCCTTCTTTTTCAAGACCTCTGCAATCCGCCCTGGCATGCTGTCAATTAACTTCTGGGCCACATCCTGACTGATGGCAGCCCATTCTTGCATAATCAATGCTTGGAGTGTGTCAGAATTGTGGGTTTTTGTTTTCACCCGCCTCTTGAGGATTGACCACAAGTTCTCAATGGGATTAAGGTCTGGGGAGTTTTCCTGGCCATGGACCCAAAATATCAATGTTTTGTTCCCCGAGCCACTCAGTTATCACTTTTGCCTTATGGCAAGTGCTCCATCATGCTGGAAAAGGCATTGTTCGTCACCAAACTGTTCCTGGATGGTTGGGAGAAGTTGTTCTCGGAGGATGTGTTGGTACCATTCTTTATTCATGCTGTGTTCTTAGGCAAAATTGTGAGTGAGCGCCACTCCCTTGGCTGAGAAGCAACCCCACACATAATGGTCTCAGGATGCTTACTGGTGGCATGACACAGGACTGATGGTAGTGCTCACCTTGTCTTCTCCAGACAAGCTTTTTTTTCCGGATGCCCCAAACAATCGGAAAGGGGATTCATCAGAGAAAAGACTTTACCCCAGTCCTCAGCAGTCCAATCCCTGTACCTTTTGCAGAATATCAGTCAGTCCCTGATTTTTTCCTGGAGAGAAGTGGCTTCTTTGCTGCCCTTCTTGACACCAGGCCATCTTTCAAAAGTCTTTGCCTCACTGTGCGTGCAGATGCACTCACACCTGCCTGCTGCAATTCCTGAGCAAGCTCTGTACTGGTGGTGCCCCGATCCCGCAGCTGAATCAACTTTAGGAGACGGTCCTGCGCTTGCTAGACTTTCTTGGGCGCCCTGAAGCCTTCTTCACAACAATTGAACCGCTCTCTTTGAAGTTCTTGATGATCCGATAAATGGTTGATTTAGGTGCAGTCTTACTGGCAGCAATATCCTTGCCTGTGAAGCCCTTTTGTGCAAAGCAATGATGATGGCACAGTGTTTCCTTGCAGGTAACCATGGTTGACAGAGGAAGAACAATGATTCCAAGCACCACCCTCCCTTTGAAGCTTCCAGTCTGTTATTCGAACTCAATCAGCATGACAGATGATCTCCATCTTCCTCTGTCAACACCTGTGTTAATGAGAGAATCACTGACATGATGTCAGCTGGTCCTTTTGTGGCAGGGCTGAAATGCAGTGGAAATGTTTTGGGGGGATTCAGTTCATATGCATGGCAAGAGGGACTTTGCAATTAATTGCAATTCATCCTGATCACTCTTCATAACATTCTGGAGTATATGCAAATTGCCATCATACAAACTGAGGCAGCAGACCTTGTGAAAATGTATATTTGTGTCATTCTCAAAACTTTTGGCCACGACTGTGCTATCGAAGATCGATGAGATACGCCTGTTGGCTCGCAAATCAGAGGTGGGTGTCTTATGTTTTACAAAGACATGGTTGGATTCATCTGTTTGGGACTCAAAAATTGAGATAGTAAGGACCGGAATCGGAAAGGTGGAGGGGATATGTGCGTTTGTAAGATCGGACATTGCTTATCACGTCAGATCGGATTTAAGCGTTGATCTGGAGATTGTCTGGCCGCCCAATCAGAATGCATTCTATGAAGGTCTCAAACTTGTGTTGTCAAACTGTAATGATTCTCTGCTGAAGGAAATCATTTTGTTAGAGGATTTCAATACTGATGTCTGCATAAAGGACTGAACATCAGGGGGAGATGGAATATGAAAAAGCAGAGGATGCCAATGGATTCAGCTCTTTTTTTAAACTTATTTTGCCAGCAAGCTGCCTGCCACCTGTTCTGGTTTGTATGGAAACGACCAAGTCAAAAATATTATGCCGAGTGAGGGGTTCAGCCAAACTCTTTTTCTTTTGCAAAGGTAGCAGCAGCCAAAATAGCCAGTATGCTAGCAGAGCTTAAATGCTCCAAAGCCACAGGCCTGGATAATATTCCTGCAAGGTTTCTTATAGATTCTGCTGAGCAAATTGCCCCTTATATTACYCATATTGTTAATCTCTCTCTTGAACAAGGCATCTTTCCCAGGGACATGAAACACATTAAAGTTATACCTCTGTATAAGAAGGCGATACAGTCTGACCCTGGTAATTATAGGCCTGTATCTATCCTCAGTATAACATCAAAGATACTGAAGAGAGTTGTACATGAGCAAATGTATAAATATGTCAACAAACAAAGTCTAATGTATGATTTTCAGTCAGGTTTTAGAAAAATTAATGTATACTTTACTTCACTGACTTCACCAGGAAATAGATTGATGAAGGAAATCTCTGTGGAATGGTACTGCTTGACCTACAGAAGGCCTTTGATACAGTTAACCACTGTATCCTAATCTCCAAACTGGAGGCACTGGGGTTAAGCCGTATTCCTCTAGGCTGGGTAAAGTCCTATTTATCAGGTAGGGAGTAAGTAGTAGAGGTTAATGGTTCACTGTCTCAGGCAAATTCAATGAGTTGGGGCGTTCCGCAGGGGAGCGTGCTTGGGCCTCTACTGTTTTTACTTTATATTAACGATATGAAAGATGCTTGTTCTTGCCGTCTTCCTTTATGCGGATGACTCTACACTTCTGGTGTCTCACAAAAGTTAAACTATGTTGGAGAGCATATTTAGCACAGAGCTTACTAACATTAGCAAATGGCTTGGAGATAAGCCATCTCTGCACTTAGGGAAAACTGAGGCAATTATTTTGGGATCCAGACCTAAATCGAGTGGGTCCTCTAAAATCAGAATGGCGTTAGGGGGTGAGGTGCTGACTACTAAAACCTATGTTAGCTACCTGGGATGCATCCTTGATGGAAGCTTGGGAGGTGTGAGCATGGCCACTAAAGTGCTAGGGAAGGTTAATGCTAGGACTATGTTTTTGGCCAGAAAGCCCAAGCTGCTTGATAACGACTTGAAAGTGCTAGCTCATTCAATGCCATTTTGACTACGCTAGTACTTCCTAGTTTGGGGGCTTATCCAAGCTTATGAAGGGGAAGCTRCAGATAGCCCAGAATAAGCTGATCAGGGTAGTATTGAAGGTGAGTCCACATACTCACATATGCAGGAGCTGCTTTCAGGAACTCAGCTGGCTGCCTGTTGAGGCTAGGGTGTCCCAGATTAGACCGGGTTTGGTTTACAGTAGTATTTATGGTTCTGTGCCCAGATATCTAACTGATTAATTTCCCTGTGTTAGGGATACATAATCACAGTACCAGATCAGGTGTTGCTAATGTGTGCTTATACAGGTTCAGGAGTAATGATGGGAAAGGTACTTTCTTGTATACTGGAGCCCAGAGTGGAATGAGTTGCCTCTGCCCATAAAAACAACATCCTCTCTGGGAAGCTTTAAAAATAAAGTATTCTGGTCCCATATGAGTGGCCTCTATGATGTAACTGCAATGATGAGATCGATAATAAAACAAAAAAGATCTAACTGTCATACTGTGTTCAACCGTGTTCGATCTTGCCTAGCCATCTTGCCTCAAGAGAACCACAATGGAAATAAGTCCGACTTTTTTGTGTTATCCTCGATGATTTACCTCATGTGCATGTATGGCTTTTTCAAGTTTTCTGTGTGCTTGTTTATAAAAATGGTCAAATTAATAAACTAAACTAGTCCATCATACACATTCATACCCTTATCTTTCACTTTCAGATGTTGGACCAAAACATTACGATACGGGTTTAAGAATCAATCCATCCAGTTGTTTGGGACACGATGAGGGAGCACCTGCTCAGCTTCCTAATGGTTTGAGTGGACATGGGCGGCAGCGCCTTTCTCTTGACACCGGAGTTTCTGTGAGCTTATAATCACTTCCTCCTATTAAGCACTCTGCATTGTTGGCCGACCTTGGCTCAGAGGCCCAACAGCGAGGGGCCTGGAGGGGTATCTGATTTCTGTTCCACCTGGCCCATTATTCCTGTGCCTGAGTCCCTTAAAATTCAACCATCTCTTTATCAAAAGCTGAAACACAGGCCTGCAGGAATTGCAGCAGGTTGTGCAGGGCAGTCCATKTTCTTGTTGATATTGTGGCAAAATAACAAGTGAAGCATGAGCAACGCCATTTAAATCTCCGGTTCTTCTCAACAATGTTGGCTGCTTCTGTTAAGACCCAAACTTCATCTCCAGTGTGCATCTTACCTGTGTTCCTTTGACCACTAATATCCCAGCAGACAGAGCCTCAGGACCTCTAACCAATATTAGATGTATCCCAGCGGAACTAAGTGGGAAGTAACAGAACTCCAGCTCTGTTGTCTGATGGTCTCGAGTCAACAGTGGTGGAAATGAACAAGGTGAACAAATCCTTCCAGTGATGCTTGTCATTTCTTTTGCAGGATGGTAAGCTGAAYGGTCAGCTTTTTCTCCTGCTTTTGCTGATGACATGCAGAAACAACCCCAATGGCTGAGGCTGTATTTGTGCTTTAACACTTTAAACTAAGGCTTTGCCAACTTCATGGTAATTAATGACGCTTGAATTCGGCTTAAGAATACTATAAAACAGGAGGCTTGCGCTTTGCCTAAATGAATTTACTGGCGTATCGGGTTCTGTTGGTGGGCCCATGGCCAGTCAGCCCGGAGTGATTAGCTCTGTCCTTTACCATTCAAATCGAGGTAAACCATTTGAGACACATTACATCTGCCAAGAGCAGAGGAGAGAATGCCAGGCCAGTGCCCTCTGTGTCCTATTACAGCTGTTACTCTACTCTCTAAGCCCCTACTAGACTTTAAAATAAGGTTGGTACAGTAGATAGTGAACTGACATCCCAAAATGGATTCTTAAAATTGGCCTTAGCCATCAGGAAGTGGAGGATTTCCAGGAGGTGAGACACCATTATATTGGATGCCCAAAAAATGTTTTCCTTAGAAGTGGATGGCAAAGGCCAGAAATCACATTACTGCCTGATAGTGGCACAGGATTGAAAGCTGTGCTGAGTTATATGCATCATTGTAGAGTAAAGGCTGAATAGTCCCCTCTCGTGCTATGACATTGGTGAAGTGGTCCGTTTAGAGAAGCAATCTGGGTTTCGTAAATCAAATAAGCAGGCTGCAGATTAGTGCATTAGCACTGAAATAGTGCAAGTTTCCTGCAATCACAGAATGCATTAGTACTGAAATAGTGCAAGTTTCCTGCAATAATAGAAAAGTCCCATATGGTCTGAAGTGGTAAAATATGGGTTGAGTAAAGGCCTAAAAAAAAAAATCCTAATTGATATACCCTATACAAGCTTGTTCTATCCAAAAAGAAAGAGTGCACACTTCCAATATGCATGAATTACTTAAATCCACACAGTATGTTTAGGTAACATTACACAGTTCAATGATTGTTTGGAAATGACCACATTAAATCTGAATGAAAAATCCAAACAAATSCAATAAAACAATTACACATGGTAATTGCATACAAATTAGACTGTTGGCTGTCTCACAAACTGTTGTATGCTATATTGAAAGATGGTCACGTTCAAATGGTTCTCCCAATTATAACCACAAATAAGATGGTTACATAATGCTTTCACACAGGACTAATACTGAAAGGCTAGGGTAATTTGATAGTCCAGCAGAAAGTATTCACAGGATTTGGCTCAAGATTGAGTTTAACTGAGCTCAGAAAYGTTTCTTCACAATACGTTGCATCCAAGTTACCTCATGACATGCTGCATACATGGGACAAAGAGTAAACACAGTGAGTTACCTTTAAAAAGGCTCTGTTTTATTGGATTACAGCAGACAACTGGTTTTTGAAAAGAGTAAGCAGGATCTTGGTATAAGTGGAGTATTTCTTGTTATACAGTGCCTTCGGAAAGTACAGACCCCTTGACATTCCACATTTTGTTAAATTACAGCCTTATTCTAAAATTYATGAGGGGGGGAAACMAATCAAACTACACACAATACCCCACAATGAGAATGCAAAAGCAGGTTAATTTTTGCTAATTAAAAAACATGAAATATCATATTTACTTAAGTATTCAGACCCTTTACTCAGTACTTTGTTGAAGCACCTTTGGCAGGGATTACAGCCTCGAATATTCTTGGGTATGACACTACAGGCTAGGCACACCTGTATTTGGGGAGTTTCTCCCATTCTTCTCTGCAGATCCTCTCAAGCTCTGCCAGGTTGGATGGGGAGTGTTGCTGCACAGCTATTTTCAGGTCTCTGCAGAGATGTTCGATCAGGTTCAAGTCCGGGCTCTGGCGGGACCACTCAAGGACATTCAGAGACATGTGCCGAAGAGACTCGTGTTGTCTTGGCTGTGTGCTTAGGGGCGTTGTCCTGTTGGAAGGTGAACCTACACTCTAGTCAGAGGTCCTGAGAATGTTTTCATCAAGGATCTCTCGATACTTTGCTCCGTTCATCTTTGCCTCGATCCCGACTAGTCTCCCAGTCCCTGCCGCTGAAAAACATCCAAAGCATTATGCTGCCAACATCATGCATCACCGTAGGGATGGGGCCAAGTTTCCGACAGACGTGACACTTGGCATTCAGGCCAAAGAGTTCAATCTTGGTTTCATCAGTCCTGAGAATCTTGATTCTCATGGTCTGAGTGTCTTTAGGTGCCTTTTGGCAAACTCCAAGCGGGGTGTCATGTGCCTTTTACTGAGGAGTGACTTCCGTCTGGCCCCTCTACCATATAGGCCTGATTGGTGGAGTGTTGCAGAGATGGGAGAACCTTCCAGAAGGACAACCATCTCCACAGAGAAACTCTGGAGCTCTGTCAGAGTGACCATCGGGTTCTTGGTCACCTCCCTGACCAAYGCCCTTCTCCCCCGATTGCTCAGTTTGGCTAGGCGGCAAGCACTAGGAAGAGTCTTGGTGGTTCCAAACTTCTTCCATGATGGAGGCCACTGTGTTCTTGGGGACCTTCAATGCTGCAGAAATGTTTTGGTACCATTCCCCAGATCTGTGCCTCGACACAATCCTGTCTTGGCGCTCTACGGGCAATTCCTTCGACCTCATGGCTTGGTTTTTGCTCTGACATGCACTGTCAACTGTGGGACCTTATATAGACCGGAATGTCTCTTTCCAAATCATGTCCAATCAATTGAATTTACCACAGGTGGACTCCAATCAAGTTGTAGAAACATCTCAAGGATGACCAAAGGAAAGGGGATGCACCAGCACCCAATTTCGAATGTCATAGCAAAGGGTCTGAGTACTTATTTACATAAGGTATTTCTATTTTTAATACATTTGCTAACATTTCTAAAAACCTGTTTTCGCTTTGTCATTATGGTGTATTGTGTGTAGATTACTGATGTTTTATATATTTAATCAATTTTAGAATAAGGCTGTAACGTAAGAAAATGTGGAAAAAGTCAAGGGGTCTGAATACTTTCTCGAAGGCACTGTATGTCTTGACCATGACACTAAAGCGGTACATAAAGAGCTTGTATTGGTTTGTTTCTAATGTCGGAATGGAACTAGCACTACTTCTTAAGTCAACATGTACATAGGTATAAAGGCTATTACAGATGTGTATGTTCATTTGCAGGACAACAAATAAATCAAATAGAGAAAGAGATTAGAATATGATGCAGGCAGCATGATTCTGGATTTGTTCAATGTGATTATTTCTTTCTGGTTTTGCCACTGACCGTTTCTTTTCTCTAACAATGATCCACAACATCACTTGGTCAAACAAGCATGCATGTTCCTTACCAGAGTGCAGGTTGGCTTAGAGTCCAGGGAGTACAATAGCACTTCAGAACAGTAAATAGTTTGATTTGATATAAGTCCACCTGACAGGAGGGAACTGCAACGGAAGTTCAGCATTGGAAAACTGACTGAAATATTGCCAACGGTTGTAGTGGTTCATGGTGTTTCATTACAAAATGTAGGACAGACCACTAAGATCAGCTGGAGCGAAAAAAAGGGGCAAGTTGCTCCCATTATAAAATGTAACAAAATTCCCCCAAAATTGTACAAATCTGTAGCAACACAGAAAAAATATATTTACAAGAAACCTTTTTTTAAAAGTGTAATAATGCAGCAAATCCAGCTTTGGCACTCAACGATCACCACCTGGTCAGTGCTTCAGGCACACATTCAGTGCACTGTGCCTTCTACCTCATCCTAAATCACACACAACATTACCACCATGTTTTTGAAAACGTTCTACAAAGTTAACTCAACCTTGAGGAAATGTTGGGCACAAACTGGGATGGAACAAGCAAGAAATTATTTGTTCAGAAAATACAATATTCAATAATTAAACTCTTTCCTTTTCAGCTCCTGTGTGCAACTGACAGTGGCAACTGTTCTCACCTGCAAGGAAGAAAAATGGTCCCGTTATTACATTTTACACAATTGGAATAACACTTTCACAAGAGCACTGATAATTCCCAAAAGGGATTAAAATMCTATTCTACTGCCAACAGTCAGGGCTCTCAGTGCCTTGGTCCCATTAGTAACTAGGACACGTTGTGAAATGCAGCTACTACGGTAAGAAAAACATGCCCTATTCTAGTGGCAGCAGGTAGCCTAGCGGTTAASAGGTTGGGCCAGTAACCAAAGGGTTGCTGGTTCAAATCCCCAAGCTGACTAGGTGATAAGTCTGTCAATGTGCCCTTGAGCAAGACACTTAACCTTAATTGCTCCTGTAWGTCGCTCTGGATYAAAGCTTCTGCTAAATGACTAAAATATAAATGTCTACAAAACTAACACACTTTCTTACCCTTTATCCAGTCACCCTTCCAGAAGCATCCTCCATCATCCTGTCTTTGTCCGAGACCAGCTCCTTAGCACCCATGCGTGCATCCATCCCCTTGGTTTCCTCCATCCAGCTCCCGAACCCCTCTCGAGAGCCTCCATTTTGGCCACAATTCTGGCTGATATCAGATGTGTTTTGTCTCAATTTGCTGGCAAACCATTCCTTGATCTCCTGGCTGCTAAGACTGGCATGCTCCGTTAGCCTCCCAATATCCTCCACCTTGGGTGCCTTTACTTCCTGGTAGCGCTGGATTATGCTGAAAGCATTCTCTGTGCTCAGTAGCGCCCCCTCGCCATTTTGCCCACTGCTGTTCAGTTTATGGAAAAACTCCATCCACTCCAAGGTCCCACTCTTCAGTGCTGACCTACTGTCCTTGAACCAGCGGACGATTTCTGTGCGAGCCAGGCCTGTCTGGGCCTCAAGCTGATTGTATTCTTCAGGGGAAGGCCACCGAGTTTGTGCAAAAACATCCTTGAGAAGAGCCAAGGATTTGCTGTCTAGAGGCACTGAGCAAGTGGTGGTGGGGGCAATGATGGCAAAGGGAGAGCTTCTTGGATGGCCACCTTGCTTGCGCACACCATTCAGCGGTCCGTGTTGTTGCTGACGTTTATCAACGTTGAGTCTCTTTGAGCCCATGGAGTTTAGAAGAGCTTGTTCAAGGTTGTCACGCAGCGCCCGCCGCTCTAAAAACCAGCTGTCAATTTCCTCCCGCGACAGTTGGGTTGCAGTCACTAGATTGTCAACGTCATTGTATGTTGGAGAGCTGTTTCTCTGGAAGTTCTCTTCTAGAATCTTCAACTGCTCAGAAGTCTTCCCTTTCATTCTCTCCAAGAGTGGAAATTGAGTCTGTACTGATTTTTGCTGTTCTGGTTTCGATGCTAGCTCGTTGTACAACTGTAGAATGCCGTTCTGTGCATGAGGCCCTTGGTCATGAACCCACTTTGCATCCCCACGAGAGACACCATTGGCTTCCCCAAGAGGGGTGAGCACTTTGTCCTCAGAGAGACGTCCTCTGACATATCCGGCCTTCATCTCTGTTATTTGCGTTTTTGTTTTCTTGCCGTCTTGGGAAAAGCTAGGGAGTTGGAATGGGCCCTTGAGGGGAGTCCACACTGACTGAATTATTGTTGGCCTCCTCACTTGAGGGGCAATGAGAGGGGGTGAGATTGGTAACTTTAAGTCTGAAGCCAATAGAGAGTGGGTGATTGGAAGTTTGTCTTTGGAAACGAATGAAGGAGGAGGCAGCATGTAACTTTTGAATTGAGGGGTGACAATAGGRCTCTTCATTTTAGGGAAGATTGGAGAAGGTGCCATTGGCAGCTGGTTTTTGGGGTTCACAAGTGGAGTGGCCAAGYGCAGTTTTCCTTTAGAAGCCATGAGAGGTGCTGCCGAGGACCTTTTCATCTCCGAGGCGATAATAGGAAGTGCTAGAGATCGCTTTAATTCTGGGGGCACTCGGGGTGGGGCCATGGGAAGTCTCTCTTTTTGTGGAACTGGAGGAGGGGCCATTAGTATCTTCTCCTTTGGGTCTTCTGCAGGGGCCGCCATGGGGCGCTTTAATTCTGGGGCGAATGAGGAAGTTGTCAGGGGTCGCTTGAGAGGTTGCACATAACTGGCTACAGTCACTGCAACAGGAGCACAGGTCATGGTTGAGCCATTAGCAATACTTGTCAGTACTAGATTAGACTGCCCAAAGCTAGTCTGAATAAGGGACTGGGTGGCTTTGGCAGGCTGAGAGATTGGGGTAGGCAGAACGGTGAAGGTCTGATGTATGGGTGGGATGGAGCCATTAAACATTTTCTTCCTGGCTTCCTCGACTTCCTCTGGTGACCAGGTGATGCCTTGCTTTAGCCGTTGGGTAGTGAACCACACCTTTATTTGCTCCTCTGGGTGTTTGGACGCAGCAGTTAGCCAGGACAGCTCAGCATGGGTTGGGTAAGGGAATTTGTTAAAAGATGTCATTAGGGTTGTGTTATTGTCCAGTGAAGGATTATATTTGGTGGAGTTCAGAGGAACAGCAATTGTTGGTACAGAACACAAATTGGGTGGTCTTTGAAGCAATGGCATTACATACGAGAGCCCTTGAATGATTGTTGGTTCAGGGATGATCATTGTGCCGTTTATGTTCACAGCTGTGATTTGATCTTTTGGGATAAAGTTTTCCAACCTCTTCTCCAAATCATTCCCTTGGTAGAGGGATTTTAGAGGGTATGTTGTATGTTGTAGAGGGTATGTAGAGGGTATGTTGTCCATGTTTGGCTTTCCGATATTCACCGTAATTGGTTTGCTCGGTGGAAAAGTGACAAAGCCGTTACCACCTTGTCCGTCTACAGTATTGCAGAGAACTGAATTGGTCTTGCCTTCGATTGTCTGCTCCAAGATAGTCTGGTTATTTACTTTTACCCTCTTGAACTTGAAGTTGGTCTCTCCAGGGTGTTGGGTCTCATTGTGGTCTGTAAGAGAGTCAAACTTTTTGGTGCTGAAGTTGCACACGGCACACAGGTAGAGGGGGTTGAGTATGACATTGGGGTGACTGGAGTCTACGTGCTCTTTGAAGTCGTTGAGGTTCTGAGTGGAGAAAGGACAGTATTTGCACTCATAACCTCCATGCTGCCTCAGCTGGGGCATAGGATCAGCTTCCGCCACAACTTTTGCTTCAATCGCACTTCCTAGATCTTCTATAGTGCCTTGTAATGTATGGTCTTGATTTTCCACAGACTCTGAAGACCCATTTTTAGTCACATTGGCAGTGGACACTTCCATTTCGTCAGAGTCATCCTGCTCTATTATGTCACTAACCCGGATCATGCAGGGGGTGAAGGATTTCCTGCGACTGGACATTGCTGGTGACTGATGTGGGATGTTATTTCGGTCAGGGGGAGGGTAAGTCTCCAGTGTTTGAAGAAGACCCTGCTCCTCTACTGTCCTTGGTCTGCAGTGGTGTCTCCTGCCGACTGTGGACGTCAGCTCCCGTGTGCAGCTTCATGAGAGTTCATCACAGATGGCATTCACCTGGAATAYAAGGGGAAAATAGGAAATGTTAAAGGGGCAGTTGGAAAAAAGCTGTGGGATGGGGCTGGAGAAATGTAACCACTCTCAAACTCATAGAGCTATGGATTCAAGAATTGACCATTCATTTAAACATGTTTTGAGGCTATAGTGTTTGTTTACAAACAATGGAGTAAAACAAGCTTATATTTTGGGTTCTCATGGAGTGTGGCAGTTAAACTAAGTTCATGAGGCATTRCTAAGTTATGTACCCATTGATTCTTGAAGAATATATCATTAAAGTCCAAAAATGTATGGAGCAACTACAGATTGGCTCTTTAACTGACATCACCTTTTATTTTCACTCTTGTAAAACTATAGCTGTACCACCCAATCTGGAAAAACAGTAGGTCTATAAATTCAACATATAATTCACTATCTACAGAGAGTGGGCCTAAAATGCAGTACTTATTCAGTACAAAGTTTAACTTCAAAGAAAATCCTTATATCGTTTGAAGCAAGACTGACATTCACACAAATTCAAAAGTGGAGAAGTTTGAGTGCCGAAAGAGTCTCATTCAGGCATTCTGAAGCGTAACATGTACGCCAATGTGAGCACAAAGCAGAAGATAAACTAGGCCATGGCCTGAGTGTGAGTGAGACCGTCGTGATCGGGGGAGGAAGAGAGAGAAAATCTAAGACACATGATAACCTATTTATCTAATAATGACAGTATTACAAATCTTAGTGTATTAGCCATTTTAAGTCATTAAACAAAACTATCACTTTTAGCTTTGTCGTTTTAATAATTAAACTTCTACGCTACATGCAATGGTCCTACCCAAGCTAGCCTGACACTTACAAAATTATTACAATAATTAGGCCTACAGTACAACTACATTTTATTACCAACAAGCTGAACTAATTGCCTCTAGTTTTTTTGTTCAGGTTAATAGACAAAAGTATAATTATGATGTCGTGTCAGTATGCTTTTATCAATTGCACACCTAAGGTCAGTCTGACAAAAGATTAAAATACTCTGAACTTAGATCCCTAGAACTTTCAACACCAGTCTGAAAGTAGCATGACTATTCTCTGTAGGAAAACCACCAWATAAACTCTGCAAAAGAAATGTCCCTTTTCCAGGACCCTGTCTTTCAAAGATAATTCGTAAAAATCCAAATAACTTCACAGATCTTCATTGAAAAGGGTTTAAACACTGTTTCCCATGCTTGTTCAATGAACCATAAACAATTAATGAACATGCACCTGTGGAACAGTCGTTAAGACACTAACAGCTTACAGACGGTAGGCAATTAAGGTCACAGTTATGAAAAAACTTAGGACACTAAAGAGGACTTTCTACTGACTCTGAAAAACACCAAAAGAAAGATGCCCAGGGTCCCTGCTCATCTGTGATAATGTGCCTTAGGCATGCTGCAAGGAGGCATGAGGACTGCAGAGGTGGCCAGGGCAATAAATTGCAATGTCCGTACTGTGAGACGCCTAAGACAGCGCTACAGGGAGACAGGATGGACAGCTGATCGTCCTCGCAGTGGCAGACCACGTGTAACACCTGCACAGGATCAGTACATCCAAACATCACACCTGCAGGATGGCAACAACAACTGCCAGAGTTACACCAGGAACGCACAATCCCTCCATCAGTGCTCAGACTGTCCGCAATAGACAGAGGCTGGARTGAGGGCTTGTAGGCCTGTTGTAAGGCAGGTCCTCACCAGACATCACCGGCACAAACCCACCGTCGCTGYACCAGACTGAACTGGCAAAAAGTACTCGTCACTGACGAGTCGCGATTTTGTCTCACCAYGGGTGATGGTCGGATTCGCGTTTATCGRCGAAGGAATGAGCGTTACACCGAGGCCTGTACTCTGGAGCGGGATCGATTTGGAGGTGGAGGGTCCGTCATGGTCTGCGGCGGTGTGTCACAGCATCATCCGACTGAGCTTGTTGTCATTGCATGCAATCTCAATGCTGTGCGTTACAGGGAAGACATCCTCCTCCCTCATGTGGTACCCTTCCTGCAGGCTCATCCTGACATGACCCTKCAGCATGACAATGCCACCAGCCATACTGCTCGTTCTGTGCGTGATTTCCTGCAAGACAGGAATGTCATGGCCAGCGAAGAGCTTGGATTGAGCACGTCTGGGACCTGTTGGATAGGAGGGTGAGGGCCAGGGCCATTTCCCCCAGAAATATCCGGGAACTTGCAGGTGCCTTTGTGGAAATAGTTGGGTAACATCTCACAGCAAGAACTGGCAAATCTGGTGCAGTCCATGAGGAAGAGATGCACTGCAGTACTTAATGCAGCCAGATACTGTTACTTTTGATTTTGACCCCCCCTTTGTTCAGGGACACATTATTCAAAATCTGTTAGTCACAAGTCTGTGGAATTTGTTCAGTTTATGTCTCAGTTGTTGAATCTTGTGTAAATATTTGTATGAACATAACATGTTAAGTTGCTGAAAATAAACGCAGTTGACAGTAAAGAGGATGTTTCTTTTTTTGCTGAGTTTGTATTCAGTAGCACCATGAGACGCATGACAAAAAGCATTGATCAATCATTCATTATCCACACAGGGCCTGAAACAGTAATTAGGCTACATAGTGTTAATGTGCCTAAAGGTGCACGACACACCAAGACAGGGCCATATGACTGCCTTCCTGAAGTTTGCATACAGTATTTACTATTCATGTGATGCAGAAAAAAAACACACCATGTTTTTAAAACGGAACGGACAGATCTAGGCCAATATTCAGTAATCAAAAGGAATATTGTTAATTGTAAAAAGCTCGGCAACAGTGTCCTCAGCTCCAAGTCTGTCAATATGCTGGGCAGCAGGGATTATGCTGTCTTGCACCTTAAGAATGCAACATGCCAGGCATCTCGTCACCTCTACCTAAACAACAATCTATGACATGGCCACAAATTTATTTTCTTTTAAATTTGGAAGATTGTGTTCGAACACACACTTGCCTCACAAATACTATCCAGCCTCATCAAGGGCACGCTCAATTCTACCCAAACTTGAATTGTCATGCCCATATTGCCCAGAACTGAATGATGAACTAAAACATGAATAAATAATTGTATCAGTCCTCCCTCATAAATGAAATTGATTCAGTGGCTCCTTATTAAAAATGGGAGGGAAAAAAATCAAAAATAATTAGACTGCCTTCATTGCCATGGTGTCACTATGGCAACAGCCAAGGCAGCGAGGTGCCTTTCTGCTACCTCACCACTGCATATTAACGATTTCTTCTCACAGGTGCTAATTGGACGAGAAGGACTGCGGTCGAGCGGAGCTGGGGCCAGACAAAGTGAACAGCGTGTGGCGAAGGGTCCTCCGCGAACCCTGTCGGGACGATCCATTCCGGCTGATCCGTGACGCTCGCCTGGGTAGGCCTTCGCCACGGAGGCGGCAGTGCTGGGCTGATCAAACATGCATGAGCCTGTCTGTCTCGTGTCCTCTGGCAACTCTCAAAGCGCCAGTCAGCCACGGGGGACATAAGCCGGCCTCCAGACTGCCTGGGATATGACTTAAACCTCATCTGTGCATACTGGCCGATTAACTCACTTCATAAATGGTGGCAACACTGACCGCCTAAAATCAGGGCAAGACAACGCCACCTAAAATCTGGGCAAGACAATTCCCTCTAGGCTGACAGTGACATATGCCAGGGATGTATACAGTGGAAAAGACTAGTGCTGGAGATTTCTAAAATAGTGCGTTGAACTCTTCCGGTGCCAGTTCAGAGAACAAACACAATGCATCATCGTGGATGATCAATGTCCTGTACAGCCAGAGCAGACTGTGTAAAACCCCAGAGGCAGCCTCTACTAAGTCACATACACGCAGCCCTGCCCCGCGGTCAGCTCTCTCAATCACAACAGAGAAAATGACAGACAGAAAGTAAGAGGGGAGAGAGAAAAACAAGWAAAAAGACCGACCGAGTCAATCTGAGCATGTCATGTAGGGCTCAAACAAATTTGACAAGTGGATAATGGCATTTGTAAATCGACTGTAGGCTAATTAGTAACACAAAAGGAACTTCCTAGTTACTATAAAACTATGCTTATCAACACCAGTAAGGATAAGGATTCATATAGGATTTAGGCTGCACTTCCTAAAGACAAGGCATAATTTGTCCTCAAATGAATGCAGGTTCATTCAGAGACAACGTTCTTAGTTAGCTGTTGTCCTCAAAGCTCAGAGAGCATCATGCAATCCAAACAAGCAGTTCAAGAAAGGATCATGTTTTATTTTCTCGTGTAGAGTCARTTCCATATCAAAAGGTGGTGACTGACTGACATGCAATATCAAAGTCCTCAAATAGTGCACTGCACTGAGGAAACGTTGCATGTGTTTGATTTCTAAAGCATGTTAAGTACAAGCTCATCGGCTAAATCTTGCTCTATTTGGTTAAACGTTTTAAGAACTGCTTCGCCAGTGAGAGGAGACTAAACCCAAATAACAGAGCAGCTCATCTCAATGAGACAGAAGAATTTGAATGAGCACAGAATTAATTTAAATCTCATCAGGCCGCCCTTTTAATACCTTATCAGTTCTGCATGGCGACAGAGGTAATTGCATTAGTCCCCCTTTGGTGTTTCGTAAGTCATTGTAGCCTAATTGAAGTGGTTAGACAGTTACCTTCTAAGGGAAGAGCTCATGGGGAAGTTATGCACTGTGCTGTTGTCTCTGGCAACATAGGTCGGGTTTAATATCTTCACACAGTGTAGAACTGTACATTATATACACAGACTCCCACAAACCCAAAGCGCTACGAGTCAAATACAACAAAAAACTAATTATACAAAACAAATGCAGTCATACAAATGTACACCACACAAATATAGTGTAGGCTATTCCATACTATCATGTAAGGATGTAATAAAAAAAACTATTTCCCCATAGCWATATAAATGTTAGGGAAAAGTCAGTGGCAGCATTAGTGTGTAAGGGCTATTCCAAACAACTCTTACGACGTTCAATCATTACGCTCAGATTAATGCCCCTGAAACTTTGATGGCAGATTTGGGTCCAGGCTACTGGGGTTTAATTCTCCTCAGACGGCCATGGGACTGGCATGTTGCTATGGAAACTGCCAAACCGGAGATAAGAGTGATTCAATCTCCTCCAAGACCTTTTGATGGCAATTGTTTCGCTCTGTTTGGATTTAGAGATGTGAGGGTCTTCTTTTTCATACTTTTGAAGGACATTCATATAGATTTTGGTTCGGAGTATAATGGTCAAATTTTGGGCCAACGATAATCTGGTGACTAATATTCCTATTCCTTGTCCTTCGTCGTGATTATTCACATTTATTCTCCTGCGAATATGTCTCAAACTAATGTCTGACTGTCTCTTAGTTCATGAAAATATCTCTAAACTTGGTCTTTGAAAAAAACTAAACTAAACRACGGAGACAAACACAAGATCAGACAAAGGATTAGAAGTATGTTTTTAGGCAGGATCCCGTCCCGCCCACCTGTGAATAAAAGGGACGAGACCACATGACATCCACAGGGACTGCTGTTCTCCGAGAACAGAGGACTCCATCTTGTCTGCAAACTCCACACATTAAAGACATTTATTTCAAAAACGCCAGCCAAGCAGGGAAATAGTTTGGCTGCACATCCTGTGCTGCTTGTTTAAGCTCCGATCTGGAAAACGTTTTTTTTTTCTTCCCCCATGCTTTCCTCCTTACACCCCTGCAGACAAAGAAACCATTGATCCTTACATTGTGGTAAAGCAGGGTTTGTGGTCACTCTAAACAATGGCAAAAACGCAGGAAATGGTTTTCTGCTGACCACTGAACTGCGGATGAAAGGCTAAAACGTCCAGCGACTCAAAATAAAACGTTGGAGCTCGCTTYTGAAAAGTTATGAAACAATACATTAGCCCATTAAAGTGTGTTAACTGTGGTGGAGAAACCATTCATTTGTATAAGTGTAAACAGCCTGAGAAAAGAGCTACGTAAAGGACAGGAGCACGTGTGTGAGAGAGCTGGAAGGGGTATGTGCTGAATAACTGTGTGGTGGCCAGCTGCTTCTCTACATGTGGGGATGTCCAGCAGGAACTGGATCCAGTGGAGCGGCAGACTCCCATGGCTTCTTTCCCAGAGAGTTTAGAGGCAAAGCAACGTTGACGGATCCGAGGGGGTGTCTGGGGGGGGGGGGGGGGGGGGGGAGGGGGGTCTGATGGAGACAAGGGGGAAGGAGTGGGCTGAGTTTTCGGCTGTTGTTCGACAGCAAATACGTATCTTTTGCCAGACACATGGTCTAAGGAACAAAACGGTATCAGAACTCGTAGTAGTTCAAATGGGGACAACAGAATCTTCAGGCAGGCCTAAATGTTTATCTTTTTAGACAAATTAAAAGAGACTGTAGTCTGAGACTGTAGAGAGACTGTAGTCCATCCAACAACGTATGCATGTAACATACATGTGAGATCAAGTCACAAACACTGTCAATGCACAAGTGAGACAGCAGACGTAAGTGAATAATGAGAGCAGTTAAAAATATAGCTAAACAATGGCAAACAAAGTATGGAGGAGAGCGGAATTAAGCCTCCCATGTACCCAGGACAAGCACACAGGTGAGACTCAAGGAGAAGCACAACATAGATCACTTGATGCCACAGAACCAATTGGGGAAAGCATCTGGCATTAACAKGGTGTGCTTGTCATCTTGTTAAAGTGATAAGGGAAAATTCTTCACTGCAGGTATGTTTATATACACTGTGTACAAAACATTAGGAACACCTGCTCTTTCCATAACAGACTGACCAGGTGAAAGCTATGATCCCGTATTGATGTCACTTTAAAATAAATCAGTGTAGATGAAGGGGAGGAGATATGTTAAAGGGTTTTTAAGCCTTGATACAACTGAGACATGGATTGTGTGTGTGTGCCATTCAGAGGGTGAATGGGCAAGAGAAAAGATTTGTGCCTTTGAATGGGTTATAGGTGGAAGGAGGTGCCAGGCGCACAGGTTTGTGTCAAGAACTACAACACAGCAGGGTTTTTCAAGCTGAACAATTTCCCGTGTATCAAGAATGATCCACCACCCAAAGGACATCTAGACAACTTGACACAACTGTGGGAAGCATTGGAGTCAACATGGACCAGCATCCCTGTGGAACGCTTGACAGAGTCCATGCCCTGACGAATTGAGGCTGTTCGGAGGGCAAAAGGGGGGAGGGTGCAACTCAACATTAAAAGTGGTACACAAGTATGAATAAATATATATTTATTTAACAGTTCCCTACGTGGCTTTTAAAGTGAGTATTCTTCATGTTTGTATGCATAGCCGTCTATTATGGCGCTTTGAGTGGGAAGACATAAAAATGCCCACCCCCTTGATGAATTATTAAATGTGGCCTTGATCAAGGGTACACACAGTAACTCCAGTTGCAGTAGGCAGCAGTGGCTGCTTGTCAGTGATTCGAGAGTCAACTTACCTGGTGACTCAGGACTTGGATTGACTGAAAGGGAAAACGTGCTGGCATGTCAGCTGTTGAAAGACCGGAGATATGGTTCCTAAGTCTAACTATGCACCAAAAATCATTGTTTTCCTGCCAAATATGAATTATTCTATTAGCCCTGGCTGGGTAGGAGACATTACTTGGGTGAACCACTTTAACGGCGGAGGTCGAGGAGAACTAATGTTGCGAAGTGTGAGACGGATCAAAGACTGTCACTGCGGCGTGATGACCCATGGTGACGCGTCGTTGCACAAATAAACATAACCCAGATGGGTCTCGCGCCAACATTCAAATAAATACTGTAAAGTGTCATTTATTACAGTGGCCCATTAATTACAGTGGAATTTCAAGTGAGCGCCAAATACAATATTCACTTATCTGTACCAAAAACCATTACTTCTAGTAGATGGAAAAACAGACTAGATGCTATATATTATGCTTGTTCCCCTGAAAAAGTCTGATGCATCTACAATGAAGTGTGTGGTGATTACTATATACAGTATTATATTGGTAACACTGAAGTTCCCTTTGCTGCATGTTGAACAATCTGACTAACCATCACAGGGATTTTTCTGCCATCAAAATCCTTGGGTGGGCTGCCTAGGCCTTTTTTCGGACCACCAAACTGTATTTTTATTTATTTTTATAATTCAGGATGGAAAAGCGCCTTCAGTCTAAATGACTAAAACCAGATATAAAGTATGTAAAAAAGATAATGGACCTTCATATTTTGTAATAATACCATCTTTGAGAACCAACAAAATCACCCAAAAAAGCTAGACACCCAGGTAGAATGGAAAATTCCAAAAACAATGAATTTGGCAGTTTTGATTTGTTATTAAGTTTGAACGAAATAACACAGCATTAGCCAAGGCAAAATGCATAGAATTTAAGGAAATTAGCTTAAACTGCAAACATTTTTCTCAGCTCCATGGATAAACTTTTAGAATTTCAGGAAATTGCCTTAAATTCAGAAATGTCTATACCGCCAAGATGGGGGCCTCTAAAATGTTCTCAAATTCAGCTGGGCTGACCACGCCCACCACCTTAGCCCCTTTTGATCCAGAAATCCAGTGGAATCCAGTCGAACGAGAGGGGGTTATTGGGTCTGCAGGTCGGTTGGGACACTTCTGCACCACATATCCCCCAGTGTGTTTGTGGTGTGCAAAGAGAATGTCTCTTGAAGCAGACAAGTAAAACAGCTCAAATCTAAAACAGAAATACCATACATTTGGAGACTTGTTTATCGAGCTATTAGGCCTAGTTTTAATTGCAGTAACAGCCTGTTACTTTCTCATTGACAAAAAAAGGAAAACAGTACATAGTTAGTTAGCTAGGCAAATAGATGTTTTGAAGTGTTAAAAAAGTAAATGCAGAGAAATGTTTACCATGGCAAAACATGGTGTTAAAATGCAGATTGATAGTTTGTATTTGAATAAATAGCCTGCCCTACTCGATGCATGACTGAGAAGATTAAAATCAGCCAACTAACGTTAACTATGCTAGCTAGGAATAGTAGCTAGTATGCAGCTTTGTGCTGTYCATTCTGTTGAGTTTGCTGAATGGAAAATTTGACTTCTGAATTGTTGCATATATTATGTTCAATATGTTTTAGATGAGCAGCTGTTCGCTTTGTTTGTAGTTATAGCTATCTATTGTGATATTTACGGTATGTTGAGTGGGCTTAAAGCTGCGTAGCGTGAACGTGGCTTTGCCCATACCACATCCAAGGATGTTCTAAGGATAATATAAATAGAAAACTTGCAAATCTGATGTCAACGAAAGGCAGCGCCGTCTAAAGGGCCTATTTGAACAAGCATAGCAATTACAACAGTAGAGTAGTACCGGTTTCCCCCCTGAGCATCCCGCCCCCACCCGAGTGTTGCCCCGTTGTGAAAGGGCACTCACTGCACTTCCGCAGTAGGGTGGGGCTTCCCTTGGGGGGGGGTTGCCTATCTTGCTCCAGTTCCGCCTCCACTCTCTCCAGCTCCTTTTTGGTCTCCGGTCCAGCGGCACTCTGGGTAGTCTCTTCTGGAATCTGAGACGAGACAAGAATGTCAGTGGCAGGGGGGGGCGGTAGCTCGGAGGCAGAGCCCTGCAAAGGCCCTGAAAACTGCACCGCTTTGTGTTTGCCGAAAAATTGAAGGTTGTTACCTTGGAAACGTGCCGAAAGAAAGAGCCGGACAGCTTTGGAAGGTTATTTGAATGACAAACACCACCTGGGATGTATCGTTTCATTGCGCTTGACTTATCAGAATTAATCACATTACAACTTGTCAATGAACGCCGTTAGGAATTAAGCTCATCGCCGATACAGTTAGGTTACTTTAAAAAGTGTGTGCAAGACTGGGGTAAAACCAGGACCAGTTTATAACAATCAGCCCAAAGCGATGAAGATGGAATCTGTGTAAAATGGAGCTAGGCAGCAAGCCACATCTTTGCTGCTTATTCGAAGATGTAACAAACTAACCCGAAATTACAATACACAGTGCATGTTATAGAAAATATACCAAAAATGTGTTACAGGATATCTATGGCAAACAAAAACATAACGTCTTAACACGAACACGCTTAGCCTATGCCGCTAAAATTGCTCATCCATATATTTATATATTCCATTCCTTTACTTAGATTTGTGTGTATTAGGTATTTGTAGATATTACTGCACTGTCGGAACTAGAAGCACAAGCATTTCACTACACTCGCAATAACATCTGCTAAACACGTGTATGTGAACAATAAAATTTGATTTGACATTTACAAAATGGAGTCATCCACCTAGGGCTGGGATGATACCAGTATTGCAATATATATATATATATATATATATTTTTTTTTCTCTCTCTTTTTAAACACGAAACAGACCAAATTCTTTGGTCCTTTAAAAACCTGTGAATGTACAATATTGTGCGCTATAGCTTGGAAAATAAATGTGTAACTCTGGATGACAACATAATGATTGTTTCCAACATTACTTTTCCTAAAGAAGTTAAATCCGCTTCTTCTTTTGTTTCCTTGCCATGATACTAACGAGTCTCGCAATACTGGTATCATCCCAGCCTATGATCCACCCCACATGCAGCACTTATGACAAGAGGGGCTGAGGACCATACAGTACAACCAGAGAGCCACTGAGATGCTCCCCCTCAGGATGAGGTCATTGCTACAGACAGAGCACAACAACGCAGCTTTCAAGGGAGCTTAAGCCCACAGAAGTGACATCATCCGTCCACCTGAAACGACTGCTTAGTCACCAACAGCATAGCATCCACATGTGAACCGCAGCAAGTGGTTGCCACATAGAACTACCTCCTACTCACCACTCAATGTATTGATAAATGAGTAGGCCTATTCAAGGTAATGTAGCTGCAATGAAATTCATTTTCTTTTGGAGAATCAAAATTGACCGTTATTGAATGAAAACCACTGCACTCTCTCCCCAAGGCTAGGCCTGTGATAACTACCAATAAATATGATGGTCCTGACAGCCCCTCCTGTTTGCCAGAATCGACAACCCTGAAGTGAAGGTTCAGCCAAGGAGTACTTTACGCCTACGCCATGTGTTTACTTTTGAGGACACTGTTGGAGGCAGAGTTGAAGAGCAGAACAGTGTAAGGCTGTGTCCAATCTTATGTCATTTCTGACCCTCAAATGAAGTCTTAAAGCAATAGAGCTGCTTTTGGAGGCAAATTTAGTTGATTATGGTTCTCTTCTCTTACACTGAATCATAATGTGAAATACAAAATGCTTTAGATAACKAACTGCTGTTGAGAGATATGATCTACATTTAAGTGTTCGGAATTTCACTAACAATGTTAGTCACTGAAATAAAAATATTTAGCATATCTTAATTGGTGCTGCCAATTAATTGACTATGGTATTCAAAGCAGGTGAGCAGACATCATTTCTGTGTAAACAGAGGTAACTATGCAATGAATGATGTTGGGAATGCTGCAATAGATGGCTCTACACTACAGCCTCCATGGCTACAGTAGTTAGGTCCCACATTCAGCTCTCTGGGAAGAAACAGACCCACTTGATTCAGTGAGACAACTGAATGCAAATGCATTTACTGGAGCATTAAATATATTAGTCTAATGCAGAAGATTCTGCAAGCCTTAGTCATACAAAGTATTTACAGGATAGGTCTACTACACCTTGCTTGTTAGTCTGCAGGGKTGCATATTGCAAAATGGAGTAGGCTATGCGTGTTAACATCCAATTAGGCAAGCCTGGCATAGTGGAGGAGAGCAAGAACCAAGCTGGAGAATTTGAGCACTGGGTTTGTGATTTCCAGCATTGCACATGCTCAGTTGGGGGGGGGGCTCATCAGAGCACATTGTATTTGCACCACATGACTTGCACAAGTGCATGCTTGCCAAGCAGCTCTTTGGAGCTCACATTAACCAATACTTATGCAAGCAGGAAATTCAAATAAGATGCAGATTAATGAATTCCTTGAGCTTGAACCAAAAACCGAGCAGTACCAGATTTTGCAGAAAAATGTTCGRTAAGGGCTAGTCTGAAGACAAAATGGAAATACCTGTTTTTCTGATAAGAATATTAGACAATACTTAAATCATTCAAAACCAACAAGTAACTGATCAACATAATATAACTTTTAAAACTATTAACACCATCTATCATTGGGCTTACATAATTAAGGCTACAAAAAACAACTACAACAACAATAGTATAGACTTACTACTAGTCACTTATCTCACCATATCTGGCCCAGGCTATAGGAGGTTTGAGTCTATTTTTAGTGAGTGCAAACAGAAGTCATACAAGGGACAGGGCTACCGGTAATTCAAAGCAGGCCTTACAGAGATACAACATAAAAGTAGCCTGAGCCTGACATTGTAGTGCAGGGTTCCCCAATTTGGCCCGCAGGTGGTTTTACTTAGCCCTCCAAATTTTCTGATTTCATTGTTGGACATAAAAATAAATGTAAAAACACCAGAAAATTGATTTCAAATGTGTAAAATATGTTCAAGTATTTCCACGCATATTAGAGACGTGATCATAAACAAATGTAAGCAAGGTTTGAAATGATTATGTTTCAGTCAAATATTTCTGTTTGTGCTTCCTGCGGTCAATTTACAGTCTACAAATTACTTGTAATTATGCTCCGGCCCACCGACCATCCACTCYTGAAAAAYATGAATGAATAAACATGCAGCAATTAATGATTTTACTGAGTTACAGTTCATATAAAAGGAAATCAGTCAACTGAAATAAATTCATTAGGACCTAATCTATGGATTTCACATGACTAGGCAGGGGCGCAGCCATGGGTAGGCCTAGGAGGGCATAAGCAACCCACTGGGGAGCCAGGCCCAGCCAATCAGAATGAGTTTTTCCCCACAAAAGGGCTTTGTTACAGACAGAAATACTCAGTTTCATCAGCTGTCCGGGTGACTGGTCTCAGACGACCCCACAGGTAAAGAAGCAGGATGTGGAGGTCCTGGGTTGGCGTGGTGACATGTGGTCTGCGGTTGTGAGGCTGGTTGGACGTACTGACACATTTTCAAAAACAACATTGGTTTATGGTAGAGAAATTAACATTAAATTCTCTGGCAACAGCTTTGGTGGACATTCCTGCAGTCAGCATGCCAATTGCACACTCCCTCAATTTTAGACATCGGTGGCATTGTATGACAAAACTGCACATTTTAGAGTGGCCTTTATTGTCCCCAGCACAAGGTGCACATGTGTAATGATCATGCTGTTAATCAGATTCTTGATATACCACCGTCGGGTGTATGGATTATCTTGGCAAAGGAGAAATGTTCACTAACAGATGTAAACACATTTGTGCACAGAATCTTAGAGAAATATACTTTTTGTGTGCATGGAACATTTCTGGGATCTTTTATTTCAGCTCATGAAACATGGGACTAACACTTTACATGTTGTGTTTATATTTTTGTTCAGTATAGTTAATCCATGTCATAGTGCTTTGTTCACTTGCAAATAAGAAACCATGTAAACCATTTCCAGCTAAACTTTCCCATACAGTATACCTTATAAGTAAAGTGCAATGAGCTGTGGGCATTGAACTCCARGGTCCAACCGCCCTCACAACCATTGTGAACAGAGTGCCCCATGGTGGTGGTGGGGTTATTGTATAGGCAGGCATAAGRTACGGACAACGAACAAAATGGCATTTTATCGATGGTAATTTGAATGCACAGAGATGGTGATGAGATCCTGTGGCCCATTCATCTGCCGTCATCACCTCATGTTTCAGCATGATAATGCACAGGCCTATGTCGCAAGGATCTGTACACAATTTCTGGAAGCTGAAAATGTCCCTGTTCTTCCATGGCCTGCATACTCAGACATATCACCCATTGAGCATGTTTGTGATGCTCTGGATAGACGTGTACAACATCGTGTTCCAGTTCCCGCCTATATCCAGCAACTTTGCACAGCCATTGAAGATGAGTGGGACAATATTCCACAGGCCACAATCAACAGCCTGATCAACTCTATGCGAAGGAAACGCGTTGCGCTGCATGTGGAAAATTGTGGTCACACCAGATACTGTCGGGTTCTGAGCCACGCCCCTACTTTTTTTGTTGAGGTATCTGTGACCAACAGATACATATCTCTAGTCCCAGTCATGTGAAATCCATAGATTAGGGCCCAATGAATGCATTTCAATTGACTGATTTCCTTATATGAACTGTAACTCAGTAAAATCTTTGAAATTCTTCCATGTTGCATTTATAATTTTTATTCAGTAAAATGTATCAAATTAACTAAATCCACTGAGCAGCACTTTCTCATAGGAAGGCAAACAGGCAGGTGATTGAGCACTGGTTGAGCCCCATCTGTGCACGTGCCTGCTCCAGTGGTGTTTTTGCATATTGTAGGTTTTAAACATGAGCTGGGAAAAAATAAAATTACAAGAGGAGGACCATGTCTTGCCAGTCACTGGTATAGCATCGGTTGCGAAAAGCTGTACTGTACTACCAATGTTGTGTCAGCACTACTGCCTGTGTCTAAAGGCGGGTGTAGACTACACCATTTTGGCCACGATTTAGTTCCCCAGACAAGTTTTTGAGATCGGAGATAAAATCCCCATGTCGTTGCCTACTTGGGGCGCGCGTCTGTCACCGACGCTCGCTTAATGTGAGTGGGTCAAACTCATCATGTGAGAGGGCTACCAAACTCATCTTTGAGAAGTTCCAAACATCAATATATTTTCAAACATGTTTGATTTTATCAGCACAAAATATGCAATGCTCTTGTAGAGTGAGATGTGCAATGACACATTTTGAGAATGGTGATCAGCAACAGCCAATGAGAGCTTGCCAGAGGAAGTCAGTGAGATGTTTCGCATCACCCAGAATGTGTAGACTAGACTCTCGAGTAGGAGCGATGACTACTACTAGTATGCGTTTGCACTTGCCTTTAACCAAAGCGTCAAATTGTTACAGCTCTGAAGATCACAAGCAATGTTATTCAATTCAAAATGTTGGCTAGATATTTGAACTCTGTATGGCAAGCATAAATGTCTGACAAAGTTCATGAGGCTGCTTTGAGCCACAGCTCGTAGCTACGTTAAATCTTATCACATCATTGTTTTCCCGGGAAAGCATGGTATCGAGAATCCTCATGACCAAGTGAAGAATATTGTAGTGTGTGACCATCTCCYTYCCACATCGTTTAGTGTGTGCACCACTACGTTGGCAACACACACAAAAACGACTGGAAAGACGGTCGTTTAATGTGAGAGGCTCAACAATAGGATTTAGAAAGTTGTGTAGTGTTCCCCCGGTTTAAGCTGGACGCAGTGACATAGGCTGGTGTGGATAAAATGCCAGGGCCGAATTCTTGTCCCAGTCCGCCACTGCTGGTGGAATTTACCACACTGTTGTCACCGGGCAGCATAGCCCGCGCTGCCAGTGTGCCACCACCAATCCATACCGCGGAAGGCGTCACCACATTTAACCCATCTGCCTGCCTGGCTGGCTAACTGCTGTAGCCAGGCTGCTAGCAAGCTAGTGTCAACCAGCTACGCGACAAATAAAACCAGAGCTATATAACAGCAGCAAGTAACATTTACAATAACTAATTAGCTATAAGTAACGTTAGCTAGTTACCTAATCCAAATTGCGCCTCTTGTTACACAATACATGTAACTAACGAATGCACTGTGACAATAAAGGAAGACAAAATATTCACATAGTTAGGTACTGTACGTTTCGCTGGTGACAATAGGAAGGCTGTCTAATATGTAGGATGATTCACATTACTGTCCTATAGCTAGTTACTATAGTATAAACCCAGAACTTGTCAACAAGCTGGACAAACGGAGGCCGAATCTTAAAATAATGATGGGACTATTTAACGAGTTAGCTAACTATGTAAAACAGACATTCTATAGCTAACCAGTTCAGAAGTAGTGTTGAAGCACGAATCTTTGTTTGGCACGTTTTCAAACTTCAGAAGTGAGCTGGGTCGCTAGCTAGCTAACGTTAGGTGWCAAGGCAAGCTAAATGTCTAGCACCAATACATTAAGGTGCCCACTTCAAATGGGCACAAAAAGTTAAAACGTCAAACTAAAAACATTTACTTAATTCTAATTGGTTAAATATTTACCTAAACGAAAAGTTAATGTATGTAGTTAAAGGGTAAACTAGACTTTAAGGTTTTATTGGCATGATTTGATGGCAAGGTGATTCTAATTCAAGTGTGACAGCGCGCGAGTAGTGATGAAAGGGATGTCGCTAGCATAACCACACGAGCTGGGCAAACCAGGCGGCTAGTCTCGCTTGCTACCAAACCGTTTATAACTTCATTTTAGTAATTTATTTGCCCAATATTCTTCACCATTCTTGAAAAACTGTTTAATATAGTATGCTTACCTGCCTAGAGCCTTTTGATGCTGGGACGATAAGCTAGCAGTAAAATTCCCAATTGTAAGTAGTCGGTGGTAACGCGCATATTCCGCTGGTAATTCTAAAGATTCTGGCATAACCTAAAGACAACAGTAAAAAAAAAAAAAAAAAAGTCGTCGTTCATGATCTACGACAAAAACCACATGATGTTTTACGTCAGCATATATTTGCATACGACGCCAAAAATATGTTTCAGTCAAGTGCCATGAAAATGTATTTAAAAGTTAGATATGGCAATATACATTTGGCAATTGACAATTGGACAAAATGTCTGAATTCCTCTGGTGAGTGGATTATATTCGAATGCATGTTCAAACATTGACCATACTACATATCAAATAACTTCGTGTGTATATACCATAACCTACATAAGAAATAAAGTGTCAAATCTACGCTGAAATACACAATATGAATTCAAGTCATTTTCACATTTTCTCCATTGATTGGTTATATCCAATGAATCTTCATGAATCATGTTTTACTCAGTGAATTCTATGGGTATAGACTTGTGCCAAAACTGTTAATTCATAATGTAGACTACCATGCATTGAAATAAGATATAGCAAAATAAATATAAGGCAGACTAAACTATTTAGGCATAATATGAATATTATAAACCTAGCATTAACAATATTATGGGACATCAATTTTATTACAGATATGTTATGTTAAATATATAAACCTAATATGGAAAATTGATTGGCAGGTATGGTCATCAGTGCAATTTACTTTGATGGGAGAAAGGCATCAATGCCTATAGCTTAGTGTTTCAACAATATCATTTTGCAATTTATATTGTCTGTGAACTTAATGTACATGACCAAATTCAACATAATAATGCAACATCAATGTGTCCACTTGTCAAGCTCTAGTGAAAACATGACTGATAGCGACATCTTCTGTCCATACGGAGAATAGCAAGCAAGATGTATATACATTTATACAGTACACACAGCCAAGTCTAGGGATACCACCGTATCATAATATTTTAACTCTTAAAATGTCTATTTTGATATAAACAAATTGAAGAGGAGTATGTAGCTGACTGTCATTGATGATTAGGCATTGATACTACAATAGGAATGTGACAAAAACCCCTACAGTCAGTCTTAGGCTACTCCTCTGGATTCAGTGACCTTAAGACCAYGGGTGACATTGAATAAGCAGAGAGAGGTGGATGGCTACACTTTTGATGAAGCACAGGGAGTTGGCCTCTAACTCTTCCTGTTATGATCTGATGAATTACAGAGGGGGGAAATAGGTGTGATAAATTGGGAGAAGTTCTTTGCACTCCACTGCAGCACGGGTTGGCTCTCCTCATGCATAATTCATGAGGCCAAACTGGATCGCCATGGTGTCTGGGTACATTTACATACAAATGAGCTTTGAATTCATTATTTATACACCCCTCTGCTGCTGTCTTCGGCCGGCGTCTTCTTCCTCGGCTCCACTGATGTAGTGGATGCCAATTATAAATGTCACTACACAATACAGTATCAGTGTTATTGTAAGGCGAAGGAGTATGTTCTCTGCTAGTGTGTTTGAGCACTTAATCAAGTTTGTTGAAGTGATCATTTGCCTCCTTGTTTACAGTAACATTGTCAATTTATTGGTGCGTGGAGCAGGTTGAATGCATTGTGTATTTTCTGCACTGTTGCGTCATCAGTCTTTTGATATTGTGTTTATWCATATRCATGCAAGGATCCACATGGTCTGCATAATAAGGCCTCTCTCACCGGGCATACCCGCCAAAGCACACGCACGCGCACACACYCGCTGTTTAATATTTATGATCGCATGCACTGTATAGGGTCTATTATTAATATTTTATCTACAGTGCCTTGCAAAAGTATTCATCCCCCTTGGCGTTTTTCCTATTTTGTTGCATTACAACCTGTAATTTAAATTGATTTTTATTTGGATTTCATGCAATGGACATACACAAAATAGTCCAAATTGGTGAAATTAAATGAAAAAAAATACTTGTTTCAAAAAATAAATAAAAAATGAAAAGTGGTGCATGCATATGTATTCACCCGCTTTGCTATGAAGCCCCTAAATAAGATCTGGTGCAACCAATTACCTTCAGAAGTCACATAATTAGTTAAATAAAGTCCACCTGTGTGCAATCTAAGTGTCACATGATCTGTCACATGATCTCAGTATATATACACCTGTTCTGAAAGGCCCCAGAATCTGCAACACCACTAAGCAAGGTGTGCCACCAAGCAAGCGGCACCATGAAGACCAAGGAGCTTTCCAAACAGGTCAGGGACAAAGTTGTGGAGAAGTACAGATCAGGTTTGGGTTATAAAAAAAATATCCGAAACTTTGAACATCCCACAGAGCACCATTGAATCCATTATTCAAAAATGGAAAGAATATGGCACGACAACAAACCTGCCAAGAGGGGGCTGCCCACCAAACCTCACGGACCAGGCAAGGAGGGCATTAATCAGAGAGGCAACAAAGAGACCAAAGATAACCCTGAAGGAGCTGCAAAGCTCCACAGCGGAGATTGGAGTATCTGTCCACTTTAAGCCATACACTCCACAGAGCTGGGCTTTACAGAAGAGTGTCCAGAAAAAAAATCCATTGCTTTTGGTGTTTTTTTGGTGCTTGCCAAAAGGCATGTGGGAGACTCCCCAAACATATGGAAAAAGGTACTCTGGTCAGATGATACTAAAATTTAGCTTTTTGGCCATCAAGGAAAATGCTATGTCTGGCGCAAACCCAACACCTCTCATAACCCCGAGAACACCATCCACACAGTGAAGCATGGTGGTGGCAGCATCATGCTGTGGAGATGTTTTTCATTGGCAGGGACTGGGAAACTGGTCAGAATTGAAGGAATGATGGATGGRGCTAAATGCATCTTGAGGGAAACCTGTTTCAGACTTCCAGAGATTTGAGACTGGGACYGAGGTTCACCTTCCAGCAGAACATTGACCCTAAGCATACTTCTAAAGCAACACTCAAGTGGTTTAAGGGGAAACATTTAAATGTCTTGGAATGGCCTASTCAAAGCCCAGACGTCAATCGAGAKTCTGTGGTATGACTTAAAGATTGCAGAACCCGTCCAACTTGAAGGAGCTGGAGCAGTTTTGCCTTGAAGAATGGGCAAAAATCTCAGTTGCTAGATGTGCCAAGCTTATAGAGACATACCCCAAGAGACTTGCAGCTGTAATTGCTGCAAAAGGTGGCTCTACAAAGTATTGACTCTGGGGGGGTGAATAGTTATTCACGCTCAGGTTTTCTGTTTTTTTGTTTTATTACTTGTTTGTGTCACTATAAAAAATGTTTTTCATCTTCAAGGTGGTAGGCATGTTGTGTAAATAAAATGGTACAACCCCCACCCCCCCAAAAAATACATTTTAATTCCAGGTTGTAAGGCAACAAAATAGGAAAAATGCCAAGTAAGGTGAATACTTTCGCAAGCCACTTTACATAGTGACACCAGGCCAAAGAAAAAGTTTTGCTTTGCAATTATCTTTTCGTATGTCCATTAAATCACATTCACATGTACGCACATTCGTTACATCAAGATTTTCTCTCCTTTTTGGAATATCTGAGAATATATTATTTATCTTGCTGTCTCCTTCACAACCTTCCTCGACTAACCTGTACCCCTGCACATTGACTCGGTACCGGTACCCCCTGTATATATAGCCTCGTTATTGTTATTTTGTGTTACTTTAGTAAATATTTTCTTAACTATTATTTTTATTGAAACTGTATTGTTGGTTAATGTAAGTAAGCATTTCACAGTTAGGTCTACATCTATTGTATTCGCSACGTGACATTTTGTTTTTTATTTTATATGTTTTAAAGTCCAACATCTAAACTAAAATGATTGAAATTTCACTTTTTCTTCAGACAGTCCACATCTATTTGTATTATCTATGGTAAACAGTAAGGGACTTCAGTATCATCCTTTGTTGGACCCAGTAATAACATAAACAGGCACAACATCAGATTACCCCAAATCACGTAGCCTTTTTATAAATTGTCTAAAGGGAGGCTAATTTAATTGAATGTGATTATGAAAATGTACTCTCATTACCCATGCTCTGATATATTAGAATCCAAATGACTACCCTATTGAAAATATTACATTGTTTTCCAGGTTCAGTTTGGCCCTTCTAATGTCTTGTTCAAAACTGAAGAATGACTGTGGTAATCACATTCACCAGACCTATAGTCATGTAATCATCTGAGATAATGAAGTCCTTCAAAATGTATGTATCCCATATATATAAAATATATGAATATAATATATGCAGGATGTACGTATAGCACAGACATTTCTTTCCCGATCATGAATTATCTGAAAATCCACACTAGGTGGGGCACTAGGTCCAAACTTTAAAATCTCAAGCTTATTTTCAGACCTGCCGATGTAAGTTTCACATTCTCTGACAGTTAAAGTAGAAGTAACAATAACATGTACATTTACAAAATGCTTCTGTACAACCGGACAARCCAAGCATTTGAGCAAATACCGTTCACTGGGAAAAACATAGGTCTAAAACATGGTGATTGTGGCATCTTTATGTAACGCCGCGCCTCAATATGTCCTCGGAATGTACCTGTAAATTGCCTGGTTGTTAGCGTTGACAGCTCACACAGTAGAGAGCGAAACATCCGCCACTGTATCCTTCCCCAGGATGAGACTTCTCTTTCTTCACTTGACCTAAATACTTGGTAACCTCGTAGTGATCGTGACATGACTTGTCTGAAATCAGATTTAAAAAAAATCCTTATAGGGTGTATGTTTTTTGTGTGTTTGGGTTTGTGAAAGTGATAAGAGGGAGAGAGAGCAGGATACATTTATTTTAAAAACTTTTGACCGGTAGTGTATATATACAGTCCAGTCAAAAGTTTGGACACACCTACTCATTCCAGGGTTTTTCTTTATTTGTACTATTTTCTACATTGTAGAATAATAGTGAATACACCAAAACTATGAAATAACACATATGGAATCATGTAGTAACCAAAAAAGTGTTAAACAAATCAAAATATATGTTATATTTGAGATTCTTCAAAGTAGCCACCATTTGCCTTGATGACAGCTTTGCACACCCTTGGCCTTCATGGTCAGCTCGTCATTCATTCGCCCCCACTTGGAGTGAAAAGGCAGACCTATGTACAGGGGCACATGTCTGTCTGTCTGTCTGTCTGTGACCAGGGTCCACTTAGCAGCGTGACCCCAGGGGATCTAACATCTGGCCTGGAGATTTCCTGGGTGCAGATCATGTAATTACACCTCCCCTCAGAACGCGGCAGAAATAATAGCGAGGCAGACTCTACTCTCACTCAGCAATTAGACAGAGGAAGAAAGTTTCTGGCTTCACAACGTTACGGTGTGTGTCAGTTCCATTTGGTTGTAAGTAGGYCTGTGGCAGTCACAAAGTTTTGTCAGCCTGTGACTGTCAAGCAAATAACTGTCGGTCTCACGGTAATTGACCGTTAATTAACATAAACACATTTAGCATCTCCTGGCTTCCACAAGCCACGGATGCAGACCTTTGGAACATCTACATTCTAAAAAGTCTAATAAATCCATGTAATATAGCATACACATTCACAATAAATCCATTATTTATTTTAGACAGGTCTAAAGAAGCATGATATGAAGAAAAAGTAGTCTATTTCAGAAGAACAGAATAGCATACTCTGAGTTGTCCTTATGTTAGGTCCTGATCTGGCTATGCCAAATGGCTATGGGCTACACTAGTTAATTTAGCAGACAAGATTTGCTTAGAATTCCATGGCATTATTTTATAGTATGAAGAATACAAGTGAAGAAAGCCGAATAAAATACAAAGGATATTTTCTCCAAACGATTTGAGGGAGTGCGCACATACGGCTATTCTGTGTTGAGTGGTTAACAAAAAAATAAGTATTCCTATATGCTTAATTTAGAGTTATTAATGTAACTTAATTAATGATTTTTAATACATTGTAAGGCTGCATGATGCGACTCTAATGATGATTTGAAAAAAGTTGCTTGAAAGGAATGAGCTCTGCTTTGTTTTTTGCGCAGGCTGTACACACTACACCCGTCACTCAACAAGCAGGCGGTATCCCCTTTGTGTGGCTGTAATGCACCCTCATAAGTGCAAATGTTCCATTAGAACAGCATTCTCAAAAGTGACTGCAAATGCAATTATGCATGTAATGCTTTTATTATAAAGCTGCATTTTTATGGTGAAAATGATCTTCCCCAAACTTGAAACTCACGCGCTGCTTATGTATGCCAATTAGGCTCTACACCCCTTGTAAAGTGGATTAATGAGCTACATTTTAAGAAGTTATTTGGCAACTTTAGTTGTGATACAAACCATATCAAAACATTTAGGCCTATGGCCTAGGCTACATGAGGTGTGCAGACTATGATTAGAAAAAGTTGCAAAAAAAGCATTTTTTCTTATGCTGGACATAATTCACAAGTGATAATATATTATTCACAAGTGATAGGCTAATATTGTTAACCATCAGACTATTCTTGATTTAATCTTGTCGTTACATATACTAAATAGTTTGTGTGTGAAATTTGTTTTGATTTGGAATGGACCATTATCATGCACCTGTATGGAAACAGGAAAAAATACATGTCATCTATGCACTTAAATAGCYAATGGAGGAAGCTTTTTTTGAGTGGTTAATTTTCCTGCCAGACGGTTTGGTTATATTTACAACAGGAGTATAGCCTATGTGCTTAATATTAGGAAAGTTTAGAAATAAATATACTAGGCCTAGCTGATGGGATCCTCTTTTTAGTAGAGGCCATCACTCTGTTTTCTCYCACAATTGCATAGACTATAGAAATGTTGRGCAACATGAGCTCATGGGCTCTCATGAAGTGTTTGATTCGATTTTCGATTACATTTGCACGTATGTCAYAGTGATTAGAGGGACAATAGAGTGCTGAGTACCAGGCAGTTAGCATGTTTTGTAGGCTACTAATGACCAGCAGCATCAGAGCTTGGAGAAGCCTAACTGTGACAGTCACATGGAATTTGATTGCCTTCATGACTCGTGACCGCAGGTGTTGCAGTAATATGGTCACCGCAACAGCCCTAGTTGTAAGTCCTATGCGGTTCACGGATTCAAAATAATTAAGTATTGCACACTGCTTGCTTACAAAGTTTCAGTGTGTGTGTGAGTGCATCCCTTTTCAAGTGCCGATAGCTGAGAGAACCACAACAAGGATTACAGATGTCATTTAGAAGACTCTCAGCTGTAGCAAGTACACATTGCTTTGGGGTTGCCATCTGTGTGAGTACACATTGCTTTGGGGTTGCCATCTGTGTGGGTCCTTTAGTAATGAAACGTCTTATAACTGATAATGTAATTGAAGTTCTGCCATTGGTCCAATTGAAGTGCATTTTATTACTTGTAGGAGAAAACAAACACATCCATATGAACAAAGAAGCAGTGTTGAYAGTACCCACCGCGAATAATGGTTGTACTTCAATTTTATTGTTTGAAAAATCAATACCAAGTAAAAAATAAATTACTTCCTCGATTGAAACATGTTCTGATGAGAGACACTACAGTGGCCTATTCCACATAGTTAGTCTCTGGAGCTCTGCAAGGTGAATAGACCACAGGCCTAACAACTCATCACAATACTGTAGGCTGAACGCTCCCGTTCTGGAGACCATATTCCGAGACACTTGCAATACAATAAACATACATTAAAAAAGAAATATATTTTTCACATGTGTAACTCATAATCGTGTTATATTACATGTTTAGCACCTTCTCAAACACCCTTTAAAGACATACATGTATCGTAAAAATACAAAGAGCAAAATGTTTGTACCGTAACACTGCAATGGGGGTATTAGTTGGGCTATATGGCTGGTAGCTTGAATGACCCTGTCAAGAAATGAAAGCATATATCTATGTAGATATGTTGTTTCCCATGGGTGGGTACAAAATAGCATTATAAATTGATATMGAATAATTATATGTGAAACAAACACACATGCAAATATTACARTATGGGACATTTCATAAAAATAAATAATAATTGTCAAGTTTTGAACAGCTGGAGAATAACTGGTCATATTGAGTGTATTTATAATGTTAGTTGGGTAGTTATCAATATAGGTAGTTATATTCACTACTAATATGACCAAGTAGTAGATCGTTAATATTCTACTCTATTTTCAAAATGTTCAAATAGCACTTGCTATCCACTCTTGAGTAATATCCTAGCAATAAAAGCTACAATTGAACAAAAATATTACTACTAAACTATACTATATTATACTATACTATACACTAGACTATAATATACTACACTACACTGTAGGCCTATGTTCTTCCAGTATTTACTAAGCTCATAAACAAGCACTTGAAGTAAACCGTGACCAGGAAATTGATCATTTGCATGAAATTAGATGAATGAAGCACAGAGGTGGTATGCTGAAAACGAAAAGAAAATAACAATACAATTGTATCTCTTGAAGTAACCGATTAACAAACACAAAAATCTGACCACACTACAACCAACAGTACACATACCCTATCTACACCACCAACCACAACACTTCCAGAAAGAAGAGGAGAAGAAGATGGTCCCTCCCACTCTCTCCTCCAACCTCCTCCACCCTTCCCCTCCCATATGTCCATTTGACATTGACATCAGGCACTTAATGATAGTCCTTAGAACCCCCTTTGGATACTTCTCCCTTTAACTGAATAGTCCCAACTCCTCAGTTGTGTGTCCCTGACTTCCTCAAGACTCTCCTTAGCCTGCTCTCCCTCATGGGACCAACCATTTTCCTCTCCTCCGGCCCCTCTTCCMCTTTCTTTTCCTTCTCCTCTTCAGCCAGGCTCCTGGAGGAGCGGTGGATCCCGGGGGACCTCAGCACCTCGTCGCCCTGGGTCAGGGCTGGGTCCTCGGGCTCGACTGGTCGGGGCYCCGGGTAGTTGGGCTGATAGTACTCGGAGGGGTAGCCKCCCGCGTCGTACCTATAGGGGTCCTCRTCCTCCGCCTCGTCATAGTTCTGGTAGACGTTGGGGGGCAATTGGACTAAGGGAAGATTGCGGTGGTCAGATGGGTCACCACCGTTGCCACCCTCTTTAGCCACCGCGGCCACCCCCAAAGCGTGCATTTGTTTGTTAGTTTTTGATTGGGTTAGCGGGACAGGACAGGAAGGAGGAAGAGACACACACGAGGAACAGTGTTAGCGACGACATCAAAGCGGCCAGAAGAGCTAAAGAGGGGTATGGATGAGCTACACTGACAGGGAKAGGAGGTCTAAGTGGATCTCTTATTAAATATATGRGACASCTCAACTGAATAACGCATCAAATGACAATCAGTATTCAACTATTGGCTCCTTATAGAATATAATAACTGTACACATTCCCTGCAGAAGCATAGAGAAGCCTTGGATAAAATACAGTTGAAGTCGGAAGTTTATATACACTTAGGTTGGTGTCATTAAAACTCGTTTTTCAACCACTCCACAAATTTCTTGTTAACAAAGTATAGTTTTGGCAAATCGGTTAGGACATTGTGACTTTGTGCATGACACAAGTCATTTTTCCAACAATTGTTTACAGACAGATTATTTCACTTATAATTCACTGTATCACAATTCCAGTGGGTCAGAAGTTTACATACACTAAGTTGACTGTGCCTTTAAACAGCTTGGAAAATTCCAGAAAATGATTTAATAGCTTTAGAAACTTCTGATAGGCTAATTGACATATATGAGTCAATTGGAGGTGTACCTGTGGATGCATTTCAAGGCCTACCTTCAAACTCAGTGCAATTTCCAAATGCCTGAAGGTACCACGTTCATCTGTACAAACAATAGTACGCAAGTATAATCACCATGGGACCACGCAGCCGTCATACCGCTCAGGAAGGAGACGCATTCTGTCTCCTAGAGATGAACGTACATTGGTGCGAAAAGTGCAAATCAATCCCAGAACAACAGCAAAGGACCTTGTGAAGATGCTGGAGGAAACAGGTACAAAAGTATCTATATCCACAGTAAAACGAGTCCTATATAAAATAGATGGCAACATGAGMCAGGAAAATGATGTGGATATATTGAAGCAACATCTCAAGACATCAGTCAGGAAGTTAAAGCTTGGTCGCAAATGGGTCTTTCAAATGAACAATGACCRCAAGCATACTTCCAAAGTTGTGGCAAAATGGCTTAAGGACAACAAAGTCAAGGTATTGGAGTGGACATCACAAAGCCCTGACCTCAATGCTATAGAACATTTGTGGGCAGAACTGAAAAAGCGTGTGCGAGCAAGGAGGCCTACAAACCTGACTCAGTTACACCAGCTCTGTCAGGAGGAATGGGCCAAAATTCACCCAATTTATTGTGGGAAGCTTGTCTACCTGAAATGTTTGACCCAAGTTAAACAATTTAAAAGGCAATGCTACCAAATACTAATTGAGTGTATGTAAACTTCTGACCCACTGGGAAGGTGATGAAWWWWAWAAAAACTGAAATAAACAATTCTCTATAGTATTATTCTGACATTTCACATTCTTAATATAAAGTGGTGAACCTAACTAACCCAGGATTAGGATTACATGTCAGGAATTGTGAAAAACTGAGTTTGAATGTATTTGGCTAAGGTGTATGTAAACTTCCAACTTCAACTGTATATATTAGTTTATATGGGGTGAGATTTAAAAAAAATGCATTTTGGCTAAATTAGTTTTTGTGTCAGGCAGAATGTGTTTCTACAAAGAGAGGGACAGCTTTATAGGAAACAAGGCAGTAGTCATTGCTGACAGTGATATAGCGAGGGGGTAGGGCCAAGGGACAAGCCTGTCTACCCTAACACCTTCACTACAACCCTTTTGAACGCTGCTCACTACCCATACTGTTGGACTTGAGTAAGAAAGTAGCGAGAGAGAGAGAGAGGGATGACAGAAGGAGAGAGAGAGGGAGACACACACACATACCACAGGTCAGACAGATGAGACAAAATCATAAAGTCACCATGCTGGTATTACTCACACTGTGGAGTGCATGGAGAACACCGCAGGCCTTTCGAGCCATACAGTGTGCTCACCGTAATGCCTTTTCCTCAGAGAAAATGGCCGATAGAGAAAGACATCATTGATGGGTGTCCATGCACACATGCATTTACAGTTCGGGCGCTATAGATTGTATCCACACTCACAATAACCATGTGTATTAGATGACAAACTATTGTTGAATAAATCATGATCACATGACTTTAAAGATGCAGAATTTTKTTTTTGAAACAATGTAACCAAACTTGATGCAAATACTGAAACATGACTTATCGTGATAAGYCTTTGAGAGTTTATAGATATTTTGTCGGAATAACTATATTGTACATGTCACAAGCATTCACAGATATCTGTAGGGTCTATAGACGTTTAACCAAGCAGGCTTGTTTAAATTCAATTRCACAAGCTAAAATACTGGGATACTGAGATGGCAACATTGAAAAAAATATTCTCAGGTACCATTATATGAATTCACCACATTGTAAGTCATTGTTTCCAAGCTGAATTCTGCATCTTGGTTACATTTTGTATTTCAAGGCTTAAATGGCAACAGGAACTAATGGATTCATAAATAAGCCATATGCTCACGGCCATCTTACTGTAAACCATCAGATAATAGAATGGGCTCATTATTTTCCTGAGCTGTCGTAAACAGAGAATAAAGAGCTCCCACTCATTTATTTTAATGAGGTTCAGTCCTGAGGTTAATCAAGTGGGTCTCAATACATTAGAATTCAAAGTCTATTATGCATAAAGTAAATCAGAAAACAAATGCCAATTGCTTAAATATATTTCAGTATGGGCAACCAAACTAAACTTGGTTAACTGTTAAGTTAGTCATACTATAGTGTAGGCGATTCTGATAACTTCCTTTTCAAGATAGGTCAGATAGGTCATGTTGTCTTAGCATCACCTTGAAATACAGTGTGGATAAGGGTGTGATTCGGGTCAACCCCCTGGCGGATTTAACCCAATGAGACCTCTTTGCTCAGGTCTCCCTTTCAAAGAGCTTTTATTGGATTAAATGAGTTGYTGATTGATTGGCAGGGTATGATACAATAGGTCAGATATACAGACATGGAAACCCATTCTCAGAGAGTGKATTCTCAGGTAAAGGTTATCTACACAACAAGCTGATGGGAATGCCAATGGAGTTCACTATGGCTAAACAATTAGATCTAATGTWTCGGACTTTGATATTATAAAAATCTCATGTTGCCTTGTGGTGTTTTGGTGTGTMTACAGTGGTAGGGGAGGATGAGTGTCATAATTACCTCCTACGTTGTAGCCCACGCAAGAGTTCTGGTCACAGTATCCAGGAGGTCCAGCCGACCCCACTGGTCCAGGGATACCCGGCCGCCCAGGAGTTCCAGGGTTCCCCGGCCGACCAGATGGACCCTGGCTACCTGTCCGCCCCTGACCCGTTGGTCCTGGAGGAGAACGGAAAGGAGTGATGAGAGGGCGGAGAAGTGTGGGGAGTGTGTTTTGATACAACAAATACATTTTCAATTAACAATTAAGATTTTAACMTTGAGCTAAATTCCCGAAGTTAAATCATTATATGAAACATTATGGCAAACCAATAAAACATGATGGCATTATTATTGTRTTCATTGTGARTAAGAACACTGCATATTGAGGTAGAATTCATGAAGTRAAAGGGATAGTTCACCCAAATTACAAAATTACACATTGGTTTCCTTACCCTGTATGCAGTCTATGTAGAAGTTATGACAGCAATCCATGCTTTGGTTTAGTTTCCCTGGCACTGTTTCCACATGCTAACGTTTTAGCATTTGTGGCGCAAATCCCATTATTGTAAAGCTCAACAAAATCACTTGTAGATGTTTTGAACATAATGTGTGAAAAATGCTACTATTGGTCCCATGAATTGAATTGGTGCCCAAAAATGATAAAACATTACCYTGTGGAAACAGTGCCAAGGAAACTAAACCAAAGCATGAATTGCTGTCATACCTTATCCATAGACTTACAGGGTAAGGAAACGAATACGTCAACTTGTAATTTGGGTYAACTATCTCTTCAAATCTAGTAGTGTGCTTTGAAATAGAAAACTAGCTAGAGTCCATAATTAGACCAAACATCTCTCCACAAAAGGAAGAGAATCAGCACATTTATCATTACCCAGCAGTCAGTACCAATAAGCATAAGCTTTTGTGCCTTTTCATCAGACCCAAAATGCTATTATCACTGAGCTGTCTCCATCAGGAAATGCAAAGGCTATGAATATCCTTTTTCAAATATCCTTGGAGGCAATGATCTCGCGCATGCCAGACACCTACGTGTTCTCCCAGTAGCGCTCCGAGTTCTCTCATGTAGACCAACCTGGCAACCGCTCCAGGAGTTTAATCAACACACTGCGTCAGCTAGACTACAATCAATAAAGGAGTCAAAAGCTATGCCCCCTAATAATGTTTAATTAAACCAGTAGGGGCAGCTTAATGAAAAACAACAAAACAACAAACAAAAGTAAATTAAATCCAACTTGGGCTACCCTCTTCGTGTCATATTCTCCCCTTGAATCAAGAGGGAGACGCTTTATCAAAAAACAGATTGGATGACTTCCCATTTTCTAATCCACCCCCTTAACAGATGTTGATTTCCTCTGCAGAGGCTCGGTGGCAAAGGAAGTCCCTGGAGAAAAATGTAAGTTGGAAATGTGCAGTTTTTKGTTTTTTGGGGTGTTTTTCACCAGGCATTGCTTTGGTTACCTGGGGGTCCTACGGGGCCTCTGGGACCCTGGACTCCTACACCTGGGCTTCCCTTGTCACCCTTCTCTCCTGACAAACCTGGACAGACAGAGACAGAGACAGAGGGGACACACACCGTGACAAAATTCAGAGAAGTYGGCATGCTTGTCTCCTTTCCATATTATATCACCTTCAGCACTACAAGTGTCATGTCCAATATTGTAGATCTAGCCTAATACGTAATCCTCTTTCTGATTATATTAGTGATGTTTTCTTACATTACCTGCCGGTATCATTTACTGTAATATTTTCTCTCACAAGCTTATGGCACAGGCTACATGACTATATCTTTACTCGATAGCTTGAGTTAAATCTGAGTCATCTCTATTCAGTACCTCTGGCTCCTGGTTGTCCATTCTCTCCGTTGGACCCGGGGAACCCTGGTCTGCCCGCGGGCCCCTGCTCTCCCTGTGGTCCTTGGCCGCCCTGCCGCCCGGGCTCTCCTGGGGGTCCAGGAATGGTGCGGACCGAAACGGGTGCACTGGGGATGTGGTTGAGGATGGAGCTGTAGCGAGCCATGTGACCTGTGGGACAGACGTCAGACTGAGGTCAGTGGCGCATGAATGGATGCCAATGGCAAAATACATTTACACCCTCATAGACAACACTCCTTTTTTCAAACTGTACACCCCTTCTATAGAATACAATTACACRCAAAGACACAAGACCTGTGCAAACCCACATCCATATACACAAACCCGCACAAACACACACAGGAAGAGGGTCAGATGCAGGATTTAAAAAATACTCACTCTGTATCAGCTGCTCACAGACCTGCCGGGCGATTGCTTGGACCGATGCCTGGGATTGCAGGTCACCCTGGAGGCAAAAACACATGGTGACACCAAGACCATGGCTACAGATAACACTGTGTGTTTGATGTGTCCAACCTGTTTCATCGATCCCACAGGTGACATTTCCTCCACCATTACTTGGGTTGAAAGCCTGCCAGCCGTGAATTTGGCATCAACTCTTTCGATTGGAAAACATGGCTGTTGTTGACAAGCATAGATGTTGCTTTTTGAGCCTTGTCTAAAAACCTTATTAACCATTCGCTGTTCGCTGTTATGGGCGAAACCAATCCATAAAGTACTTAACACTAGAAAGATAGCTCTTTAAAAATATAACTGCTGTAAAGTAGAAAATCATTTCTACAGTTGAGTAACACAGCTCTAAAGCTTTAGCTTATAAAGTATGCATGAATAGGTCTTCTACAAAATGTGTTCTGGGTGCAGTACACCGTGTGATATTGCTCTTCAGWAAACTTGTTGTAATGGTAATTGTATACTGTCAGGCTGTCAGAGAACACCTACTGTATACCGCCAAGCTGAGGAGCAGCAATTACTTGAAAGGAGGGCATTATTTATCTTGAACATTGAGGTTAAGCATCGAACACATACTTCACAGAATTACACTACATATACAAAAGTATATGGACACCTGCTTGTTGAACATCGCATTCCAAAATCTTGAGCATTAATATAGAATTGGTCCCCCCTTTGCTGCTATAACAGCCTCTACTCTTCTGGGAAGGCTTTCCACTAGATGTTGGAACATTGCTACGGGGACTTGCTTCCATTCAACCACAAGAGCATTAGTGAGGTTGGGCACTGATGTTGTGCGTTTTGGCCTGGCTCGCAGTCGGCATTCRATTTCAATCAAATGTATTTATAAAGCCCTTTTTACATCAGACGACGTCACAAAGTGCTATACAGAAACCCAGCCTAAAACCCAAACAGCAAGCAATGCATATGTAGAAGCACGGTGGCCAGGAAAAACTCCCTAGAAAGGCAGGAACCTAGGAAGAAACCTAGAGAGGAACTTGGCTCTGAGGGGTGGCCAGTCCTCTTCTGGCTYTGCCGGGTTGAGATTAAAACAGTACATGGCCAAGATGTTCAAACGTTCATATATGACCAGCAGGGTCAAATAATAACAATAATCACAGTGGTTGTAGAGGGTGCAACAGGTCAGCACCTCAGGAGTAAATGTCAGTTKATAGCCAAGCATTCAGAGTTTCATCCCAAAGGTGTTCGARGGGGTTGAGGTCAGGGCTCTGTGCAAGCCAGTCAWGTTCTTCCACACCGATCTCGACAAACKATTTCTATATGGACCTCGCTTTGTGCACAAGGGCATTGTCATGCTGAAACAGGAACTGTTGCCACAAAGTTGGAAGCACAGAATGTTGTCTAGAATGTTAATGTATGCTGAAGTTTCCCTTCACTGTAACTAAGGGGCCTAGCCTGAACCATGAAAAACAGTCCCAGACCATTATTCCTCCACCAAACTTTACAGTTGGCACTATGCATTCGGGCAGGTACCAGATTTGCCTGTTGGACTGCCAGATGGTGAAGTGTGATTCATCACTCTAGAGAACGCATTTCCACTGCTCCACTGCTCCAGAGTCCAATGAGCTTTACACCACTCCAGTTGACGCTTGGCATTGCACATGGTGACCTTAGGCTTGTGTGTGGCTGCTCTGCCATGGAAACCCATTTCATGAAGCTCCCAACGAACATTTATTGTGCTGATGTTGCTTCCAGAGGCAGTTTGGAACTCAGTAGTGAGTGTTGCAACCAAGGACAGACGATTTTTAAGCACTATGCGCTTCAGTKCTCGGCGGTCCCATTCTGTGAGCCTGTGTGGCCAACCACTTCGTGGCTGAGCTGTTGTTGCTGCTAGACGTTTGCACTTCACAGTTGACTGGGGCASCTTTAGCAGGGCAGAAATTTGCCGAACTGACTTGTTGGAAAGGTGCCACATTGAAAGTCACTGAGCTCTTCAGTGAGGCCATTCMACTGACAATGTTTGTCTAAGGAGATTGCATGGCTGTGTGCTCGATTTTATACACCTATCAACAACGAGTGTGGCTGAAATAGCTGAATCCACTAATTTGAATGGGTGTCCACATACATGTGTATATATAGTATACTGTATATTATACAGAACAAGATAAGTATCATAATATATCTCAATTCAATTGAATTTAATAAATGCTTTACTGGCATGAATGGGTGGTTGCCACTGTTGCCAAAGCAATGTATATGAAGTATTACATAAATTACCAATATGCTTGTTATCTCTATGACTTACTCTTTCTCCCTTCTCTCCTTTGTTTCCAGCGGAACCCTGCAACAGAACAAGAGGAAGAATGACAATGGACAGAAAACAATGAAGTACATTTACTGTACACATTTTTTGAGTTGTCCATTTTCRTTGCCATCTTTTTCCTTTCAAGAACTTGCATCAAGAAGTAGACATTTTCCCCAGAGAAGTAAAACCAATTTGGAAAGGTTAACAGAATTACAAGAAAGACTGAAAGACAATCTGGATGACAGGTATGAAAAACTCTTCTTAGGAAAAAGCACTGCACAATGAACAGACGCCACCTTCAGTAAGCTAGAAGCTACCTTAAGCAAGCTASCGTCATTATTTGAACCCTGTCATAACCATTTATCTGCAAAGGTCATATAATGACAAATAATAACGATGCAGTACCAGTAATTACATCGTAATTACATAGTAGGCAAGAGTATGTAATTACTGCTAACCTTGTATGGCTCTCAGCCAGAGAATGTTAGCATTTTGACATCTGGGGCACACCAATTAAAAAGGTGTCATCCTACAAATACCTTGATCTTTGGTTGGACGATAAGCTGTCCTACAAAGTTCACGTAGATAATAATTGTGAGGAAGTTTAAACTCAAATTGGGTTCTTATTCTTGTAACAAGGCTTGCTTCCCATTTGAGGCCAGAAAGAAGCTTGTTCAAGCCACTTTTCTTTCTGTAATTGATTATGGTGACATATTGTATATGCATGCAGCCTGTTCTGTGTTAAAGAGACTGGACTCTGTTTATCATGCATCTTTGCGTTATGTTACAAATGCCAAGTCACTCACCCACCAGTGCACCTTATATCAAATGGAGGGCTAGACCTCGCTTTACATACGCAGACAGCTACATTTGTATTTGTTCATCTACAAAGCCCTTCTGGGTAGCCTGCTCTACTTCACCATCACCACCAGCAGTTCCCAGACGCGGTCTACTAGATGGTTGCTACTAAAAGTCCKCAGGGCCATTGCCGAGTTAAGCAAGACTGCCATTCCGATTGTGCACCTGAGGCATGGAAGTCTGCAAAATATGCTTCACCTAGATATACTAGTGCCCCTTAGTGGGTTTAAAACTCTGGCCCAAAACTCTGTTGAGGAGTGTAAATGTTTCCTCCAGGCCGGATGAGCACCTAATGACGTGTTGTTGTGCTGTTTGTATTGGTATGTTAAAATGTTGTATTGACTGCTGCTGCTTTCTTGGRCAGGTCTCCCCTTGCAAAATAGACAACGTGTCACAATGGGTTTTTTCCTGGTTAAATAAAGGTGAAAAAAATACAAATAAAAAATATAAATACGTTAGTGCCTTGCAAGCCACCAATGTAGCTTAAAATGCATATTGCATATTGTCATGACATTGTAAGGCAATTTGTTAAAGGTTTACTTAAACCGCCGTTAACCGCCGTTAACCTCCGATTTTCTAAAGAAAAGACAGGCCATTCAGTGACACAAAAGTCAGTTTTTCTGGCAACAATGAAATAGACAACGACAACATACAGTTAACAGCCGAAATAAAGGAAACACCAACATAAACCGTTGGGCCACCACGAGCCGGCAGAATATACAGGATGCATAGATTGTACAAGCATAGATTCTACATGTGTCTGGAATAGTGGTGCGGGTKAGCTGTTTGTTCACCCACACCCGCCCGCAATTGCTAATAWCCCATCCGCAACCACCCATTGGGGCGGCAGGTAGCCTAGTAGTTAGAGCGTTGGGCCCGAGCTGACACGYTAAAAATCTGTCGTTCTGCACCTGAAAAAGGCAGTTAACCCACTGTTCCTAGGCCGTTATTGTAAATAAGAATTTGTTCTTAACTGACTTGCCTAGTTAAATAAAGGTTCAAAATAAAAAATATGTGACCCACTCAACCCTAACCAAATATAGAATCTGCGCTACAGTCAATGATGACATAATGATTTTTTTTTTTTACAGTGGGTGCATTTTTTGTTGTTGTTGTTGCCTGATTTAGATACAGTTGAAGTCGGAAGTTTACATACTACACCTTAGCCAAATACATTTAAACTCAATTCATGACATTTTAATCATAGGAAAAATTCCCTGTCTTAGGTCAGTTAGGATCACCACTTTATTTTAAGAATGTGAAATTTCAAATAATAGTAGAGAGAATTATTATTTCAGCTTTTATTTCTTTCATCACATTCCAGTGGGTCAGAAGTTTACATACTCTCAATTAGTATTTGGTAGCATTGGCCTTGAAATTGTTTAACTTGGTCAAACGTTTCGGTAGCCTTCCACAAGCTTCCCGCAATACGTTGGGTGAATTTTGGCCCATTCCTCCTGACAGAGCTGGTGGAATTGATTAGGTTTGTAGCCTCCTTTCTCGCACACGCTTTTTCAGTTCTGCCCACAAATTTTTCGATGGATTGAGGTCATGGCTTTGATAGCCACTCCAAACCTTAACTTTGTTGTCCTTAAGCCATTTTGCCACAATTTTGGAAGTTATGCTTGGGGTCATTGTCCATTTGGAAGACCATTTGCGACAAAGCTTTAATTCCTGACTGATGTCTTGAGATGTTGCTTTCAATATATCCACATCATTTCCTGCTTCATGATGCCATCTTATTTTGTGAATGCACCAGTCCCTCCTGCAGCAAAGCACCCACACAACATGATGCTGCCACCCCGTCTTCACGGTTGGGATGGTGTTCTTCGGCTTGCAAGCCTCCCCCTTTTTCCTCCAAACATAACGATGGTTATTATGGCCAAACAGTTCTATTTTTGTTTCATCATACAGAGAGAATTTCTCCAAAAGTTACGATCTTTGTCCCCATGTGCAGTGCAAACTGTAGTCTGGCTTTTTATTATGCGATTTTGGAGCAGTGCGCTTCTTCCTTGCTGAGGCGCCTTTCAGGTTATGTCGATATAGGACTGTTTTACTGTGGATATAGATAATTTTGTACCTGTTTCCTCCAGCATCTTCACAAGTTCCTTTGCTGTTGTTCTGGGATTGATTTGCACTTTTCGCACCAAAGTACATTCATTCTCTAGGAGATAGAACGCGTCTCCTTCCTGAGCGGTATGACGGCTGCGTGGTCCATGGTGTTTTTATACTTGCGTACTATTGTTTGTACAGAGAACTGGTACCTTCAGGCGTTTGGAAATTGCTCCAAGGATGAACCAGACTTGTGGAGGTCTACAATTTTTTTCTGAGGTCTTGGCTGATTTGATTTTCCCATGATGTTCAAGCAAAGAGGCACTGAGTTTGAAGGTATGCCTTTAAATACATCCACAGGTACACCCCAATTGACTCAAATGATGTCAATTAGCCATCAGAAGCTTTTAAAGCCATGACATAATTTTGTGGAATTTACCAAGCTGTTTAAAGGCACAGTCAACTTAGTGTATGTAAACTTCTGACCCACTGGAAATTGTAGAGTGAAAATACTGTCTGTAAACAATTGTTGGAAAAATGACTTGTGTCATGCACAAAGTAGATGTCCTAACCGACTTGCCAAAACTATAGTTCGTTAACAAGACATTTGTGGAGTGGTTGACAAATGAGTTTTAATGACTCCAACCTAAGTGTATGTAAACTTCTGACTTCAACTGTATGATTCTGCTTAAAATTGCCAACATMTTAGTAGCCTATTTGTTAATCAACTTGTCTATAATTAGATACATGTAGCTTCTCTTTTGTCTTTATATGTTTCCCTAGAAGACTAAATAAACCCATGCTCAACCGAATAATGTATCAGATTGATAGAATGAATGCTTCAATCTAGTTGACATCGGTAAAGTTCGCTCTGTCATCTTTCARGGAGCAAAGACCGGGGAGAAAATACAATAACGCAAAATAAAAATCGGGAAAGATTTTCTGTGCAAAATATGTTTTTTTTTTGTGCCGACTATTTGACACATGTACAGTTAAACCCTAAAGCTTAGGCTTGTGCACTAATACCAGATAGTCTAAATGAATGAAAGAAAAAAACTCAATGTAGCCTGTATAAATTGCACAAGAATTCTACATTTATGGATTTTTTAAGGTATTGTTTCTCTTTGTTCAACCTGCCCTTCAGCCACACAATATTTAATGACCCTAAACATGTCCGCCCCGTTGATGTAATCGCGGGGACTGCGGGTTATGAGTCAACATGTGCATTACTAGTCTGGAACTCTTTTGGAGATCACGTCAAGACATCCACTATTTGTATCCCCTACATTTAAAACAATCTCCTGAAGACTCCTTGGCTTCCGGCATCTCTGTCTATCACACCTCTGTCCACCAGATAGACAACAGGCGTGTCGATCCCAAAAAGCAAGCAGGCAGACATAATCCTGTTTGCATTTCAGCATCACACACAGACAGCTTTAGAATGAAGTTGGTGGACTTTGAGTGTCTATTAGTTTAGCAAAGTCCTTTTTCAAGCCTGGCGAACATAAAATACAGTGCATCTTTGACATAGCTTCCCCTTACAATGTTAGATTTTCTTGATGTAGAACGAGATGTATATATAGTTCCTTAAATTATTTATCTGCCTCCGAATATCCCCTTTGAACTGTTATCCTCTCTCCCAGGTCTTTATACATACATAGAAATACGACATATTCCTGACCATGTGACCTGCCCTAGAATAATGCCTGGCGCTTGTTATAGTTTGTAACTTTTATTGGTCAAGTCAGGCAGTCAGGAACAACTCTAAGTCCTAATTATGATATATATACTGTACTGTAGGACTATGTACAATATATTCATATATGACTTTGCTGTCTCCCAAAACCTAACCCCCGAATACTACACACAACGGGCAAAACCGTTTGAAATGACATCATGCTGACGTATCTGGTTGTAATGATGTAATTTCATCATTTCTGCTCGCTGGGTATTTCCTTAGCTAGAGGTTCAGCTCCTTAAGTAGTAACATGCATGGACATAGAGAGATGACTCACAGGAGGTCCTTGGTCTCCCAGTGACCCTGGAGGTCCACTTGACCCTGGTGAGCCYGGAGCTCCTGGAGTGCCCTGTGGGTGAAGGAGGAGAAAAACACAAACAAACAAATTGCCACCTCACTGATTAAGCAATCACTCAAAGTTCCAATTTGTAACTTTKGTTTTCCAAGTGGTAACTTGAGGTACTACAAAAACATTTGTCKAAGAAACAAAACAATAAACTGTTACATTCGCCAAGAAGCACAKACAAGTAACCTACAGGGACAGTACTGTTGACCAGAAAGTATTGTAAGTTGCAGATCACATTTTACAATTCAAAGTTACAGAATGAATGTATTTTATAATTCAATTCAATCAAGTTCATTCATCAGTCCCTGATACTCCATCCACACACAATCTGATTTACCATAGTCCCTGTAGGTCCTGTTCGCCCCTGGGGTCCATCTTTACCAGGCAGTCCCTGTGGAAAGGGGTTACATGTACAAATACATACCTATGAGACTGTGCTGTTACGCCAGGTCCTATACCATGACTTTATATACACATAAATCTATTCCTTTGGATTAAACTGACAAACAACACCTTACCCTTGTTCCTGTTTGTCCTTCTCGACCTGGTGACCCAGGAGATCCAGGAATGCCCTGCAACCGTAGAGAGAGAGAGAGCATGTGAAAACAGAAAGGCCTGTTAAGGGTGTCAGCATGAATACATTTGTATTGACGGGCTCAGTTGGTTGGACCATTATCCTAACTCATTACAGATAATTAATGTTGTGAGGCCTGAGCTGTTTGTAATACACAGTCTCTTGCATGACCTTCACAGCCGTCAAAGCCAAATTCCCTCACTCAGACACAACGGGTACTGAATGCCAATGGCATGGCTCAAAGCCTATTACAAACAAAAACACACATCTCCCAACCTCTACAGTTATTTACAGGATCCAACTTAATTGGCTGAGCTCAGAGATTGATTATAATGAAAGTTCATGGCATCTTAGACATGAATCATTACAACAGAGGGGAAATAGCTATTGTTGTTCTGTAAAAYTGTCTTGTTACGGTCCAGGCAGGCGCTGCCCATAACCACAGATCTAGGATCAGATTGCCCWATCCGCTAATGCTCAGATTTACCATCAATGGGATGGGAAGACAGCTGACCCGTTATCAGTGGTTAAGACCAACTTCTACCTTCTCCTTTTGCTACCTATGCAAATCCGACATAACATAAACCAAAGGGGAGCAGTAGCCCTTCACACAAAACTCTCTCACCAGAACTCAGAATGACTTGTTCCTATTAACAGCTACCWTACAGAGATAGAAATTAAATATGACATTCAAAGATCTCCCTTTGGTGCAATGGTGTCATTTGAATGTCATTTGAAGACTGAGTGCCATTTTGTGATGAGGGAAAGTGTGTCTGAAAGGGCAGGAAGTGAATGGTGGTCTTTACCTGTATTCCTGGAGCGCCAGCTGCACCCTTCTCACCTCTCTCTCCTGGACCACCCTGAAGTGTGAAAAAACAACAATAGATATCAACAGCAAATAGCAAGCTTATTTGGAGGCTATTTCATAAGTTGGGGTCGTCACTGCGTTCTAATTACAAATGCCATTTGTTTCACAAGCTCTTACAGTAGCTGTACCTTAATAACCCTTAATAACCCTTACTAACTGTCACCATAATCCTGAATTAACAACAAACAGATCATGTCATCGATATAGAAACTGCGTATGTTATACCAGAGAGAAAAATGTACCATGTGTTGGAGCAAAAGTTATTTATTACATTCTAATGCTTTTGTGGGTGAAAAATGGTTTTGTTACAGTCACTGGTAATCCTCCACAGCTGACCAGTAACCTCTTCGTACACCCTACAAAGGAGTGATTTGTTARTCGTTCATTATCTGTACAAGCCATCCAGGTTGAATTATTTGCCTGTCTGTTTAGGCTCTAAAGATCTGATCAWTCCCCTATCTTAGACACATCGGCTGTGAGAACCGGTTAGAACCTGCTTTTGTTTGTTTGAACGTTTAAAGGGAGTAGAGCTAATGACCCTTAGCTCTTTTGTAAACTTCCCTCTTGTTCGGGGTTAAGCAGCTCTTTGTGTAGGTGGAGTATATAAAGACTGAGTGACTTGTAAATAATCAAGATCCTCTCCGGGTMCATCCTGAGAGGGTGATCTTCCTTGCAATTACTTGAATAAACTTCTTATTGCTGATAAAGGAGTTCTCCTGATTCCTTGACGAGTTTTTCTCAACACATAGGTTGGCTTAAACATTGCCTTAGTAAAGTTAAGTCTATTAGATTACGATACATCCTTCCTCCTTTATGGCTTATGTTCAACATCAGTCCTTGAGAGAGAAAGAATCGACCTCTGAGTATTACAACAGCTTTTACAAGGTGGACTTTATAGCAGGCCTAGGTGAATCTGGTACTGTTGCTGTGTTATGTATGTCGGGAAACTAGACTCCTCTAATATGTGCAGTATTAGATGGTGTGTGTGAGCGTGTGTATGCGCATMTGTGTGTGTGTCTTACCGGGGGGCCCATGATGGTGCGGCCGCTGGGGCCCTGGGGGCCAGGAGGCCCCTGCAGCCCAGGAGTACCAGCGTCCCCAACTGGACCTATCGGCCCCTGTCATAGAGACAGAAGAACACATTGATAAAATAGATTTGAATATAGTTAACAAAGAGATAAAGTGATCTATTTTACTACAGATCTAGATAAATCCCGTATTTCCTACAGCCATTACCTCTATGTAGTATGAAAGTACAATTTTAAACAACAACAATATACCAATTTGTGAATGTTGAACTGCTAGCTAGTAATATAGTACTATAAACATGTTTTAATGACATATAAGACTATAACACCGGAACTGCAATCTAAGGCTTTCAAAAGTTGACGACATGAATATCAATAGTGTGCTGTGCGAGGTTTCATGGAGGGCGAGCAATATGTTCATAAATCTTTTATTCCATACAACTGTCTTCATCCTTTATACATTATCTGACCCAGCTCTTGGRGGCTGAGGGGGCTTTAGGCTAACTCTGTGATTTAACTGCAAATCAGAGAGCCGTGAGGCCACTCTCTGTCAGTCTTGTCGTGAGCCAACCAGTCGCAGGCCATTGACTTTCATGGGGGCACGCTGCGTCTCCGATGAATATAAAATTCATGAGAGTAGGAAGACAGCATGGGCGCACTGCGAGGACGCCTGCATTACAAAGACCTTCCCATGCTGTAATAACACACCATTCAACCACCAGTGCAATTTTCTGGGACTTTCAAGACCCATGCAATCCCGAGTCGAATAGCATGTGAGAGAATGAGATATGAATAAAAGATTAGAACWTTGCAGGGGGCATTTTCAGAGAGTGGGTTTTCAGCCAAGCATCGTATAAGGGATCTTTTATGGAAGAGAGGTATCCATCAATGTTGGTATGTGTCTGGTATCCATCAATGTGGGTATGTGTCTGTCCACCCACTCAGTGCTTGTGGAATTCTAACATATCGTGGTTTTAGTTTTACAAGCTGCATTGACTTTCATTGTGTTTTTATTTACATGAGTGTGTGTGTGTGTGTGTGTGTGTGTACTGTACCACAGCTCCTGGTTCTCCACGGTCCCCTCTCCCTCCTCTGATCCCAGGACCTCCCTGTTGATAACACACAAACACATACCCTCTGTCACACACCATCAACATACTGTACGTATCACAGACATTAAAGACCCACTCTTTCAACACATCCTAAGCACACTATCACACGCCGGGTGTATGTACTATAGCTATGTATATATCCCTCTCCATCCCCAAATGTCACACCGTGTTCTGTTCATCAGACACTGAATGCAATGAATGAGTTCCTAGCTCAACAACAGCTTTAAGTAACAAATGATGGCGATGAAGGAGAGACGGAGGGTCCTCACAGGGGGTCCAGTGGGGCCGGGGGGGCCTTTGCTGTCCTGTGTGCAGGTGCAGGCACGGGGCATGGCGGGACAGTCCTCCTCCTTCCTCTGAGAGATGAGAGAAACACCACAATAACATGACTATGCTACTGTGCGACCAAATGACAATACATGGAACACAAGAGGACAATGAGCTAATGATTACGATAATGTCCAAAGCATAATGATGGAAAAAAGAGGATAACGACCACAAGACACAAAATGACATGATCCTACAACATGCAACTACACATTACAACAAAGGTTAGGGTCATTCCATGTCAGTCAGTAGATGAGATCAGTAGTGAGGCTTGAACTCACCAGACCAGGAAGCTCACAGCACTTGTCTCGGCTGGCCCAGGACGTGCTGCAGACGATGTCAAACGACTGCAGTTGAAACTGAGGACAAAAAGAACAACAAACACAGACATCTTTTTTTATAGTGAACAAAAATATAAACACAACGTAAAGTGTTGTAAAGCTTTGTGCACAAATTTGTTTACATCCCTGTTAGTGAGCATTTCTCRTGTGCCAAGAAAATCCATCCGCCTGACAGGTGTGGCATATCAAGAAGCTGATTAAATGATCATGATCATTACACAGGTGCACCTTGTGCTGGTGACAATAAAAGGCCACTTGTCACACAACACAATGCCACAGATGTCTTATGTGTTGAGGGAGCGTGCAATTGGCATGCTGACTGCAGGAATGTCCACCAGAGCTGTTGCCAGATAATTTAATGTTAATTTCTCTACCATAAGCCACCTCCAACATCATTTTTGAGAACACAATTCCATTTTATCAATGGCAATTTGAATGCACAGAGATACTGTGYCGAGATCCTGAGGCCCATTGTCGTGCCATTCATCTGCCGCCATCACCTCATGTTTCATCATGATAATACATGGCCCCATGTCACAAGGATCTGTACACAATTCCTGGAAGCTTAAATTGTCCCAGTTCTTCCATGGCCTGCATACTTACCAGACATGTCACCCATTGAGCARGTTTGGGATGCTCTGGATATATGTGTATGACAGCGCTTTCCAGTTCCCGGCAATCTCCAGCAACTTCGCACAGCCATTGAAGATGAGTGGGACAACATTCCACAGGCCACAATCAACAGCCTGACCAACTCTATGCAAAGACATGTATAGCACTGCATGAGGCAAATGGTGGTCACACCAGATACTGACTGGTTTTCTGATCCACACCCCTACCTTTTTTTAAGGTATCTGTGAACAACAGATGCATATCTGTATTCCCAGTCATGTGAAATCCATAGACTAGGGCCTGATGAATTTATTTAAATGGACTGATTTCCTTATATGAACTGTAACTCAGTAAAATCTTAGAAATTGTTGCATGTTGCYTTTAGATTATATACAGGTTGTGCTACTTTACTACTAGTCTCTTGATAGAACCAGCAGCAAGCTGCAGATCTCCTAAATAAGACCTGAGCGAAAGTATGATAACTCTTCAAGTATTACACATAGCTAACGGATCCATTGCACAACTCTTATTGAGGAGGAAGAATCAATAATTGGTCTCTCCAAACAGATTGCTCTGTTTTCTCCTCCTCTGCAGAAAGGGGTCCATTTGAAAAAAAAGAGTTTTTGTCAAAGGAAGAAAATGATCAAGCCTATCAGAGAGTACATCTCACTGCTTTTCCTGTATGAGGATATCTGGGCTATTTATGGAACTGGGCGATTGGATATGAAAGTTCAGTTGGTAGTGTGTCTCTGTTGTTTCTATGACTTGTTTATATTTAGTGGCAAATGGACCTTGAAGTGCTGATGTGATTATACATCACTCAAACCCTCTGTCTTAATGCTGTTATAGGAATTCATAACCTAGGCCGTAGATAGTTTATCCACCAGTGTTTTGATTACTGTATGACACTAAACATCTTACTGTACTGTAAGACACGTTAGAATTCAGCCCGACTATACATGTAAAATAAGGTGAATCAAGAGGTTAAAAATGCATAGAAATCCAATTACGGAATGTTGACATGGATATTGAATGGGGATGTCCTTAGAACTACAGTATATTCTAGTAATTCTATGTCAAAACAGCTGTGTCTGACTATAGGGCTTACCGGTGCAGAGTTGTCCTTCTTCCCCCGGGAGCGCACCATTCGTCCCAGCACCTCCAGGCCATCTGTGGTGATGTTGCCCGCCGCGTTGATGGCCTTCTCCCCCACCAGCTTACAGTCGATGACAGCCTTGGCGTTGGTCTTGCTAATAGCCAGGTGCAGCTACAGGGAAGTTTAAGAACCAGATCTGGGTTAAAATCCTATTTGAAATCTTTCAAATACGTTGAGCGTTTGCCAAAGCCTGCCTGGAGTGCCAGTTTGGCAGGGTTTACACTTTTGTGGCTATTCTATTGGTTCCATTGCGCCAGGCAAGGTCAATCCTAAACACAGCTAAATGATCCTAAATTATTTAAAATAGTATTTGAACCCAGGTCTGTTTGGAACACAGACACAGTGGGATTGAAACGTCTTATGTGTGAGTCTCAATAAATCACTGGGGAGCATTACAGAGTTGCGGGCGAACATACTTTTTTCCCAATAGTCCAGAACGCAGACAGCGGTTCAAAGAGACACAGGCTGTAAAATAAGGTCTMCTCTGAGAATTGCACCAGTCACCCGAAACGAAAGAGTCGGTTTTGAAGTCGGGTGATTTAAGACGTTTTTGTGACAAATAAAATATTAGCTTTTTTTTTTATACCCTTGACACATCAAGCTTCTACTGTATGCTTCGTGGAAATGGGATGTCTCATGGGGAAATACTGTATAWMYGGGAATTTCAAGACATTAGCAAAATCACATTTGSCGATTAGGCCTGGCTCGCAGTCGACATTCCAATTCATCCCAAAGGTGTTCGATGGGGTTGAGGTCAGGGCTCTGCGCAGCAATATTCCCTAAAAGAAATTCCGCACTGAGCAAATTTCAGGTCGGCTGAGCACAAACTTGAACGTTGTGAAAATTCTGTGCAACTTCCAGCGTGCATTTACTGTGAACACTGTGTACCCTCCTGTGTACCCTACCCTACTGTGTACCCTCTTTAAGTTACAGTTGTAACAGTGGCCAAGTAGGCTACTGTGGCTATTTGATCATAATATAGGCCTACCAGAGTGGCCTACTATCAAAAACAATGGAGAAAATGCCTCCCATAACATTTTAACATGGAAATAACTGTTTAATCATTCAGCCTACCGTAGCAGCCAATGTGTGGGACTCAATGTAGGCCTACATTCCATGAGACTGAATAAAGAAAACATGCAGAGCTTGACATTAACCTGTTTATCCACCTGTCCTTCAGACAAGGAGGTGACTGAACATTTTGTTGTGTTGTTTGATGCAAGAAACCACTTTACAAAATAAAATCCATTATTATTCCCATACCATTATTACAGAGAATCAGACAAATTATGCTACCCTCTGCCTACTTAGCTTATTCAAGCCTGTCTCAAAATACAACACTGCCCCTTTAAGACAAAAAAAAGCTCTTTACCTAGCTTTTCAAAATGTCTAGAAATGTACACCTTTTGTGCTCTTGTAGAAAGCAATCCCTCCCCTATTGCTGACTACAAAGGATCTGAAACTGGGCTATTAACTCACTAACTAGTAAAGGATATGAACAAAATGTGCACATGCGGCTACATGCAGCTCTCGCTTTGATCTCAAAACAAGCGCATCTACTCACGGATCCATATATGGCAATGGTCTACCGCAGGTCTGATTGGCTATGCCGCACTGGTCTGTGTAGAGTATGGTCTGGGTCATGCACAATAGAATCCTAGTCCGATGCCTACAACAACATCTCTTGTATAGTTTGTTTTGTTTTCGGTGTGTTGCATTGCAAGTGGCTAATATTGCATTGATTCGATCACAATTGCCACAGTAAAGGGAAACGTTGATAGTGTTAACTAACAGGGAAAAGTCTAGAAAGTTGAGTGAAGTTACATTTTGTGCTTCTCTCCGTGGGKTGATATRTCCTCTGRGRTCTGCARGGCCGTCTGCGGCAGTCTCGGGGGYTACTGCACGCCTGKGCGCAGTTTAGAGGGAATATTGCTGTGGAGTCAAGTTCTTACACACCAATCTCGAAAAACCATTTCTGTATGGACCTCGCTTTGTGCATAAGGGGATTGTCATGCTGAAAAAGGAAAGGGCCTTCCTCAAACTGTTGCCACAAAGTTGTAAGCACAGAATTGTCTAGAATGTCATTGTATGCTGTASCGTTAACATTTCCCTTCACTGGAYCTAAGGGGCCTAGACCGAACCATGAAAAACAGCCCCAGACCATCATTATTCCTCCTCCACCAAACTCTCCAGTTGGCACTATGCATTCGGGCCGGTAGCATTCTCCTGGCATCCGCCAAACCCAGATTRGTCCGTCGGACTCCCAGATAGTGYAGTGTGATTCATCACTCCAGAGAACGCGTTTCCACTGCTCCAGAGTCTAATGGCCGCGAGCTTTACACCACTCCAAGCCGATGCTTGGCATTGCACATGGTGATCATCACAATAACAGCACTTACAGTTGACCGGGCAACTCTAGTAGGGCAGAAATTTGAAGAACTGACTTGTTGGAAAGGTGGCATCCTACGACGGTACCACGTTGAAAATCACTGAGCTCTTCAGTACGGGCCATTTGATTGCCAATGTTTGTCTATGGAGATTGCATGGCTGTGTGCTCAATTTGATACACCTGTCAGCAACAGATGGGGATGAAATAGCCGAATCCACTCATTTGAAGGGGTGTCCACTTACCTTTGGCCATGTAGTGTATCTATTCTACCTGAATATCAAATGTAAATGTGTGTCTTTATGAAACAGCACTTTCAGCTTTGTTGAAATTGGTGCATTACTARGCTAAAGCTCTGATAATGATGGAACTGTAGCATTTCCTTTGCATTTACACCTTTGTTCCTACAAAAACAGATTCCTGATGAATCATTRGAATTAGGCAACTTGAGTCAGCAAAGTATCTGGTCATCAATCAGGTCTTCTTGAGAGGTCATCTAAAATGTTACCACATTATCACCAAAGTGCTGACAAGATGACACATGATAATACTTATGGATTGGCAGGGCAAAGAATTGCAGTAATCACTGGTGATAATTTGCTGAGAAAAAAGGCAACAGTGAATACAGGCCATAGTCACTTTCAGTCATATCAACTTCCTCCTCCCTACATAGTTTAGGTTGTTAAGCTTGTTTGGAAGAGGCTATGATTCAAATACGAATATATTATTCTGGCAATATTGGGGTGCCAGCTTCATTCCACATGGTTTGCATTTAAAAAAAAAAATGAATTTCAGCAGATAGCAGGTGAAATATGAAGGGGATTCCTTGTGAATATCATAATGGCACCGTATTACCCACAGTATATATTACTGTTACAGCCACACACTGTGTACTGGTCCCGTGTGGCTCAGTTGGTAGAGCACGGCACTTGCAACACCAAGAGTTGTGGGTTCTAGTCCCACTTGGGCCACCCATACGTAAAATGTATGCACGCATGGCTTGTAAGTCGCATTGAATAAAAGCGCCTGCTATAATGACATATAGTACTATTATTGTGAGGCAAAAAAGTTGAAACAATTTGAACAGTCAAAACAAAAGTGATTTACAAACTGCTCCAAAAAAGGTAGGTGTTTGTTTCAGGTGCTACATCTCACTCAAGGATGATAATGTTAGTTATCTGTAGACAGAGGATGATTATGACATTGGCAAGTGGGTGACCTGAATACACTATCAAATAACTGTGCCAGTGAAGAGATAAAGCACATCCTCATTCATTTTAGCAGCAGGCCATGGATGTGGGCAAAGGTATTGTAAGCTCCACTGACAGCCAGACAAGAGTGACTTAACGTCACTCAACAAGCTGGCTTATAGCCAGGAAGCAGGACATTCTCTGAGGTGTTAGGGTGATGTTGTAGCAGCGTTTGCACTGAGGAAGTGAGACAACAAGGAGTGCTTTTGAACTCTGACCTTGTGGAAACTGCCGTAGAAGAGCTTCTTGATCTCAGGTCCCTCGAAGGTRACAGTCTGAAACTGTCCTTTGTAGTCGTGGTTGAAGAAGGTGAGGGTCTTGCCACCGTCTAGAGTTGGAAAGAGAACCGTTTGACAGTATACAGTACAACTCGAATTTAGTAAGGAATGTTCTCGTTTCAAATAGAGGAGGCACGGATGGTTTAGTAGACATTGTGCAATCTGAGCAATGGGATACCTTTTGAAAATGTAGCCTACATTGACAAAATGTTTCTGCTGCTCACAACTGATAAATGAGCAGAGACACCTGGGGAAATGTCCCTGGCTTTGTCTATCTTGTGACAGCAACCAAGTCCCAGCCCCGCCCCCCGGCATTCTACTCACTGTCCAGGATGACGCCCACCAGGGGCTCYTTGTCCTTGTTGAGGATCTCCCACAATGCAAAGGGCTCTTTGGGGGTTTCAGGCAGTAGGCGGAACAGTATGGTGATGGTGTAATCGGAAGGCAAGCCCTCAGGGTGGATAAACCTGGGGTGGAAAGTTCACAGAACAATAGGCTCTCGTCTGAACATACTGCAGGTTTMGTTGTACTGTAGCACCTTCACCGAGTTCAACTGTTGTTAAACACATTTTCAAATGCTGTTTCAACTTGCCAATTAAATTCTTTCAATAGCGTCTTTCAATTCGAAAGAGAGGTTAGGAGCAGGAAGCTATTGTTTCTCCATACTGTATTTGGACCACATTTGCTGCATTATAATTTGAGAATGGAACACAAAATGACTATGCRTTGTGTGATGTGGTGTGGGGATTGTTGGAGATAAAGGAGAGGAAATACACCAGGCAAGGCCAGCTGTCTGTCATTATCACCACCTCTTCATTGTAATAACTGCATTTCTAGGCCACATGACAGGAAAAGAGGATTAAATTCGGGGGAGTAGGGTTAGTTGTATGCTATAAGGTGATGTTTATGTTATCATTGGGTAAGTGRTGCCAATACTTAAATACATTGTCATAAAGTTATAATATATATGAAGTGTCATGTACTTGTGTTAAGCAACCTGTATCATTGTAGTCCCTGACATTTTGTCACTTTGGACAAGAGCATCTACAAAATTGTACATGATTGATGGAAGATAATGCGCTGTAATGCCTTTTAGTTAAGATGCTAGTGTCCATACTTGGTGGGCTGGGCGAGGAGGGAGTTGTTGTGCAGGCGGAAGCAGGGGAAGCTGTTGAAGGTGCCAGGCTCCATGGACACTCCTGATACATGTCCATACATACCCTCCACCAGGCCAAACATCTCCATCATCCTGAAACCTGCAGCCACAACATAAACAACCGTGAGTCGGTGTAAAAGCAGATATATCCATACACAGTTGTCTACTGATAAGTAAAAAYAATCTGTTTTATCATGACTTCTCAATACTGGGCTTCTACTTCTTATCATTGAAGCTGTTCTGACTTACTGGTACACACTTCGAAACAGGCCATTTTACGCAGTGTTAATGGTACGGGTTGACACTTCAGAGTCCAGTGTTTGAAATGATCTGTGTCAACTGTACTGTACCTGTCCAGTTTACAATGATGTTGTGCATAACAGTTATACTGGGGTCGGAACTAGTCAACGGGTCAGAGAGTAGAGGTCTTGACTGTGCTCTATATGCTAGGAGGCATGAAGAGGTTCTATAAGTAAGTATGCTCCAGTCTCTAACCTGGCAAGGTACTGCCACTCATCGCCACCGAAGGACAAGCTGAAAGACAAAASAGTTATGTCACTCCATGGATAAAAATAGACACAATAATATGRCCCTCCCCTGTTTCCAAATAACATGGATGTAGGACTCACTGGCAGTGGCAGCCTCACAAACAAAGGTGACCAGCTTTTCCTCAATTTTCTTGAAGGCGTCTAAATCGTCCACAAAGAAAACGTGTCTCTCGCTGGGCTTGCTGGCGATGCTCACCAGCTCCCCGTAGTCCGCATCCGCAAAACCAATGGCAAAGACAATGTACCCTGTGAAGAAGGCAAGCATACAATATTGCCAATTGTGTGTAATGTGCATACAAATCTAGAACATTTTGGTGGATTAACATAAACAGATACTTTTTTGTACAACCTTCTATTCAATTMAATTCTCGCATCATGTGCATTACCTTCCATCTGCATCTCTTTGGAGACCTTGTTGACATCGTCCTGAGAGCGCCCGTCAGTCAACACCACCACTACTTTGGGGATGCCCCTCCGGATCCCTCCCCCCACCGTGAAGATGGTGTCTTTCACATGCCGGATGGCTAGCCCTAGAGTAAGAGAATTAGAAGGAGGGATGAAGGGGGGAATGGAGGGAGAGAGAGAGAGAGAGGGAGGAGGGGAAGATGAAGAGAGGTGTTACACTCAAAGTGAGATTGACAGCAGGAGTTACTGCCAGGTTACTTGGTAGAGGATCATGGTTTTGGGTTACCACTATCACTGCAAATGATTCAGCAAAAAATATACAATGTAGTTATTATTCCCACCCCACCTGCAACTATACACATCACACACAAATACAGCAGAATCAAAGGAGAACACAATGCAACAATTATCATTACCAAGCGGACTTCTTTGTTGCACCCGTTTGAAAAAAAGAAAACATTGCTGGATGACTTGGAGAATGCATTATCGCTCCCCTTGGGGTTCCTGGGTTTGGTACTTAGAAACACTGATTAGTGAGTGTCTCACTGTTCTCCGGAAGCCAACTCTGGCCTGTCTGATTACAATGACTGATTCTTTTTTGGCAGGTTACAAAAGGAAAGTCAATAAGGGGTATTTCTGTTCATCTGGCGGCTACAGCTGTCTCAATGGGATTCAGCTATCCTGTTAATTAACTGTTATGGGAGTCCCTTTAGAAATTCAAAGAAAAAGAAATGGGGACTTAATGTATGCTTCAGAGCAATTATATGAAAACTCTACATTGGTAGGGAGTGAATAAGGTTTGACAAAGGTTTGGCTTTAATAAAGTCCACTTGCCTGTCTTGGTGTTCCCTCCCTTGTAGGAGATGCGGTTAATGGCCTCTAGTAGCCTCTCCTTGTTGTCGTAGGAGTTGAGTTTGAACTCGGTTCTAGCATCGTCACTAAACTGGACAATGGCCACCTGGCAGGAGAAAGATACTATGAGTTTAATGAAAAATGGGGTATCGTTCATAAAAGCACAGGTGACACATAGTCAAACATAAATGTACCTTCATACATTTTAAGACCATTAATTACTATTTATTTGAGTATATCACTACAGTACTGTAAGTGCTAGCCGGCTACAGGACCTCARCCATTGGTTGATCTAGGTGTCAATATTTACCTGAGTGCCATCTGGTCCAATGGTGTCGAGGGCTCCTGTGGTGCTGTACAGGAAGCGGATGATTTTCAGGAAGCTTTCATCCCCGATGCTCCAGGAGCCATCCACTAGGAACGCCAGGTCTGCCTTGGCTGCCTTGCAAACTGGCATGAGAGAAGGAATGAGAGAAAGGAGCGAGAGAGGAGAGAGTGATAGAAGTAGAGAAAAGTAGGTGGAGGGAGGAGGAAGAGGGATAGATGGATGAGGAGATATGAGGAAAGGGGGAGAGGGATGAGGAGTGAGAAAATGAGAGGAGAAGAGGGGAGAGAGTGGAAGAGTGAGAGAAAATAATATACAAACAGAAAAAGAGACAGAGGGAGACAGAACAGGACATTTACATTTACAAGGCAATTAGAACATGCTCTTATCAAGAGCAATTTAAATTCAGTGCCCACAATAAGAGTTCCTACAATAGACAGCATATATAATACAAACTGACGAAGAAAGAGAACAATATACACACACACACACACACACACACACACACACACACACACACACCACACACACACACACACACACAACACACACACACACAACACAACACACACCACACAACACACACACACACACACACACACACACACACACTCTAGCCTCAAAAGGCAGCAGTGGAAGAATCACAATGGAGAATGGAGAGAGCTTTCTCATTCTCCACAGGTTACGAGAGAGAAGCTGCGATGATTGGCAATTATCTCAACAACTTCCCTCTCTCATATCAGCGCCAGCCAGGGACAGATTGACCAGTAGAATACCTCATTTCCTGTTGTTTACTGTTCTGCTCTGTCATTTTCAAAGGAACCAAAAAATAGTATCCAAGTTGCTAGTACGTGGGAAGCAAAGTGAACTAAAAGTAGCATTTGTTGATGTTTCCTAGGCATACAATGACAATAATAAAACAATAAGAATTACAGGCTTGGAAGTTCCAACAGAGGGGACTGAGTTTTCAGTTAACTTTTACAAGACTCATCCCGGGAAAGCTGTGTAGGAAAAAAGAAAACTGCTAAGATTATCGTTCTCTAAAACAGCAAATAAAGTTAAACTTATACACATTTTCTACAAGTATAATAATAATATGTTGCATGTGTTTGTTGGAGAATTGTAAATATTCTGAGATATTCTGACTTGAAACTCAAGACACAAGGTCACACAAGTTCCAGTTTATGGTATTATCTCAGACTAAAAAGCTCATATGGGATCYTTTTTGAAAGTCTGAATAGATTTGTGATTATTCTAAAAGCACATTAAACAGCTTTACTATCATTTCAGATGTCTGTAGTCARGACGGTGCAATAGACACTGTGTTATATGCACTTGTATCAGATTCACATATTTGTGTCAGGAATCATTTGAGGTTTGAATGTCAGTCAGGGACCGGTTTAAAATTGACCAAGCAACCTGACAGAGTGATTTCCATGGTAACTGCCTGTTCTGAGGGCTCTTTAGTTTACTTTAACCTTTCACCAAACAAAATTACAGTGCCTTCAGAAAGTATTCACGCCCCTTGAGTTTTTCCACATTTTCTTGTCTTAAAGCYTGAATTTAAAATGGATTAAATTTAGATTGTTTTGTCACTGGCCTCCACACAATACCCCATAATGGCAAAGTGTAATTGTTTGTTGTTGACATTTTTACAAATTAATTACACAGCTGAAAGGTCTTGAGTCAATAAGTATTCAACCTCTTTGTTACGGCAAGCCTAAATAAGTTCAGGAGTAAACATCTGCTTAACAAGTCACTTTWTAAGTTCCATGGACTCACTCTGTGTGCAATATTAGTGTTTAACATGATTTTTGAATGACTACCTCATCTCTGTACCCCACACATACAATTATCTGTAAGATCCCTCAGTCGAGCAGTGKATTTCAAACACAGATTCAACCACAAAGACCAGGGAGGTTTTCCAATGCCTCGCAAAGAAGTGCATCTATTGGTAGATGGGTAAAAAAAAAAGAAGCAGACATGAAATATCCATTTGAGCATGTTGAAGTTATGAATTACACTTCGGATAGTGTATCAATACACCCAGTCAAAGATACAGGCGTCCTTCCTAACTCAGCTGCTGGAGAGCAAGGAAATAGCTCAGAGATTTCACCATGAAGCCAATGCTGACTTTAAAACAGTTACYGAGTTTAATGGCTGTGATAGGAGAAAACTGAGGATGAATCAACAACATTATAGTTACTCCACAATGCTAACCTAATTGAGAGAAAAGAAGGAAGCCTGTACAGAATAAACATATTCCAAAACATGCATTCTGTTTGCAACAAGGCGTTAAAGTAATAATGCAAAAAATTGGGAAAAGCAGATTTTGCAAATCTGGCAAAGCCAACTTTTTATCCTGAATACAAAGTGTTAGGTTTGTGGCAAATCCAATACAACACATTACRGAGAACCACTCTCCATATTTTCAAGCATAGTGGTGGCTGCATCACGTTATGGGTATGCTTGTAATCATTAAGGAGTTTTCAGGATAAAAAAGTAACGGAATGGCGCTAAGCACAGGCAAAATCCGAGAGGTTCAGTCTGCTTTCCACCAGACACTGGGAGATGAATTCACCTTTCAGCTGGACATTAACCTAAAACAAAAACAAAAGGCCATATCTACACTGGAGCTTCTTACCAAAAAGACAGTGAARGTTCCTGAGTGGCCGAGTTACAGTTTTGACTTAAATCTCCTTTAAAATCTATGACAAGACCTGAAAATGATTGTCTAGCAATGATCTACAACCTATTTTTTCAACACCTTTTTCTCCCCTATTGGTAGTTACAGTCTTATCCCATCGCTGCAACTCRCGTATGGACTTGGGAGAGGCGAAGGTCGAGAGCCATGCGTCCTCTGAAACACAGCCCTGCTTCTTGACACACTGTTCGCTTTACCCGGAAGCCAGCTGCACCAATGTGTCGGAGGAAACGCCGTACACCTGGAGACCGTGTCAGTGTGCATATGCCCTTCCCGCCACAGGAGTAGCTAGAGCACGATGGGACAAGGACATTCCGGCCAGCCAATGGCCAACATTGGGCAAATGTTGCACAATCAGGTGTGGAAAGCTCTTAGAGACTCACCCAGAAAGACTCACAGCTGTAATCGCTGCCAAAGGTGATTATTACATGTATTGACTCAGGGGGTTGAATACTTATGTGATCAAGGTATATTAGTGTTTGTTTTTTCAATGTTAGAAATTTTCTTCCACTTTGACATTACAGAGTATTTTGTGTAGATCCATTTGAATCCCACTTCGTAACACAACAAAATGTGAAAAAAAGTCAAGGGGTGTGAATACTTTCTGAAGGCCCTGTATGTTAAGGTTKATGCCACTCTAAGTGAGTTGAACAAAAATACATAGATAATCTACCATAGGGGATATCTCTACAGTATCTATACGCCGATGGGTGGAGACTTGTGAGCATTTGAGTGCAAAATTGCTGCGCTACATCACCCAGGTAGATGTTCACAATGGACAGTATTAGTTCCCTTTACCCCATAAAGGAACATGAAGGGCTTTGAGGCCAAGCCAAAAGCACTATAGCTTACTAAACGCAATACAGACCTAAAGTTTTTCTCTCCAGCAGCCCAACCAAGCATCAATGTTTACTAGGGAAAACACTGATGACATCAGTACTAGGAAGGGAGTGGACCACACTCGGACCAACAGGTATGTGTTTACAACAGGCCTTTTGTCTTACCTTCCTTGGTTGAGGGTATGGTGGGAGGAGGGGTGGTAGTGGGCGGTCTGGTGGGTGCCGGGGTGGGAACAGGGACTGCATGAAAGCAATGACATAAGACACACACAAATCATTATAACATCCTCATTAGTTGTCTATGTCACCTCACCTAACAACATGCTTGGTGAGGCTTTCATTTACAGTAAAATAAAATGGCTACAGACAGAAGATACCACATTGGTAATAGCATCAAACATAACATATATAATCAGTCAGATGATAGAAGAATCAGAAGGAATTCAGAGAATAAATCAGAGATGGTAGCTTATGCTTAGCAGCATGCCGAGGTGATGATTAAGTGACCTATATACAGTAATTTGCTAGCTTGATCACTACCAACAGCGGCAGTCAAATTGAAATGAATTMAACKATTTTTTTCTAGCTCTGGAACCCTGCTGGAACCCGCATATACTTTACCGCCGTAGTTATTCAGCTACATGAAACTGGGAATTACTTTTGATGGCAGCCTGCAAGGCCGCCTGGGGAAACGCAGGGTAATTTAAAAAAGGCCTTTAGCTCTAATCTGCATCAAAACAAAGCTATAAATCAGTGTCTAAACTTAGAGTAAAGCAACTCAATGCAAACAAATGCCTGGTGGGTTAGAGAGAGTGCCTTGATTACTGTTGTGGTTGCCCACAGACCGAATCATGATTCATTCCTGGGAGAGGCATTCAAGTGCCTCCCAGGAGGCTAATAATGTCTTGAAAATATTGTATATGTTGTGACTGTCTGTAAGGCATGTTGATGTACTGTATGTTTGGTGTGGATAATGTTGTAGCGATGTTGCTACAGTCTAGAGGGAATACTTTTTTTGTTTATGTTTTAACTAAAAACMTTGGGGCGCCAAAATAAATCACTTCGGGGCTGGCTTTGGCCTGCGAGCTGCCGGTTGCCCGACAGGTGATGTTGGAACTTATGTCGTTACAACATTGTCACAATGTTGTAAGAATCCTTTCTGAGAATAGTAGCAAGTCGGTTGTAGGGCTGTTGTAGAGTGTATACTAAGCAGCAGTTGATGGGGACACCTACAGGTTCTCTCTGTGGTGGTGACTGCAGGTCCCTCTGTGTCCTGAAGTTGGGCGTACACACTGATTTTGTACTGCGTGTTAGCTGTCAGGTCATTGAAGCAGTGCCGGGTGGCTCCTCCTCCCAGCCTTGCCTCCTGTTTATGTCCATCTAAAATGAAGACAGAATAACCCTCACAATATGCACTGTGTATATAGTGTACAAAACAGGAAACTGTTGAGCATGAAAAACCCAGCAGCATTGCAGTTCTTCACACAAACCATGTATTAAGACCTGTGCCTCTTACACAAACTGTTCGGGGTTATTCAAATATCTGGCAACCCGAGCAGTGGCCTTTCCATGAGTAGAATCTCATTATGAGGTCTCCTGTGGAAGTGGCGGGTTCATTTCTCACCCCAGAATTTTAATTTCGGAACCTTCCCCTTAAGGCCTCAACTTAAGCCAATTTCACTCATACACCGAGGTGGTATTTTCTTTGGGTAATTATATATTTATCTAGCCATCATAAATCCTAATTTGGGCTTAATACCGGCTGATAGATCTAATATTTCAGGAGCTCCCAACGGTAATGCTGCGAAATTGCAATGTGCYAAACGCTACACGATAATAATGATGTTTGGGMCTCAGTGTTAAACTTGATGAATTGCTCGCATTATTTTCCTATTTGGCAGATGATACTCATATTGGGATCAACACAGCATCGATAAGACATTGACATTTTAAATGTTCCATTGCTGAAATATTCCATGCCCTCTGTTGCATAAATCCCACTATATGCTAACTGTATGTTAGAATAAATTGTAAATTGAATGTCATGAATTGTCTAGAATTAGATTAATGCCAGGTTCTCTCATTAATTTAGGACGTATTTTGTTTTATCATATGGACTGGCATACTAAACTCAGCAAAAAAAGAAACGTCCTCTCACTGTCAACTGGTTTCTTTTTCAGCAAACTTAACTTTATATTTGTATAAACATAACAAGATTCCACAACTGAGACATAAACTGAACAAGTTCCACAGACATGTGACTAACAGAAATGGAATGATGTGTCCCTGAACAAAGGGGGGGGTCAAAATCAAAAGTAACAGTCAGTATCTGGTGTGGCCACCAGCTGCATTAAGTACTGCAGTGCATCTCCTCCTCATGGACTGCACCAGATTTGCCAGTTTTTGCTGTGAGATGTTACCCCACTCTTCCACCAAGGCACCTGCAAGTTCCAGGACATTTCCGGGGGGAATGACCCTAGCCCTCACCCTCCGATCCAACAGGTCCCAGACGTGCTCAATGGGATTGAGATCCGGGCTCTTCGCTGGCCATGGCAGAACACTGACATTCCTGTCTTGCAGGAAATCACCCACGGAACAAGCAGTATGTCTGGTGGCATTGTCATGCTGGATGGTCATGTCAGGATGAGCCTGCAGGAAGGGTACCACATGAGGGAGGAGGATGTCATCCTTGTAACGCACATCGTTAAGATTGCCTGCAATGACAACAAGCTCAGTCCGATGATGCTGTGACACACCGCCCCAGACCATTTTTATTTATTTTAATTTTACCGTTATTTTACCAGGTAAGTTGACTGAGAACACGTTCTCATTTGCAGCAACGACCTGGGGAATAGTTACAGGGGAGAGGAGGGGGATGAATGAGCCAATTGTAAACTGGGGATTATTAGGTGACCGTGATGGTTGAGGGCCAGATTGGGAATTTAGCCAGGACACCGGGGTTAACACCCCTACTCTTACGATAAGTGCCATGGGATCTTTAATGACCTCAGAGAGTCAGGACACCCGTTTAACGTCCCATCCGAAAGACGGCACCCTACACAGGGCAGGGTCCCCAACCACTGCCCTGGGCATTGGGATCTTTGTTTAGACCAGAGGAAAGAGTGCCTCCTACTGGCCCTCCAACACCACTTCCAGCAGCACCTGGTCTCCCATCCAGGGACTGACCAGGACCAACCCTGCTTAGCTTCAGAAGCAAGCCAGCAGTGGTATGCAGGGTGGTATGCTGCTGGCGACGGTCCATGACGGACCCTCCAGCTCCAAATTGATCCCGCTCCAGAGTACAGGCCTCGGTGTAACGCTCATATTTTCGACGATAAACGCGAATCCGACCATCACCCCTGGTGAGACAAAACCGCGACTCATCAGTGAAGACCACTTTTTMCCAGTCCTGTCTGGTCCAGCGAAGGTGGGTTTGTGCCCATAGGCGACGTTGTTGCCGGTGATGTCTGGTGAGGACCTGCCTTACAACAGGCCTACAAGCCCTCAGTCCAGCCTCTCTCAGCCTATTGCAGACAGTCTGAGTGTCACGTTCGTCGTAATGAGTAGACCAAGGCGCAGCGTGAATAGAGTTCCACATATTTTTAATAAACTGAAACTCACCAAAACAAAACAATAAAGCATAAATGAAACATGAAGCTACTGGTGTGCACTCAGGCAACTCAATGTAGACAAGATCCCACGAATACCAATGGGGAAATGGCTACCTAAATATGATCCCCAATCAGAGACAACGATAAACAGCTGCCTCTGATTGGGAACCATATCAGGCCACCATAGAAATACAAAAAACACCTAGATGACCACCCAAGTCACTATCACGCCCCAGCCCCCCCCCCCAAAGGTGCAGACTCCGACCGCAAAACCTGACTCAATAGGGGAGGGTCCTGGTGGGCATCTATGTTGGATGACGCAGGGCGTCGGGGGCGGCTCCGGTGCGGAACGAAGTACCCACTCCGCTCGTAGTTACATAGTTAGTCTTTCGCTCATGCGGTCTGGTGCG
>NC_036870.1:10465276-10521584 GCF_002910315.2 Salvelinus sp. IW2-2015
GCCGGAAGCTCTGGACTGGGAACTGTTGCCGGAAGCTCTGGACTGGGAACTTCCGCCGGAAGCACTGGACTGGGAACTGTCGCCGGAAGCTCTGGACTAGGAACTGTTGCTGGAAGCTCTGGACTGGGAACTGTTGCCGGAAGCTCTGGACTGTTGAGGCGCACTGGAGGCCTGATGCGTGGGACCGGTACAGGTGGCACTGGGCTGATGACACACACCTCAGGGCGAGTGCGGGGAAGAGGCACAGGACGTACTGGACTGTGGAGGCGCACTGGAGACCTGATGCATGGGACCGGTACAGGTGGCACCGGGCTGATGACACGCACCTCAGGGCGAGTGCGGGGAAGAGGGACAGGATGTACTGGACTTTGGAGGCGCACTGGAGACCTGATGCGTGGGACCGGTACAGGTGGTACCGGGCTGATGACATGCACCTCAGGGCGAGTGCGGAGAGGAGGCACAGGAGTACTGGCTGTGGGGCCGCACTGGATGGTCTAGAGCGCAGAGCGGCACACCCTTCCTGACTGGAATGCTCACTCCAGCCCGCCAGTGCGGGAAGTCTAGCACAGGGACTGCATTGGCTGTGAAGTCCCACGCACTGGAGACGCTGATGCGTGGGACCGGTACAGGGTGGGTACCAGGCTGATGAACATTGCACGATCTCAGGCAGTCGGAGATGAGAGGCCACAGACGTAATCTGGACGTGAGCGCGCAAACTAGAAGTCTAGAAGGCAGAGCTTGGCAACAACCCTTCCTGACTGAATGCTCCACGTCCAGCCCAGGCGAGTGCTGGAAGCTAGCACAGACGCATTAGGCTGTTGAAAGTCCCACGCACTGGAGACTGATGCTGTGGGAGCCGGTACAGGTCGGGATACCGAAAGAAAAGGCTGATGACACGCACCTCAGCACGCCCGCTCTGCAGCACTCTCAACGCCAGCACCTCTTTCCGAATCTTGCGTTGAGCTCCTCACTCGACTCCCTGACTGGCTCTGTGTCACTCCTGCTCACGCCGACTGCTCCATGTGCCCCCCCCCCCCCCCCCCCCAAAAAAATTATTGGGGTTCTGTGCCCTCCTCCCCGACGTCGTTGCTTTCCTCTCATGCTCTTAGGCGACTCCTTCAAGAAGGCGATCCTGTCCTGCCAGGATTTCCTCCCAAGTCCAGGATCCCTTCCCATCCAGGATCTCTTCCGCAGTCCAGGATACTTCCTCCTCCTGGGCACGCTGCTTGGTCCTTTGTTGGTGGGATCTTCTGTCACGTTCGTCGTAATGAGTAGACCAAGGCGCAGCATGAATAGAGTTCCACATATTTTTAATAAACTGAAACTCACCAAAACATTTATTGCCCTGGCCCACATCAACAGTCTTCATGCCTCCTTGCTCACGCAGATGAGCAGGGACTCTGGGCAGCTTTCTTTTGGTTTGCTTTCAGTGTCAGTAGAAAGGCCTCTTTGTGTCCTAAGTTTTCATAACTGTGACCTTAATTGCCTACCGTCTGTAAGCTGTTAGTGTCTTAATGACTGTTCCACAGGTGCATGTTCATTAATTGTTTATGGTTCATTGAACCAAGCATGGGAAACAGTGTTCAACCCTTTACAAAAGATCTGTGAAGTTATTTGGATTTTTACGAATTATCTTTGAAAGACAGGTTCCTGAAAAAGGGCCGTTTCTTTTTTTGCTGAGTTTATATGAACTACGTACAACTTTAGACCACTTTGAGGGCATTCAAAACTTTTCACAAACTTTAAATATCCCTTTACGACTACTGCACTGACTGAGTAGCAAACTATCACTTTGAAAACAACCTTGATTTCACTTCCAGACACCCACCCACACTGACAGTTGGTTGGAAGTCTCACGTCTGTGAGGTGATAATTATGACTTAGAAGGTAAAAGGCGCTTACACTATTTTCCTGAATATAATTGTTTTACCTCATAATGTTCTGCTTTGACGCAAATACAGTATCTAGTTAACTACAAGCTGAAACAGAAGTATCTGGAACTCCCCCTGTCAGAGCACATTGAACCAGAAACRCAATTGTTTTACTTCTTCAAAAAGATGCAATGAGGTGCAATTACGGTCATCTACATAACAAGTATATCTTGGCTAGCCAACGTTCGCTTATTTAACCATAGGATATGTAAACGTCAACTAAGCTCGCCTGTTAAAAAGCTATGTAGTAGGCCTAATGTATATTATTCTAAACTGAAACCCAAAATATAGCCCCCAGAGTCTGTCCTATTGACGTTATATCTTATGCTTTATACTGTATATAATATAGCATAATTTAACATGGTATATCATAGCATTTGAATATTGATCAAATGCTATGATATACAAATGACAATCCCCCAGTTCCTAATACAGTTCTGCTGGGGAAGTGTGAAATCCCTGTCGCTATTACAAGTGAATCTTCCTCCCTGCAGGTTTCCGTGTCCCGACCGAGATTCCCTGCCAGGAGCATAATTCCTGACCGGGATCACATGTGGATTTTAGGGGGGAGTTGACAGCCTTATCCACATGGAGACGTGTGGCCGCATGGTAATCACCTCCTTCCACTAGAGTGGCTGTGTRAGTGTGTGGGGAATACCAATGTGGATTTGGTTGCATATAGTGTACTGTARAGTGTACGTCTACACACAGAAGTAAGGGKATACTGTCAAGGAGAGGGTGTGGATATTGTGCTGCCATGACAAATGACTTGCTTATAGCAAGCTCAATACTGTAAAAGACTGTTGTTGGTTCAAATGGAACAGGGAAAATTGATGTGTGTATGTGGTGTGTGGTGCTGGGCACTCACTGAGCAGCGACTCGATGACCACACGGTACAGAGTGGCGTGGCGGTGGGCACTCCACTGGGCACACATGCTGTTCATCCTCACCTGGTAGGTGTTCAGATTGGTCACTCCCAGGTATACTGTGACAGAGAGAGACAGGCACATTATCACTATAGATCCATCTCATCACATTGGAAACATTGGGCTCCCGTAGTGGTGCAGTGGTTTAAGGCACTGCATCTCATTGCACGAGGRGCCACTGCAGTCCCAGGTTCAAATCCAGGCAGCATCATGATTGGGAGTCCCATAGGGCGGTGCACAATTGGCCCAGCGCRGTCTGGGGTAGGCTGTCATRGTAAATAAGAATTTGTTCTTAACTGACTTGCCTAGTTAAATYAGGTTACAATTWAAAAAAWWYTGTGAGCATGGATGTGGCAGACCCACCATATCATACTGGAACCTGGGCCTAAGACTGAAAAGAATGTCTATGGATCAGTATTCAGTAGATTGTTWTGCTATACTGCAACATAGTGGAATGTAATCTTGTCATCGTGACTTGACTTTAACCAGAYCAGTGATGGTAAATACACCAGTGATACCCTCAGAAGTGACTAAATGATAAAGCCCTGCAATATAAACATATCCTTAACGATAATGAGCAGACATCTATCGCAGGCAGTGCATCTACCGCCACACAGCATATGTCTCCATTTGGGTTGGACTCTAAACATACGGCGAGAAAGTTATTTGGGGAGTTGAAATATGGTGCCGGTATCTTACTCCTAATGATCAGCAGTACAAATCCATTTATGCAAATGTTGCATGCATTTCTTAATCTCATTCTTGCGTGCTGCTATCGATTTGAATATATCAGTGGGGACATACATTTGAAGTTTCATTCCAAAATGCTATATATAKATTTTCAGAAATGTTGGTAAATTAATTTTTTAACAAAATTATGAAACATATTGGTGTGTTTTTTTCACTATCTAATCAAGGGTTGTTCAATGACAGACATGTATTTGTTTAACATCTGTCACTTGATGGTTTCATTTCAAAGAGACAAATAATCATGTTTTTTTGCAAAATGCTATATATTTGCCTCACTCTCAGTGAAATAAGTAGTACTGRTATGTTTCAGTGAGTCAAATGTAACAAACAACTAAATGTTTAACAAAGACATGTACAAATTATATATTTGTGACATCAATATATATACCGTATATTTTTTAAATAAATACATTCAATAAAGTATTATGAGATCTGTACGTAAAACATTTACATTTGACATTTTAGTCATTTAGCAGATGCTCTTATCCAGACATACAGTAAGTGCATTCATCTTAAGATAGCTAGGTAAGACAACCACATACAGTATCACAGTCAAATATACATGATACGGATATTCCATTCCAGCTAAACAATGGATATATTGCATTTTGCTAAATAAAACATTTTAACACATCGAAAATATATCAATAAAAAAATCTGAGAACAGTAATATTTTACCCACGCATGAAGGTACCCATAAGCAATCATTTCTGATGAAAAAACACAAACGTGAAAAATTWGTGCATGTAACGTTTTGGAAATAAACTCCATTTAACTTGGGGAGCTTGATGTCCATATTTTGTATTCAGAGTCGTGAAAACAAATTTACTTACAACTGTTTGGTAAATAATCTAATCGGCATATATTGGAACATGCACATTTCCCAATGCATATGAATAAATGAATAATGTTTACACAGGTAATAGACTGTGTTACATAATACATAACATACAATACAACAATTCATTGACTTTCGCAAAATAACTATACACATACATGACTGTAAAACAAGGAGATCTTGAACATGACATTGAGCTATCCGCATTTTCTCTTATTGTAGTGCAGGGTTCATTAACATGCTCACTGCATGTCAGTCAGGCATCAAACTCCACCCAAGAGACACCCCTATCCTGATTGCTATATCTCTATCTATGCCCTTCAAATCACGCACTACCCAAGCGTGCTTTACTTAATTATCATGCACAAGGTGATATCGTAGTTACATGCAAACGAATGCGAGTCTCTAGTTTCCACTCCCCCTTCCAATCTGATTATCTGGGAGCTGCCAGCCCTAATAAGACAATGATCTCCGTTACAGTGCTGAGTCGCTGACACTGGTACTACATTAGGCACGCCTGCCTGGCCACTTGATATCATTGTGGCGGCTGCAGTCTCCGATGGAGTGAAGCTGTGCTACTCAATAATTCACACTGATTCAATCTCAGACAGCACCAGTTGACCTACATGTGATCCAAATGATGCTTGCTGGGAAAGTTGGGGATTAAAATTAGAGAGGGAGGCAGGTAGCCTCGTGGTTAACAGCGTTGGGCCAGCAACSCCAGAAAAGTTGCTAGTTTGAATCCCRGAGCTGACTAGGTTAAAAATCTGTTGATGTTCCCTTGAGCAAGGCACTGAACTCCTGTAAGTCGCTATGGATAAGAGCGCCTGGAAAATGTCGAGGSGCCTACCTGGAAAGAAGATGATGAATAACGGAATTGTATTTGACAAACATTGTGCCCCAATCACCTTGACAGTGATCAATGTGACCAGAAAGTGTTTAATAATTAATAAAGTTTGTTATGCACAAAGGGGATAAGTAAGTAATTACGCAGTCACAGTATACACGGTATCCATTCTGGAGTCCTGTTCTACTTGGAGGTGTTGTGTTGAATAATCGATTAATTAACATATATCCATTCTCGAGTCCCTTTCTACCTGGGGCTGCTGATAGTCTACTCACATGTCCTGGCCTTGCCAGTGAGGGCCTCGCTGGAGCCGGTGGTGTAGGAGGCGATGACCCTGACGCCGTACTCTGTACCGCTCATCAGGTTCAGGATCAGCATGGTGTTCACGTCCTCGCCCACAAAGGTCTCCAGAGCAGGTCCCGGAGCTGTGGAGAAGAGAGGGTTTCGTGTGTGTGTGTGTGTAGAACTTGTAGGCTACACACTGCTTGCAGAACTTGTAGGCTACTCTCGCCTAAGGAGCATTTAAGACGTTATTGATTTTTTGCAGCTGACTGTGATTGCTAGAATTTCATGAATACTGCATTGTATTAAGGGTGAAGTGGAGTTTGAGTAGTGGGTTGTCAGTCAGAAAACYGCTTTAGACATCATTGTGTGGAATGTTTTAAACATGTTTTGTGTCAAGGCGATTTTCCCCTCTAGCAGATATATAAATAGGGTGGTAGGAACTTATTTTAATAAACATTTCGTGCCTAGAAGGTGATGAACTGACCAGATCACATATGAGTGGGATCACAAGCGTAGGAGGTGGCCCAGAATATTATCCTTTGTAGTTAACACAATATATTGAATGTGGGTTGATGCACTTTCACACCATGTGTTTGTGTGTGTAGTAGTAGTAGTATTAGTAGTATTGGCATTAGTAGTAGTAGTGGTAGTAGTAGTATTAGTAGTATTAGCATTAGTGGTAGTAGTAGTAGTATTAGTATCGGTATTTCATCAAGTAATAGTAATGGTTGTATTTAGTAGAGAAGTAGTTATTAGTGGTAGTAGGTATTAGTAGCAGTACTAGTAGTAGTTGTTGTAGTAGTAGTAATAGTACATTTACATTTAGTCATTTAGCTGACGCTCTATCCAGAGCGACTTACAAATTGGAAAGTTCATACATATTCATCCTGGTACCCGGGGAATGAACCCACAACCCTGGCGTTGCAGTGCCATGCTCTAACCAACTGAGCCACACGGGAGCAGTGTAGTTTGTAAGAGTAGTAGTAAGTAGTTTGTCGTAGTAGTTGTAAGAGTAGTAGTAGTTGTAGTAGTAGTTGTAGAGTAAAGTAGTAGTGTAGTAGTGTTAGTAGTAGTTGTAAGTAGTAAGTAGTAGTTGTAGTAGTAGTAGCTGTAATAATAGTAGTAGTAGTAGTAAGTTGTAAGTAGTAGTTGTAAGAGTAGTAGTTGTAGTAGTAGTTGTAAGAGTAAGTAGTTAGTAGTAGTTGTTGTAGAGTAGTAGTAAGAATGTAGCAGTAGTAGTTGTAAGAGTATAGTAGTTGTAGTAGTAGTTTGTAAGAGGTAGTAGTAGTAGTGTAGTAGTATTGTAAGCGTAGTAGTAGTTTGTAGTAGTAGTAGTAGCTGTAATAATAGTAGTAGTAGTCTTAGTAGTAGTAGTTGTAAGAGTAGTAGTAGTAGTATAGTAGTAGTTGTAAGAGTAGTAGTAGTAGTAGTAGTAGTTGTACCTTTAGTTGTAAGAGTAGTAGTAGTAGTAGTAGTAGTAGTAGGTAGTAGTAGTAGTAGTAGTGGTAGTAGTAAGTAGTTTTGTAAGAGTAGTAGTAGTAGTAGTAGTTGTAAGAGTAGTAGTAGTAGTAGTAGTAGTTGTACCTTTAGTTGTAAGAGTAGCAGTTGTAGTAGTAGTAGTAGTACTAGTAGTAGTAGTAGTAGTAGTATGATATTATTTTTATAAGCAGTATTGATGTGTGTTGTAGGGTTTTTGTGGGTTAGATGGGCTATCTTTTGAAATAAGCAGTACTGTGTGTGTGTGTGTGTGGTGTTGTGTGTGTGTGTGTGTGTGTGTGTGTGTGTGTGTGTGTTGTGTGTGTGTGTGTTGTTTGTGTGCGTGTGGTGTGTGTGTGTGTGTGTGTGTGTGTGTGTGTGTGTGTGTGTGTGTGTGTGTGTGTGTGTGTGTACCAGAGATGGGTTTGTAGACGACCCTGTAGCCCATAGTTGGGGATGGGGGCGTGTCCCAGGTGATACGGAAGCGGTTGTACCATTCCTCCGAAACTCTCAGGTTCCTAGGAGCAGACAGCGGCACTGCAGGATGAATGAAAGAGCAAGGGAAAGAGATAATGAAATTAGAGATGGATAGAGGTTGGAAAAAGTATGGAGACATGAGACAGATAGATATAGAGAAGGAATTAGAGGGAAAAAGAAAGAGAGATAGACAGAGGGATAGAGAGAGATAAAGGCATAGCGCGAGTGAGCGATGGACAGAAAGAGAGAACAGAACACACTCAGAGAAAAGGTACATTTTCATCAAGTACAGCAATGAATTGTAGATGAGAAACTCTGTGTACATATGAGTCACTCAGTCTCCTGTCCTAAAATGAGAGGCATGTTGGGAGTTCTAAACACGATACGCGTCTGATGGGCTTTTAGATGACTAACTTTGAGTCACAGCCTCACAGCGTTGGACTGAATTACAACTGGATTCAYTAGTGTTAGCAGAACGTGTCCAGACCTGTTCATACACACACACACACACAACCAATGTGACACGTCGTTTGAGGGATTAGCCTCATTTTTCATTCTTAAAGGGGACTGTCATTTTCAGAGCAGGGAAAATAAAAAGCAACTACTCATGTTTGCATTTGAGGAAGAATGTAAATGTGAAATCCATAAAAATGATTTTGCTAAGCTTCTGAAAACCTCCACAGGCGGAATTACCATCTCCTGTCAAATCAACAGTTTATTTAAGCCTACGAGAGGTCTCTGATGTAGAGGTGAAAAGCTTCCATTGGATTACTCGGTATGTGTCAATGATATACAGAGCATGGTTATCTCACCTACGGCGAGGGTTCATGGACTAACTAACAGACTCATTCCCAATGTACACTGGTTGAAATGAAGTCATRACAACCATTCAACATGGTTTGAGCAGTTTTACCTGCTGGGTTTACTTCATGATATATCTTTAAAGTTCCATATTCCACATGAAAGAAAAATACAGAACAACAGAGGCTTCCATTGTGCCGAAGAGAACAGAACACATATCTCGGAGTCCGAGCCTGTCACTAAAATGTCACCACGGAGAGAAGGTCACGCAGACAGACTTACAGGTGCGTCCCATGCGGCTGACACCGGGGCCGTCTCCGTCGGCGTAGACCGGGGTGACCGTCACCTTGTACTCCGTGTCAGACAGCAGTGGCTGCAGCAGCAGGCTGTTCTGACCACCGGGGACCATTTTCTAGAACACAGATACACACACAACTGCAAATCACGATACTAGGACGAGGTTCTGGTGTTGTCTGGAGTGGAGGCCGGTTAAGGGACATGCTGGGTCGATGTGACTGGTGATTAAATGTACTGGAGTTGTATCAGAAGAACAGATGAAGCTAGTAGGTAGCCTTGCACCAGACTGTCTGTGCTGTCTTTCCAACTCCAAACTATGGTCATTGTTTGGCATGACATATAGAGGTGAAGTCTGGGACCAAGCGAGCTAATAGGAGCTCTGTGATGGCTTTGTTTTTAGTGATAACAGAAAGATCAATTGATCTGATTTCTGTTTTCGCATCTTTTGTATGTTAAGGAAATCTTCATGTCCTTACGTCATGTGCAATAACGTGTGATAGTGAGTGAATGAACATGCTGTATTGGAGAAAACCATTCAGCAAATGACTGAGTGAATTGAATGATTAAGGCCATGAAACAAAATTGAGCAGACACAAGATTAAGTTAATACTGTATCTAGGAGAAACTCTAGTCTAGGACTTAAAGACAACATATTTTAGGCAATCAGTGAATGACAAGAAAGAATACCTCCCCAAAATAGTTAAGAACATGTCAGGTCTACACTTGAGCAGAAAACTAGAATTTGAATCATACTGGTTCTGGTTGCGTATGAATCTTTGTATGTACATAATAAACATGAATTAAACAATTATTAATTCATATCCACATCTAATAGCTGACAGGAATATAGATTTAAACAGCAATTCATTGCAAAGTCATATAGGAAACACTCATAGAAATCTACATGAAGTTAGATATCACAAATAATGCTAAGCTTGCCTTACTACAAAAGAAAACAAGTATGTTTTTTGGGGTACTTTGCCCCCAATTTATGTACAATTTMAATTATAAATAGACATTGAATTGGAAATAAAGGTATAGACTACCTAGACACTGATATCAGTAAATTTAATTGGAAAAATAGTAAAAATATATACTTTTAAACTTTCAGGAGTTAGGCTATAGAAGTTAATTGAGTAATGTATTGCACAATGCATAACTCGACATGTGAACACTGTGAATTCGTAGTGCAGGCTGTCTAATTTCAGAATCACCTAGAATGTTTGTAATTTCTGAACTACAGGCACTCCTCTTCCTCTTCCCCCTCTCTCTCTCTTTCTCTCTCTCTCAGGCATCTTCTTTTTCTCTGTCTCTCTCTCCTCCACTCTCCATTCCTCCCCTCATTCCTGTTTCTCTCCGTCTCTCTCTCTCATCCGCTCTCCATTCCTCCTCTCATTCCTGTTTGCATTCCGAGCGTGTGCGGTCTAGCCTTGCCTCCGTCCCAAAAAGTTTCACAGCCATGACAAGCGGCGAGCGGCGAGCTTGACAAATCAATTTCAGGCAAACGTGATGAAAATAGCAGTTAGCTTTTTCGAAGGGGGGGACCGCAGGACGGAGTGCGACCCGAATGGCTGAGTCCCAATGCCACCGCCGTTGCCAAATTAGATTATTTTTATTATGCGGGCGCTCCCTCATAAACTATTTAGAATTTGGGCAGTTCAATCTAGTTTGGAATGAAGTATCTGTGAAGAATGCAAACTATCATCGCATTGACTTTGCTACAGAGTAGCGCTGTGGGTTCCACTCTACTGCTTCTATTGCTGGGCTGGCCTTTAGTGAACTGTGATTGGATAGGAGTTGTTCAGGCTATGTGGTGCTGGAAGTTGCCGGTGATTTGAGAAACCAAATGCAAGGCTTCAGCGACTTTTCCTGTACTATAGCATTGGACTAGGAATGAATTGTTGTTTTGTCATTGAAATCCTATTTCAAGACACGATTTCATTGTATTGTTTTCCATTATTTTCAAATGGGCATGTTACATTGGCTTGGGACGCCGCATCACAAAATCAGCAAGGTTTATCCAACAGATAAGTAATACATATCGACTACATTCTCACCGGACTACAACATTCTGATATCAATAGATAAGGAATCTGATTAAACACTAAATCACTATGCATCTGGCACAAACGCTTAAAGACTACCATACAACCCCAATCTCTAGGAAGTGTTTATGGAAGTGTTTGTGTGTGTGAGTGTGTGTGTGTGNGTGTTTATGGAAGTGTGTGTGAGTGTGTGTGTGTGGGGGGGAGGGGGGGGTACTAACAGACAACAAAGTCTCCTCTGTATGCGTCTTACCGTCTCCTCGGCACGATCGCCCCTGGCGGTGACATAGGCGACGCGGTACTGACGCACGTTGCGGTCCTGCAGCTCCCAGGACACCTCCATGCTGAAGGTGGTGTGATCACTAAGCAGGAGGTTCCTCACACCCAGATGCACAACTGGGAGAGGGAGGGAGGGAGATGGGTAGAGGGAAGGCGGCATGGAGGAAAGGAGGAAGAGAGGGTACAGGAGGTTGGAGGAAGGTAGKAAAAGAGGGTAGTGAGGGTGGAGGGAGGGGGAAAAAGGGAAGCGAGGATGAGTTGAGAAAGGGAGGTGGAAAATGGAGATAGGATAGAGACACCAGGTGGCTTTACTATGCAGACTGTGTGGTTGCATGCATACATTTGAATAAACACAATATTAATAGACCAATGATGCAACAGTGCAGAAAGAGAGGGCACACAAACACAGGGATCCTGATGAGATCATAGCTACATACAGGATGAAGAGTTTCAATCCAAAACTATACATATCCATTTTCACAAATGTTGGTAAAGTTGCTTTTATTGTTTAAAMAAATTATTAAAGAGATTGGTGTATTTTTTCCCTATCTAATCATGGCATGGGGTTGTTGATAGACAGATGTGTTTAAAATCTGTTACTTCATGGTTTAATTTGAGACAATTTTTTATTTTTTTATGCTATATTTCCACCTCACTCTCAGAGAAATAAGTAGCAAGTTTTACACAGTCAAATAACAAACATTTTCATAAAAAAATGTACAAATGATACATTCGTGACACCAACATACATAATTAAAAATATATATATATATATATATTCAGTAATATGAGATCTGTATGTAAAACATTTATATTTGACATTTTAGTCAAGTTAGCAGATGCTCTTATCCAGTGTGACTTACAGTAAGTGCATTCATCTTAAGATAGCTAGGTGAGACAACCACATATCACAGTCAAATATACAGGATCCGTAGTTCCATACCAGCTAAACAATGGATGTACAGCGTCTTGCAAAACAACACATTTTCTCAAATCTATGAATAAAAAAATCTGAGAAAATGTTTATTTTACCTACACATGAAGGTACCCATAAGCAATCATTTCTGATGAAAAAACACAAATGAAGATTTTTGGGGGGATATAGCCTTTTGGAAATAAACTCTTTTCATTGATGATGGATGAGGTGAATTGCAATTTCAAACCAAGTGAAAAGCACGATATAAATGTAATCCATCATCACTATAATACATMACTATCACTCTTATAAACAACAGGACAAGTTGGGGAAATTACTACTAAAAGCTCCCACAAAATTAACTTTATAAAAATCGATACAGTACATGACTGGAAAAAATCTAGTTTACCTGCTGTGGTGGTAGCTCGTGTGGTAGTCGTGGTTGTAGTAGCTTTTGTGGTAGTCGTTGTTCTTGCCACTGAAAAACAGATAAATTGGTTGGGTCAATCAATAAATCAATCAATTAATGAATACATTTTGATTTGTATAGTGAGCATTTCAGAAGAAGAATTAGAGGAGATATATACTATATATACAAAAGTATGTGACACCCCTTCAAATGAGTGGATTTGGCTATTTCAGCCACATCTGTTGCTGACAGGTGTATAAAATTACACAGCTGTACAATCTTCATAGACAAACATTGGCAGTAGAATGGCCTTACTAAAGAGCTCAGTGACTTTCAACGTTGCACCGTCATAGGAGGCCACCTTTCCAACAAGTCAGTTCTTCAAATTCCTGCCCTACTAGAGCTGCCCCGGTCAACTGTAAGTGCTGTTATTGTGAAGTGGAAACATCTAGAAGCAACAACCGCCTAGCTGTGAAGTGGTAGGCCACACAAGCGCACAGAAGTGCATTGCAAAAATTGTCTGTCCTCGGTTGCAACACTCACTACCGAGTTCCAAACTGCCTCTCGAAGCAACGTCAGCACAAGAACTGTTCATCGGGAGCTTTGTGAAATGGGTTTCCATGGCCGAGCACAATGCGCAATGCCAAGTGTCAGCTGGAGTGGTATAAAGCTCGCTGCCATTGGACCCTGGAGCAGTGGAAACGTGTTCTCTGGAGTAATGAATCAAGCTTCACCATCTGGCAGTCCAACGGACAAATCTGTGTTTGGCGGATGCCAGGAGAACGCTACCTGGAGGAGGAGTAATGGTCTGGGGCTGTTTTTCATGGTTCGGGCGAGGCCACTTAGTTCCAGTGAAGGGAAATCTTAATGCTACAGCATACAATGACCTTCTTGATGATTCTGTGCCTACAACTTTGTGGCAACAGTTTGGGGCCCTTTCCTGTTTCAGCATGACAATGCTCCCCAAACTTGACTGGCCTGCAGAGCCCTGACCTCAACCCCATCGAATACCTTTGGGATGAATTGGAACGCCGAGTGCGAGCCAGGCCTAATCGCCCAACATCAGTGCCCAACCTCACTAATGCTCTTGTGGCTGAATGGAAGCAAGTCCCCGCAGCAATGTTCCAACATCTAGTGGAAAGCCTTCCCAGAAGAGTGGAYGCTGTTATTTCAGCAAAGGGGGACCAACTTAATATTAATGCCCATGATATTGGAATGAGATGTTCGACGAGCAGGTGTCCACATACMTTTGGTCATGTAGTGTAGTTTTGACTTTAATGTCAATGTTTCAGCACAAAGGTGTTTCTCAAGACCAGTCTTAATGAACAATGCCCTGTAGCAAACATACAACACATGGGTAAAAAAGCTGTGTTGTGGACATGCACGATTTTAACAAAGAGCAAGCAGTAGCACAGTGGCAACATTAAATCAATACAATAATCAATACAATCCCCAATGTTCAATTAACCCTGATTGGAGTGGAGTTTCCCTTAATTACCTGTTGACTCTGTGAGGGTCACGGCMTCGCTTTCCTCCTCGTTTCTAAAGACAGCAATCAGAGAGACTTCGTACTCAGTGATGGGCCTCAGTCCAGTCAGCAGGTGGCTGTTCCTGTTACCATTCACTAGCATCTTCACCATGGAGAAGGGAGGGAGGGAGTGGGAGGGAGGTAGAGTTGGAGAGAGGGGGAGGGAGGGATGGAGAGAGGGGGAGGGAAGGGGGGATGTAGTGAGAATTTGAGTCAAAAATGTCAGATATTTCTGCTGCTACCGAATGGACTGGAATTCTACAGTCACCAAAAGGGCTTCAAAATAGCACTATAGCCCATTCCTGCGGTCAATGACGAAAAGCGCCCTCTGTGGCCACATGGGTGGAATGTTATTAATCGTTTTCATAATTTCAAAGTTAATAAAGATGCATTTTTTTACGAAGACAATTTGGTGTTTCTATGTCAAACAGTTTTGTTATATTTTAGTCTTCTGTGATGTATATAAAGTGTAATATTGGAATGCAAACTCAAAATGTAATAAATGTCAACTCTATATCAGACATCGTGCAGGTGTCTTRGTTTTATAAGCCCGTAACRATGTGTGTGAGGTGTTTAAGTGCTCAGGGATGTGATAGAATGTATGCCAAGCAGTGTGGGAGAAATCACGTAGCAGAAAATACACTAGCAGAAGCAATTCATTTGCCGTCAGAGCTCCTTTAGCTGATGTGAGACACTAACTGCACTGACAGATAGACAGAAACACAGACAGACAGACAAATATCCATCCATTCAACTAACCAACAGCCATCAGACACAGACCTCTTTAGTGTCTCCTCCTCTGGTTGGGGTCCAGGTGAGTCTGTAGAGGACCACGTCTTGGGCTGAGTGTTCCCAGGTGACCCTGAAGCTCTCAGTGGAGACTTCACTGGTCTTTAGGTTCAGAGGCTCTGGGACTGTCTCTGGATTACACACAAAGGGTAAAGATGCCTCAAAATAATGGAAGGAGAGTGCCACCACTTTGCATCCCCCATATGAGTGGTCATATTCACAGTCTGAACTCACTTTTAGATACACTTAATCACGTGTAAGAAACTGTTCACTTACATCAGCGTTTCATTTTCAAATACAGCTAGATAATTTGTTAGCACTTTCCATAGAAATAGAATGCCCACCCATCACGGAACGTTGAATTGAATGGGAATGTCCGTTCTATTAATTATATTTCTATGGCACTTTCTACAAGCCGCAGCATTTAAAGCCTTTTTTTWGTATTATAAAGGCTGTTGTTGAAAGCCAAGAGCTGCCAATAGCATTGCTTATATGGGTAGAGACACTCTTACTAGTGGTGAAGCTGTCAGTAAGGGGCTCTGCCTGGCCCTCGTCATAGATAGCAAAGATGGCCACCGTGTACTCTGTCAATGACGTCAGGTTCCTCAGCAACAGGGTGGTGATGCGGCCAACATCCATCTATAGCCAAGGAAGAGAGAGGTCAGAGTTAACGGTCAGTGTGAGTCCCTCTATGTGACAATAAAACAGTATATATATTTTATTTAACTTATGAATTTGGTATCCATTCCAGTGATGCCTAGTTTTCTATAAATCAGTCAGCACCAGATTATATATCACATTCTATCAGGTTTACATGTTTGCAAGATGCTATTCGTGCAGAAACACAGAACTGTCTTTGAAAAGTTATTTCTTTAGGGGGAAAGTCCGCAACATTAACATTAACACGATCTATTCATGGGTTTAAAGTCGAGTTACGTTATTGGCCAAGTGCCGTGAGCTCTCACCTCATTGGTCTGCACTCCGTTTGTCTTGACGTACATGATGCGGTAGCCGTTGGCCTTCTTGGACGTCGCCTCCCAGGTGAGCCTGGCCGAGCTGTGGTCGACGTCAGAGAAGCGGAGGTTCCGCGCCGGGGTCAGGGGTACTGGGACATGAGGGGGGTAGAGAACAGGAACACGGGTCAACCCTAATATAGTTGTAATTAAACACAATAACCTGAGTCACCCTCCCGCTGGTGCATGACCTGACTCTTTTTGATTGAGAGTTCCTCTCCGAAGAAAACAAAAGGGCAGGAGAATGGCCTTTTGCGMACAAAGTACATTCTCTGGCAGAGTTAGAATTTAACAAGGAGCTTTAGGTAGGGCTAGAAGTCCTGCTTACAATTASTCCTGTTTTTTCTTGCTGCGGTTCATTCTCTTCAATTGATATGAGGGTCAGCGTTTAGCTTTAGATGCAGGGAGCATGAAAAGGATGCAGTAAAGGMGGACTGGGTTCATGAGGGAATTGGAAATAAAAAAAGTCGGAAGAGGAGGGTATTAAAGTTTGGCAASGATCTATTCCTACTATACTTCAATGCTGTCATTTATTACATGTGACAGATCACTCCAAAAAATCTGTTTGTCTAATGTTTACAGATCTCCTAAGTGGTCCAATGTTGAGATGAGTTGAGAACACACACTCTGTTATTTAGATCATGTTACATACCTCCATTCCAAATGAACTGGACATACTAGCAGCATTCTTAGACAGTGTTTATCTTTCCCKTTCTTTTGGGGTTGAGATAAATAGGCTGGATCTACACCACATCCAACAAAGTTGAATTCAGGAGTGAACTGTTCCTTTTTAAGGCACTATCCTGTTCCCTTAAAACAGACAGAACGTCTAAGGACAACTACTTTCTGAACTGTTTTCAAGCCTCTGTATATCTACAACACGTGTCGTGACACCGCCCTTAGAAGCGTTCAAAGAAGGACAATAACACATTAACTAGCAAGGGGGTGACTGACAGTTGGTCAACGTCAACACTAAATTGATGCAACCGTAATAGCTCTGAAGTGCAAAGTTAGCACAAACACCATTGTTTTGGCAGCCTGTTCGTTAGYTCTTGCTCTAAAGCTTGCCAGGGCTTGACATCAAGGTGCAGGCAGAAGTATGAACATTCACTAGGCCTGATGGCTAACAAAACATCTAAATACCTACAGTAAGTATCTCATGCTCAGCCAGTAAATATGCATCCCCTGTTCTGATAGAGATTTACAATTATTATGACAGCTTTACCTACAAGTGCCGCAACTGTTTTACCKGTAAAAAGTATGGACACACTCTCTCATTCCAGGGTTTTTAAGTATATATAAAAAATATAAAAAATACATTGTAGAATAGTGAAGACATCAACACATGAAATAACACACATGGAATCATGTAGTAACCAAAAAAGTGTTATATTTGAGATTCTTCAAAGTAGCCACCCTTTGCCTTGATGACAGCTTTGCACACTCTTGGCATTCTCTCAACCAGCTTCATCTGGAATGCTTTTCCAACAGTCTTGAAGTAGTTGCCACATACGCCGAGCACTTGTTGGCTGCTTTTCCTTCACCACTCTGCGGTTCAACTCATCCCAAACCATCTCAATTGGGTTGAGGTCTGGTGATTGTGGAGGCCAGGTCATCTCATGCAGCACTCCATCACTCTCCTTCTTGGTCAAATAGCCCTTACACAGCATGGAGGTGTGTTGGGTCATTGTTGTGTTGAAAAACAAATGACAGTCCCACTAAGAGTAAACCAGATGGCATATGGCTGCAGAAAGCTGTGGTAGAAATGCTGGTTAAGTGTGCCTTGAATTCTAAATAAATCACAGACAGCGTCACCAGCAAAGCACCCCCACACCATCACACCTCCTCCTCCATGCTTCACGGTGGGAACCACACATGCGGAGATCATCCGTTCACCTACTCTCAAATTTGGACTCATCAGACCAAAGGACAGATTTCCACCAGTCTAATGTCCATTGCTCGTGTTTCTTGGCCCAAGCAAGTCTCTTCTTCTTATTGGTGTCCTTTAGTAATGGTTTCTTTGCAGCAATACGACCATGAAGGCCTGATTCACACAGTCTACTCTGAACAATCGATGTTGAGATATGTCTGTTACTTGAACTCTGTGAAGCATTTATTTGGGCTGCAATTTCTTATCCACTGCAGCAGAGGTAAGCCTGTGTCTTCCTTTCCTGTGGCGGTCCTCATGAGAGCCAGTTTCAACATGCAGTTGAAGAAACTTTAAAAGTTCTTGAAATGTTCCGGATTGACTGACCTTCATGTCTTAAAGTAATGATGGACTGTCTTTTCTCTTTGCTTATTTGAYCTGTTCGTCCCATAATATAGACRGGGTCTTTTACCAAATAGGGCTATCTTCTGTATACCACCCCTACCTTGTCAAAACACAACTGATTGGTTCAAGCGCATTAAGAWGGAAAGAAATTCCACATATTYATTTTAATACATTCCAGGTGACTACCTCATGAAGCTTGTTGAGAGAATGCCAAGAGTGTGCAAAGCTGTCATCAAGGCAAAGGGTGGCTATWTGAAGAATCTCAAATKTKAAATATATTTTGATTTGTTTAACACTTTTTTGGTTACTACGTSATTCCATATGTGTTATTTCATAGTTGTGATGTCTTCAGTACTATTCTACAATGTAGAAAATAGTAAAAATAAAGAAAACCCCTGGAATGAGTACGTGTGTCCAAACTTTTGACTGGTACTGTACATGTGTGTCAGCTTATTCATAATGTATGTGAATCTGTGTGTACACGTGCATGCGTACGAGTGTATGAGGCGGTTACTCACGCGTGGTCTCCTGACTGGTCATAGGGTCACTGGCCTCCTCTCCGTACATGGCGTACACGGTCACTGTGTACTCTGTGTCTGGAGTCAGGTTCTCCAGTTCCACTTCGTTCACAGTCTCAGCCACTTTCACCTGCACAAACAGTCATCAGAGACCTTAGACGYGGTGACAGACAGGTACGCAGAGAGGTTGGCAAAGGAGCAAGATATATACAGGGGGTTGACAGAGACAGAATATCAACCATCAAACAGACAAGGGCAAGGCAGTCACACAGCCAGATAAAGTGGCAGCCAGCCAGCCAGACGTGATACACGAGGGTGTGAAAAAAAGTGATTTTTCCTGCATTTTACAGAATGAACCATACTGCCCCAAGATTGCATTCGTTTTAGGCTATTCTATATAGAGGCTGCAGATTTTAACTAAACAACCCAGATATGCACTTAAAACCTGTCTGGATCAATCGACAACAGTCAATGTAACATTTAGCACAAAAACTTCAAGCATCACTTTGAGAAAAAGAGAGAAAAGRCCTGGAAGCCATGTTGTGCCCCAACAGGCTGAGCAAGTGAAACTGTGAACCTGAACTGATTACTGTGCCTGGAGGGAGTGTTCTTTTTTAATGAGCACTAACAGGATGGGTGGAATTTGAGCGGTGGAGGACTTTTTCCTCATTTTCTCTCTCCCTCTCCCCACACCCCCTTTCACTGTACTAGTTACAATGTATTCTAAATATTTCCTTGATTTGAGTCTAAACTCCCTCCCTTGCTACTTCTTTATTTTCCTCTGTATTTAAATTTAGCCACTCCATTTCTTAAATCCTCTTCTCTCTCTTTCCGTCTCCATCTGTGCTTTGGATTATATTTCTTCTTTCCTTTTCTTTCTGACAGTCTTTTCTCCTTCTCTCTGTCTTTATTTTACCATCTCATTCCTCGTCTCGCTCATTCTCTCATCCTCCTTTCTCTATCCTCTCCGTCCTCCCTTCTCTCTCTTTTTTCTCTCACCTCCTTCTCGTCGGCGGCGTCTCCCTCGGTCAGTGGGGCATAGAGGATCATGTAGCCAGAAGCCCCCTCTGCGACCCTCCAGCGGGCTCTCATGCTATTGTGGGTGATGTCAAACAGCTCCAGGTTGTTCACCATGGGTAGGGCCACTGTAACACACAAGGGTTATACAGGGGTCACGCCATAGAACTACTACAACAGCCATCAACATTCAAGTCAACATTCAGGATTACAATTCTATATTAGTCATATTGAGGGTACCAATGAGGGTGCAGTCAAATTGGTCAGAGGGGCTTTGCCCGTTCTAGTAATTTTATTTCTACGYGTCACACACAGTTCACACAGGGTTCAGACTAAGTCCTGACTTAGACCAGTAGATCAGGTTTAGCAAAATCCTCCTTACGGAGCACTAACATCAAATCAAATCAAATMTTATTTGTCACATGCTTTGTAAACAACAGGTYCAGACTAAGAGTGAAATGATTACCTACTGCATTGTAGGTTTTTGCTCCAGCCCTGCTTCTACTCTAATTAAGGTCCTGACGTGCAGCTGATCAGGGGTTAGCGGTAGGAAGTGGGTTAGGACACAGTTACACTAGCAGTACATTTCACTAGCAGTCCATTATTCATATCCCAGCAGCAGCAGGGCCAGGTGCTCAGAGTACCAGTAGGGAGTGATTACTCACAGTTGAGAGGGATTACCTAGCTGAGAAGCTGATTGGAAGTAGCCTCCTGACCCGGCAGGGTTTTCCCATTTGTGTCTGAATCTGTTTCCTTAGGTTGGCATGCRTTTTTGTTTTTCCTTTTGTAAACTATTATCTTTGTCCCCATTTGAACCTAATAACTTGCTTGTGCTGGCCGACTAGGGATTCCCAACTGAGCTCTTCCTGAACCTTGGTGAGTAGGCTATACTGTCTCCACTAGGGACAAAGACATACAACACCCTGATCGCACACCTCAAGGTTACAGACTCGTTAGAATGTCTTAGCTTCCCTTGATTGGCCAGAGTTTATATACACTCTTAGAAAAAAAGGTGCTATCTAGAACCTAAAATGGTTCATCAGCAGTCCCCATAGGAGAACCCTTTGAAAAATATTTTTMGGGTTCCAGMTATAACCCTTTTGGTTCTAGGTAGAACCCTTTTGGGTTCCATGAAGAACCCTTTCTAGTTTCGTAACATACTAAGAGGAAAAGCAAAGGTCAAATTGTAAACAATTTGGCATAATTCACAATTCACACAGCAAAGCAATCTCCATTCCTGTTAACCTGTTTGACCAAYAGTGGCCTTAGCCCCTCCCTTAACCTGTCTATAGAAATACATAAATGGTGAGCCTAAACGCAATACGGGCTACTTAAGCGTCAAAAAGTGAGAGCCTTTACAGCATTACTGGATGTCTGGATGTCATAAATTGTCTTACTTCCTCCTCCATCTGTATGTCAGTCTTGACAGCGGTAGGTTACTCACCATCCCCATTAACTTTGAGACAAGGTCAATTGTGTACTTAGTATTCACAGATTTCCATGGGGGGATTTCATTGCCATTCATCAACTTCTAGCCCCCACTAAATTAGATGAGATTCAGTTTTGTAACTAGACTTACATGTGGTAGTGCTGCCTCGGAGGGCCTCGCTAGCTGATCTGGCGTAGATGGCGAACACGGCCACCTGGTACTCAGTCAGGGAGAGGAGGTAGTTGAGCACCACTGTGTCCACTGTGCCCTGCACCACCTTCTCCTCGGGCTGGCCCCCGCTGGCAGGGTAGAACACCACCCGGTACTTCTCCACCGTGCCAGGGGAGTGGGTCCACGACACCCGGAAACTCCTGGCCGTCACTTCTGAGGTCACTAGGTCTCTGGGAGCAGCCATGGTGACTTCTGGGCCTGTGTCGCCTGAGAGATTGTAGAGTGGGAGAAGAATGAGAGAAAGGATGGGAGGATGTAGGATGGCAGAGGAAATAGAAAGAGTTAGAAGATGTAGGATGGCAGAGGAAATAGAAAGGGTTAGAAGATATAGGATGGCAGAGGAAATAGAAAGGGTTAGAAGATGTAGGATGGCAGAGGAAATAGAAAGGGTAGAAGATGTAGGGTGGCAGAGGAAATAGAAAGGGTTAGAAGATGTAGGATGGCAGAGGAAATAGAAAGGGTTTGAAAATGTAGGATGGCAGAGGAAATAGAAAGGATGGGAGGATGGATTTGTTTGTGTTCCGGTGGATCTATCCAAAATCACTGAAGTGTCACTATTTAAACAATGTCTGCTTGTACAAAGGTATACTATATGACTAAATGTCTATACAATCCCATGCATTTGACCCAGGTATGGGAAACCTATTTTCTTTTTTTATACAAATAACCATTCAAATACTCAAATAAAAGTACTGTACTTGTTTGGGCTGTATATTTGAAAATACAAAAATACACAGAAAATAATTTTAAATACTAGATACTCAAATACACATGTATTTGAACCTAGGTCTGGATGTAACATTCTCAATTCTCCTTTCTGAATCTACTACTCTACTTGAATCTGGCTCACCTTTGATGGCCTTGTCGAGCTGTTCGACCCGGTCACAGACGGTCCTGGTCAGACCCTCCACGATGGAGCTCATGGCGCTGAAGTCAGCCACGTTGTAGACGTGCGTCTCCTCTGGAGGCGAGCCAATGGCCTTCAGCTCTTTCTCATCGGCGTTCTTCACACCTTTATAGAGAGAGAGAGGGYGAMAMAGAMAGAGAGAGAAAGAGATYTAAATATATGTTTCKCATGCCAATAAAGCCCTTTGAATTGAGAGAGAGAGATGAATAGATTTAGACATKTCTAGAGGACATATCACTACACTGGGCAGGTGTCAGAACAGGTGGCTTCACATTCAAACCAGATTTCCCAAATACTGTATGAATGTAAAAGGTGAAAGAATGCCCTCCATCCGTCAAGAAAAGTGCATCTGCATTCAATCTGTTTAACTACAGTAGTATATGAGCATTTAGAGAAAACTAAGATGAGGCTTTGTCTCGTACCAATGGCAAACAGCTCTATTCCCGCCTCTCTCAGACTCCGCGCCGGGGGTTGGACATCGTCTTGAGACTTCCCATCTGTGATCAGGATTCCAATTTTGGGAACGCCGGCCCTGGATCCGGACTCGGGTTTGTAACTGTTCTCAAGGATGTATGTCAATGCAAGACCTACAGTAGAGAAGAGCAGTATACTGTCTAACTCTTGCATACACAGGGGTTCTTGAGGGCTGTCACATACAGTATTAGCGTCTTTGTTGGGTTATTGGGTTGCCTGGCTAAATCTCTAAGATATGGTCAAAATGTAATGGAAAACGGATTGTCAATCAGGTTATCTGGACATGTAATAAAATGTGGTAGAATGACATCATGAGCGTAATTTGTTGCAGAGTGGGTAATGTGTATTATGTGGAGTTCAGTGGTATTACAGAGTACAGAGGAAGAAAGGATTCCTTTCCAGTACCCGTCAGTGTGTTCCCTCCTTTGTAGGGAAGGTTCTTCACAGCGTCGATGACTGCTTCTTTGGTGGTGAAAGTGTTCAGGTGCCACTCAATCCTGGGGTCACCACTATACTGGGCCAGACCTGTGCAAAGGGAATCAACACTCAGGGTAGCTTCTCTCAACACACAAACACACGCTGTTATTGTACTGACGAGCAGCTAATCATTTATTACCCAGATGAAACACAGCAGCACAACAACACAGAAACTACAGTACCCGTGACTTGAGTGGGTGGGATAGAAAGGCTAATCATCTAATCATGAGCGCTTTAGCAACGCTGCTTTCTTATGCTTATAATTATAATGATGATGACAATGATAGGGAAACAACGTCACCAATGGCGATGAATAAAGACACCAGTAAAATGGCTGACAGATCGTTTCCTCACCTATCCGTGTCTTGTCAAACTCCACATGGAAGGCGCTAACCAGATTCTCCAGGAACATGCGGACCAGACGGAAGTTTATCCGTCCGATACTCCATGATCCGTCCACCAGGATCACAATATCCGCTATGGCCGGGGTCTTACACATGAACTGCTCTGTAAAGGAAAAACATACAGACCAGATTATGTTTAAACCAACATACTAATGACAAAGCATTTAAACAATAGCCTAGATAAAACACAAGAATATACAACATACCACTACTGAGCGTAAAGGGGAAAGTAAGGTCACTGAAGAGAGTAACTTATCAAATAATGGTAAACTGAATCAAACAATTACAATGTTATCATGATTTAAAAACAATTTAAAAAACATTTGTAATTCTTTGAAGTGCAGCTTAGGTCCAAAGCATTTGTTTATTCAGTTCAATACATCTTCCCATAAAATTCCCTGAGGGGTAATTTAGTGCATAATTCATGCAAAATAATGCTAGTGCTCATGAATACACCCAGTCAATGAAGAGAAAATAGGCCTTGATTAGGTGACATTTTATTTAGACACTCTATGCTACATAGCTTTTCACATAATAACATATCTCATTATGCCTCCTCTCACAATCTGTGCCGATCTATTAAAGTAGAGAGGCCTGTCATTAGACCATAAACAGACATGATGACAGCAATGTGCTGGATATTATCCTGATCCGACATACTCAGAGAGCGTGAGTGAAAGCCATTGAGCCAGAACTCTCTCTCTGTGTGGATTCAGAAGGTTTCTGCAGGGTATGCACAAATCTGCATTGAATACTGTATGTATCTTAAGTTCAGGAAATAATTCATGAAAGAAACTCTGACTTTCACAGTTCAGAAAACTTTCAGAGTCTTATAGGAAATAATATACCCAGAATCAAGATTTTTTTGTTGACAGTATATTTCTCCTATGCCAATTATTGTGTGTGAGAATTGTGAAATTGGGTGACCAGGAAAGACACAGATAACTAGAATAGGGCAGCAGTTTATTGTTTAAAAGCAAAATACTGTAAAAGTAATCCAGCATTCCATCAGCCTTTATGGTGGATTACAATGATTGATTTCAGATTGTAAATTAGCTGTAGGTGGTATGTGCCACTTTTCCCCATCGAGCATTCCATGCACACAGCTGCAGTGGCACACAAATTCCGTCTGAGCTGAGAGGACCGATATCTTCTGGATGTTTAGCTCTACCTCTGGGGAGAGAGGAAATACAGTACATAACATCAATGTCGAGATCATCACWTAAACAATATTTCAATCAAAAAGGTGTGGTTGGGTTCAAATCCATGCAAAAGACATACTGAACAATACGATGTTGGTTGGAAAATATATAATATATAATTCAATAACCATCTTATCCCCCAGATGTAGAACAAATACTTATCAGGCTGGAACATTTTACSCAATCTAGGGTAGAACTGCATTTTTTAAGAGTCATTTAATTTGTCACTGACAGAAACAGAGTGGTCTATCACTTCCTACAAGTCTGTACAGTCCTGGAATCTCTGTTTCCAAACCAATCAATATCTCAGCATAATAGACCTTAGTAAAGGAAGTAAAACAAAAAAGTGTTTTGTGTGTGTCAACCTCATAAAATAACCTCCTGTTTCCTGAACATTTAATTGAAGGGCAGGGCACCATTTTGGAGTGAATGAAAGAGCATTGTCTGAGTGCCTTAATAGCAGGGCAGCAAACATAGCCAGGTGGATAGACGGTGGGAGATGGGGAGTGAGAAGTGTGAAGAGAGAGGGCGAAGGAAAGAGAGAGAGATGAGTAGAACAAGACATCTCTAGATGACATATCACTACACTGAGTAGMTGTCACAACAGGTGGCTTCACATTCAAACCAGTTTTCCTGAATACACTATATATAAGAAAGTATTTGGACACCCTTTCAAATTAGCGGATTCGGCTATTTCAGCCACACCCGTTCCTGACGTGTATAACATCGAGCACACAGCCATGCGATCTCCATAGACAGACAGTAGAATGYCCTTACTGAAGAGCTCAGTGACTTTCAACGTGGCACCGTCATAGGATGCCACCTTTCCAAGGTATAGGAGGACAGAGGGTGGAGAGAGTGGTAGACACTATACAGACAGACGGATAGGAGAAGGACACTGAAAAGTAGAGGGGATAGTAAGAATAGAGAAAGGGAGAGGGTTGAAAGAGGGAGGGAGAGATTCTTTTAGAACATAGCTATTAGTGGAGGACCTCAGGCGCTTGTGGCTCTGATGGGTCACAGGGTCAACAGTCAAGGCCAAGCCGGGGTCAGGGTTAAGGTGACTGCGGTAACGCCTAGAGGGAGAGGGAACCAAGAGTTCCCATTCCTCCATGTCAAAGCTGGTCCATGCACCGCTCTCTCATCCGCATCCAGATTTATAATGTGTGTAATTTACAAACACAGAGGAGAGAAGTCACCATCGCCTCAAGATAAGGGCCTAACATTCCTCTCCAAAAACATGAAAGGGCAAAGTAGTTGTGTGCAGCGGCTAGTAGCAGATTCCAAAGATGTATGTCCACTAGGCAGATAACCTCAAAGGTCAGCTCATTAATCTACAGTATGAACATGGCAGGGTTAAAGTGATCGATTAGTGAAAGCTACACGTGACAAAAGTGACACGTATGCACAGTACCAGTCAAAAGTTTGGACACACCTACTCATTCCAGGATTTTTCTTTATTTTTACTATTTTCTACATTGTAGAATAATAGTGAAGACATCAAAACTATGAAATAACACATATGGAAACCTATGTAGTAAAAAAAAGTAGCCACCCTTTGCCTTGATGACAGCTTTGCACACTTTTGGCATTCTCTCAACCAGCTTCATGAGGTAGTCAGCTGGAATCCATTTCAATTAACAGGTGTGACTTGTTAAAAGTTAATTTGTGAAATTTCTTTCCTTCTTAATGCGTTTGAGCCAATCAGTTGTGTTGTGACAAGGTAGGGGTGGTATACAGAAGATACCCCTATTTGGTAAAAGACCAAGTCCATATTATGACAGAACAGCTCAAATAAGCAAAGAGAAACGACAGTCATCATTACTTTAAAACATGAAGGCAGTTAATCTGGAAAATTTCAAGAACTTTAAAGTTTCTTCTTCAAGTGCAGTCACAAAAACCATCAAGCGCTATGATGAAACTGGCTCTCATTAGCCCAAATAAATGCTTCACAAATAAATGCTTCACAAGTAACAGACACATCTCAACATCAACTGTTCAGAAGAGACTGCTGAATCAGGCCTTCATGGTCGAATTGCTGCAAAGAACCACTACTAATGACACCAATAAGAAGAAGAGACTTGCTTGGGCCATGAAACACAAGCAATGGACATTAGACTGGTAGAAATATGTCCTTTTGTCTGATGAGTCCAAATTAGCGATTTTTGGTTCCAACCCTGTGTCTGTGTGAGACGCAGATAGGTGAACGGATGATCTCCGCATGTGTGGTTCCACCGTGAACCATGGAGGAGGAGATGTGATGGTGTAGGGGTGCTTTGCTGGTGACACTGTCAGTGATTTATTTAGAATTCAAGGCACACTTAACCAATATGGCTACCACAGCTTTCTGCAGCGATACGCCATCCCATCTGGTTTGCGCTTAGTGGGACTATCATTTGTTTTTCAACAGGACAATGACCCAACACACCTCCAGGCTGTGTAAGGGCTATTTGACCAAGAAAAAGAGTGATGGAGTGCTGGATCAGATGACCTGGCCTCCACAATCACACCACCTCAACCCAATTGAGATGGTTTGGGATGAGTTGTACCGCAGAGTGAAAAAAAAAGAAAAAGAAAAAGCAGCCAACAAGTGCTCAGCATACGTGGGAACTCCTTCAAGACTGTTTAAAAAGCATCCCTCGTGAAGCTGGTTGAGGGAATGCCAAGAGTGTGCAAAGCTGTCATCAAGACAAAGGGTGGCAACTTTGAAGAATCTCAAATATAAAATATATTTGGAWTTGTTTTACACTTTTTTGGRTACTACACGATTCCATATGTGCTATTTAATAGTTTTGATGTCTTCACTATTATTCTACAATGTAGAAAATAGGGAGTCCCATAGGGCGGTGCACAATTGGCCCAGCTTCGTCCGGGTTTSGCCGGGGTAGGCCATCACTGTAAATAAGAATTTGTTCTTAACTGACTTGCCTAGTTAAATAAAGGTTCAATAAAAAATGAGTAGGTGTGTCCAAACTTTTGACTGGTACTGTATATACACACACATACTTGCTTATTCCTATACACTGASTGTACAAAACATTAGGAACACTTGCTCTTTCCATGACAGAGATTGACCATTTGAATCCAGGTGAAAGCTATGATGCCTTGTTAATTCCACTTAAATCAGAGTAGATGATGGGGAGGAGACAGGTTAAAGAATGACTTTTAAGCCTTAAGACAATTGAATGGGTGAATGGGCAAGACAAAAGATTGAAGTGCCTTTGAACGGGGTATGGTAGTAGGTGCCAYGCGCACCGGTTTGATTGTCCCAAGAACTGCAACGCTGCTGTCAACAGTTTCCCGTGTGTATTAAGGATGGTCCACCAATCCAGCCAATCCAGCCAACTTGACACAACTGTGGGAAGCATTGAAGTCAACATGGGCCAGCATCCCTGTGGAACGCTTTCGATATCTTGCAGAGTCCATGCCCCAACGTATTGAGGCTGTTCTAAGGGCAAAAMGGGGTGCAACTAAATATTAGGAAGGTGTTCCTAATGTTCTGTACACTCAGTGTAAATAAGCAGGTAAGAAAAATATACAATCTGGTCACATATACCATGAATTTTACGCAACTACTCGAAACAAACTAGCTCCCTCTGACAATAATCATGTGATCAGCCAGTGATCCCTCTGACAAAAATACATGTGATCAGCCAGTGATCCCTCTGACAAAAATACATGTGATCAGCCAGTGATCCCTCTGACAAAAATACATGTGATCAGCAGTGATCCCTCTGACAAAAAATACATGTGATCAGCCAGTTGATCCCTCTGACAAAATACATTTGATCAGCCAGTGTCCTCTGACAAAAATAATGTGATCAGCCAGTGTCCCTCTGACAAAAATAATGTGATCAGACAGTGATCCCTCTGACAAAAATACATGTGATCAGCCAGTGATCCCTCTGACAAAAATACATGTGATCAGCCAGTGATCCCTCCAACAATAATTGATGTGATCAGCCAGTGGTCCCTCTGACAATAATATATATGATCAGCCAGTGGTSCCTCTGACAATAATAGATGTGATCAGCCAGTGGTCCCTCTGACAATAACAGATGTGATCAGCCAGTGGTCCCTRTGACAATAACAGATGTGATTAGCCAGTGGTCCGTCTGACAATAATAGATGTGATTAGCCAGTGGAGCTCCACACCAGCCCTCCTACCCCAGTGGCAAATCTAAGCCTAATAATCTCATAGGGTTGACATTATTCACAGGAGCTGTCTCCGAGGAGCTCTACCATACAGGAGAATAATGAAATCATGCAGAATAAACTACACTAAACAAACAAATATAAACGCAACATTTAAAATGTAGGTCCCATGTTTCATGAGCTGAAGTAAAAGATCCCAGACATTTTCCAAACGCACAAATTWGTTTACATCCCTGTTAGTGAGCATTTCTCCATTGCCAAGATAATCCATCAACCTGACAGGTGTGGAATATCAAGAAGCTGATTAAACAGCATGATCATTACACATGTGCACCTTGTGCTCGGGACAATAAAAGGCCACTCTAAAACGTGCAGTTTTACGTCTCAAATTTTGAGGGAGCGTGCAATTGGCATGCTGACTGCAGGAGTGTCCACCAAAGCTGTTGCCAGAGAATCAAATGTTTATTTCTCTACCATAAGTCTTTTAGAAAATTTGAAAAACGTCTTTTAGAAAATTTGGCAGTACGTCCAACTGGCCTGACAATCGCAGAGTACGTGTATGGCATTGTGTAGGTGAGCGGTTTGCTGACGTCAACATTGTGAACAGAGTACCTCATGGTGGCAGTAGGGTTATGGTATGGGCAGGCATAAGCTATGGACAACGACCACAATTGCATTTTATTGATGGCAATTTCAATGTACAGAGATACCATGACAAGATCCTGAGTCCCATTGTCGTGCCATTCATCCGCCGCCATCACCTCATGTTTCAGCARGATAATGCACYGCCCCATGTAGCAAGGATTTGTACACAATTCCTGGAAGCTGAAAATGTCCCAGTTCTTTCAGRTCTTGGCCTGCATACTCACCAGACACGTCACCCATTGAGCATGTTTGGGATGCTCTGGAGCGACGTGTACAACAGCGCGTTCCAGTTCCCGCCAATATCCACCAACTTCGCACAGTCATTGAAGAGGAGGGACAACATTCTACAGGRCACAATCAACAGCCTGATCAARTCTATGTGAAGGAGATGTGTTGCGCTGCATGAGGCAAATGGTGGTCACACCAGATACCGACTGGTTTTCTGATCCACGTCCCTACCTTTATACCTTTATATTTTTGTTCCAGTATATAAGGAGGACTCTCCATGCTTCCCTCCCACAGGCATCCCGCAGACGACAGTAAAACCAATAATACAAGCCTCAATATAYCAATGCTAGTTTTCTCTTAATGTTATTCTAGTATATGGAATATGTGGCTGAAATATGTAAGGCATTAGATATGAGCAGTGTCTTATTAATAGTGATCGAATGGTGTATGGTTCATCTGTACGGTTCTTACTGGTCCATTGATATCAGATTATGATAGGTCTCTATGGCATTCATAATTCTCTAGGGGATCCAGGTGGATTTTTCCTCATGCATTTCTCTGAAAACAATGCAGGTATAGGCTAATGTTTTTCAATTTAATTTGAAAAGAATCGACTTAAAATTGACTTCATCATCGGGCCTGATGAAGGATGTTGTGYCAGAAYAATCTCCTATTGTCCAATAWAATCCAAAATGTGTSTARAAAATGTATGGCCTTCTGTCTGCATATTTTCCACCATACTTTCTCATACCATAAGCTTATTTGTGAAGATGTTTAAGCTAAGAGGCCACACGGCCCCACTCCCAGTGAGTGATGGGACTACAGCGACTGGGGCAGAGTGGAACAGGTAAAGCCTCACCTCTGGGTATTGGCTTTGTGACTGTGAGGCGATGCAGCATATGAAGAAAGGGCCGCGCTGTCAACCAAGCGAGGATGTTACTCGTTTATCTGTCAGCCCCATACGGTAGAGAACCGAACAATGAGCAGACAATGTGACAACGTTCAGACGTTGTCGTGGGAACCCGGGGGAAATTACTGTAAGTCAGACTTGTCCTGCGAATATTCAAATGCACTTCTGTCGCTAGAAACAATTAACAACAGACTGGAGGAGTTGGGTGATGTGACAGCCACACTGACTCACACAACATCCTGGCAGGTGTGTGTGTGTGTGTGTGTGACATCTCAGAAAGTGTACACTCACTCACTCACTCACTCACTCACCCAAAACCAACACCAATAACAACAAAGGAAACATCACATTTTTTTCATAAGAAAACTGTCATCAAAGGTTCAAGCCTCCGAGGCTAAACACGTCCACCCAATGAATGATGCTGGTCAACAGAGGCCCATTTCCTCGGGCAAGATGGACATGATCACGTGGCATCTTTTCTCTGGATGGGGTTGACTAGGTGACTTTAAACGTGTGCCCATCTAACTGCCTGAGAGCATCCGTCACCTGTCACATTCCTAACCCTTCTATTTCTACTTGGGACTCCAAATGACTCTGTCTGAATGTCAAGTTCCATTGATGGAGATTTTTCTCCACGCTTCYTAACTCAGTAAAGCCCGCACTTGCATTCATGGAATGCCAGACTCTCTCAGTCTAGGCCACAGCACTATTTTGCTCACTTTCAATTTGGCTTTATCAACAGTGGATCCYTCTGCGATGAGGCATGCTCTGTTGATTCATCGTTCATCGTGATTTGTAGCAGGGGGAAATGACATTGCGTTGAGTTGTTTGTTGATTGCTGTTGATTTTGTACATAATGTATCCGGTAAGTTCGCTGTGGTCTGTATATGCATCAGCTAAAGCAYGGATGGGCAACTGATGGACCGTGTACCACTTTTTGTAGGCCTGCAGATCAATAGTAGAATACACAAAGTGTAATTTCGAAATTTGGTTGTGCATCAGCAGTTTTTCTCTTGTTATTTCAGTCAATGACAGTCACTCAATTAGCCCATGTCAGCTAACATTATTTTTATTGAAATGTTAGTCTAGCGACCAGCTATCTAAATCATGGTCGAATTATCGACCTGGGGGCCACCATTGATCATCAGATATCATATTAAAAACGGCAAACATTTGTCTCTACCCTTTGGCAAAAAGTGAAGAATTGCAGGAAATTAGCTGTAAAATTGCGAATTTCTCTCTCCACCTCATGGCAAAATGAGTAGAATTGCATGAAATTAGTTAACAAAGAGCCCCCAAAAGGCTAGGGCCGACTCTGACTGCATGTGTGGGTATGGATGTGGGTACGCAGCCCCTCATGATGAGTCCGATTTGTTGTGGCCTSCACCCCCATCAAAGTTGTCCATCCCTGAGCTAGAGCCATGTACAGTAAACGGGTTCCTTTCACGACAAGCTGACAGACCGAGCCAGCCAGGTGAATTTCTTTTGCAATGAAACTGTTATAAAACCTGTTATAACACCATCAAATGAATGACATAATACCTGTCACTCAATAGGAAGCAGTATCCCAAGAGTCCAGCATAAAAGTTGCAATGCTCCATTTGTCCATCAAATTATTTCCATTTCATAACAGTGTTTCCTGRGTGTCTTACATGAACAGCATTACGGCTGAAGATCAAAAGTACTATACAGTCTGTTACCAAACTAATTAATTACAGGGAATTGTGTGCCTTTGACACTGAACAGAGAATTCCAACAGTTACATGAGTTCAGCCTTAAAAAAAACATGCCTGTGACTGTGTCCATGGTTACAAAAATACCTCAGGTTGCTCTTATGTCTTGTGAAAATACTGTGTTTTCCAGACATCCAAGAGAATTAGGAAAGTAAGCCATGCTTCAAAACACTAGTTTGCACCTGTTATTGCTGAATTTGTGCTGTTTTACAAGGCAAATTGTCACATTTTCATTCACTACTGCACAGATATTTAATCGCATCTTAATCAACAAAAAAGCGAAATAACGACCTCCTCCTTCGCTAAACATTGCCACAAAAGACACCACTACCATAACATATTCTGTACCCATCTCTTAGCTGTTGTTCATGAGCCTAGAGAGAACCTCTCTGTCCTCTAAGCAGCCCTGCCTGTAGGCTACTACAGACCACTAAATGTCTTCTATGCTTAAAATATGACCTGTGGTTCCTGGGGGCGACACTACAGCACGTTAGGGTCCCCTGAAGAGTGGGGGAAATCAGGAGCAAGCTGTGATTTCATTATCTCGCCGGCCTCTCCGGATACAGCCCAATTACCTCCGTGTGAACAAATGACCGTGTAATTAAAGTTAAACAAATGGGCCATGTCATCGCAGCGTAATACTGTCTGGCAGCACCACCTCCCCAACCACCTGCTAGTTAAGGGACATTGAGGAAGCGTAATATCCTCCTTGACCCCCAAGCGACAGGGCGGATGATAAGCTAATGCTATCTGCGCTAACTTGAGCAAGTAGCAGTGTAGCCAGCGGGAACTGAAAGCKGTCTAGCTGAAAGGTAAAGGATATGGTCTGGTACTGGTTGTGGTTATTGGTTCAGATGTACTGGTAACTGCTTATGCCGCTGCATATAGAATATACCTCAAAGCTGGAAGGGCAAACATAAACTGGAAAGAAATGAAAAGAGGTTAAGTAATGCCTATGATAATGTTATGGCAGTGTAATATACCACATGGCACACGCCCATACCCATATACTCATCTAGAGCCAAAAGGGGCTAAAAATCAATGTGTCATACATAAACTACGCCATTTTATCCCTTCACTGACTGACACCAATTACTTTTCGCTCAAAAATGTGTCAATCAACCCTGAGCCTCGGATCCCAAACCCCGGCCACTGCACAACATAAGCGCTGCCATGGCGATGCATGAGTCATCCGGCCTTAATTACCTATTTGTGTCCCTTATGACACCACCGCCACCTCCGGATGCGCCGACTCTGCCGAGCACGGCCCCAGCAGCTTCAATTAGGGCATAAATATAGGGGCCTAATATCCTTCCTGGGCCCAGTTCAGAGAGGGTAGGCGTGGAGGTAAGTGCTAGGTTGTGTGGGACTGAGGCGTCTGCCAGGCCTTGGGCACACCTTTATGCCCTCTGGTATATCTGCACACCCAGGCAGGCAGGGAGCTACAGGGGGTTTACTTAGCAAGCCTGGAGCTGTCCAAGAATGGGCCCCGTGATAACATAGCAAAGGTATTCTGCAAGTTTGGCATAGGAGATAGCTGCCTGTGTCAACTGTCTACATGCAATGGAGAGAGAGGGGAGAGTCGAGAGAGAGAGTCGAGAGAGAGGGAGGGAGGAGGGAGGGAGGGAGGGAGGGAGGGAGGGAGGGAGGGAGGGAGGGAGGGAGGGAGGGAGGGAGGGAGGAGGAAGAAATGAGAGCTTGACAGGGAAAGAAAGAGTTGGAGAAAGAGAGAAGATAGAGAGTGAAGGAGAAAGCAAAGCAGCATCATTTATCCGAGTTATTTCCCCTTCTGTCTTTTACTCATAGCAATTTCCAGCATTTTAAGAGACGGCAGGTGATCCATCGCAGACCTCAAAAGCACACAGGTATCCTTACACCACACTCCATAACTGCAAACAACTTTTTGACACCTCGGCCAAATCATAGCTCTTTAAGCCAGAAGCACAGACGATCCAAGTCACCATGAAACACACACTCCACAGGCGTTTCATAAACACTGTTACTATCTTTGTCTGAAAACAAACTCCTAAATCTACCACTAATAGCCTGTTTCAGCCCACCAACAGCTTTTACAATATCCCTGTTTTTTTATTTATATATTGACACTGGTTACAGACAAGGGGCAATACTGTGGCAGACACTTTGAGATCAATCCTTTGCAAATAATCAATATTTAGTCRCCAGGTCTCTTTTATCTGTTTGAACTCAGCTGGAAGGGTGTGTTAAAATACCTCTGCAACTATTGCATACACAGCCTTTACCCTGACAGATGTTATTTCAGTTGYGGCTGAATCCTCCTATACAGTATTAGCCCTGAGACATAACTGTAGACTCCTATAACATTACAGCTTTGTATCAGTGTCATGATGACTGGTTTTAAACTTTGTCATTCCAGTCTTTACATCCTGGCCGATCGTTTACCATAACAGATTTATAACAACTTCATGCTCATTTTAAAAGGAAAACAGTTTTAMGCTTACCTTGGTTTTACGGAACATGGCAATCACAAGTAGATCATTGCTCCAAAATGCTTCAATATCCAGTGCTTTTGTTTTAATCAGATCCTCTCAGGCTCTGTCTGTTTCAGGACCACAAGACAGTGTCTGTGGTACCTCTGGTGTCCAGTTAGAAGTTTTGTATACTGGGATCCAATGTAGACTTACTTTAATTGACAKTTTTTCAGCCCTGGAATTTCCTTCAAAGTCCACTTGAAATGAAGCACATTGCAGTTGTTGCTCCAAGGAGTGAGTGGGATCACATTCAAGGCCTTTCTTCTTCAGAAAAGTTRGAACGAAWACATCACAAGGGCAATGTTTTCTAATTGTCGCATCCACTCCCAATGAAAAATGTACAGCTGTCCACTCCACCACCAGGTATAGCCTCAGCACAAACCAAGAGCCCTTTGGAGCTTCAACTTACCTGTGTGTCTTCAAGCTAATCTTCTCCATGTTGATTTCTTGGTTGATTTGAAGACTGAGCCATGGCAATTTCCAGATTTCAGGTTGGTCACTCATACATCCCATACTTACCTTCAGATATCTCATTGTTCTCCTCTGTGACACTGGTGTCTTTCTGGTTCTTGGGTTGTACATTCTGGGGCTGTACGTTCTTAACGTCAGGCTCTGAAAGTTGGGCTGAAACAAAGCAAACACATTTCCATTGACACATACCGTAGAATACATTTTGTCAAATGTGTTGGAACAATGGCAATCACACAGACCAGCTATTACCTTTGATTGAACAAGTTCATGAAATCATGGAATAGGTTGTAAAAGGTAAAAGGCTCTTCTCACCCTCAAATGTTCCTAGAAGTGGCTTGCTCTCCCGAGCACCTTTCASAGCAGTGACCTTGACTGTGTACAACTTTCTGGGGTCAAAGTCTATGATCACTTTGGCTTCCTTCTTTGTCACCTCTAGTTCAGTCTCCTCTGCATCTGTAATCGGGAGAAAGTAACAAACAAGACCAATCTTTGTAAATATCCAAGAAATTGTTTTCACCTGATTGTTTATTAAGTACATTCGATTGAAAATGAGTTTACCATAATAAAAATATACTTTTTGGGATATTTTGACTATTTTGAAATCTCCTTTTCAGGTGGAATGTCAGGAATGKCATTTGATGTTGCAATGAAGGATACCACTGGATACGGCAGTAAATGAACTGGGCAGCGGCTCAGCAGGCTGCTGCAGGACAAGTAAAGTGAGGCCTCAGTGMTCCAACACACCTGAATTACTTTAAGAAGCAGTATGCACAGTACATGGAGACACTCAGTTGGACTCACTCAACTGTCTCTCTCTTCGAAAACAACTTAACAGGGCTGTGTGAAAACAGGAGAGAACGCACTCCCCGTGTAGCCTACTGATTCTAAATCAATTTATATAAATCGAGCCTGGCAGACCATTAAAGCACTTAAGGGAATGTAGCTAAAATGTACTATTTATGCATTGACCCTAGGTTTCATCATTCTTGTTTTGCATATCAGAACAGAACTACGGAATTACAATTATCCTGACATTTAACACTCGTCTTTAACGGTGTTCACTGACACGTACAGTTCCTTCTTTATTACTATTTTGATATAGCTGCTAAGCACGGCCTGAAGSCAACGTGTTGCAAATGGAAGTGTGTAGGCATGTTGTAGAAATGGGGGTGTCAAGTCTTGTCAGGTCTTGCTTAAAGATGATGCGCCCATCATAGGTCATTCATAGGTATTATGGAGGCCTTATCTGACACAACTGGACCTTAGACGCACCCCTATGAATGATTCAAACAATCTTGACCAATACTTCCGAATGTACCGCAGAATACTTGAAAAGCAAGCACTGATATTTTTCTGTCTTTTTCAGCAAAATGTCTGTGTTGCAGCACACTCTGGTCATCTTTTATATCTAGTCATTTAAGCCAGATGCTCTCTATCCAGAGCAACTTACAGTTAGTGCATTTATCTTAAGATGGCGAGGTGGGACAAACCACATATCACAAGCATAAAAATGTAACATTTTCCCCAATAAAGTAGTTATCGGTAGAGTCCCAGAGCTAGTGGGGGGGGGGGGGTGAAGGCTGTTTTTATGTCGCTGCCCAATGCAATTCTCCAAATAGTCAAATAGAAGGTGAGGAGGATTATTTAAGATACTGTTTGACAGAGGTAGGGTTTCAGATGTTTTCGGAAGACATGGGAAGGGACTCTGCTGTCCTAGCTTCAGGGGGAAACTGTTTCTACATCTGGGTGCCAGGACAGAGAAGCGCCTTGGATGTGCTGACGGGAGCTGCCCTCCCGTATGGATGGGAGGGCCAAGAGACCTGATGTGGCAGAACGGAATGCTCGGGTTGGGGTGTAGGGTTTGAGCATAGCCTGAAGGTAGGGAGGGGCAGTTCCTTTTGCTGTTCCGTAGGTAAACACCATGGTCTTGTGGTGGATGCGAGCTTCAACTGGAAGCCAGTGGAGTGTGCGGAGGAGCGGGGTGACAAGAGAGAACTTGGGAAGGTTGAAAACCAGGCGGGCTGCTGCGTTCTGGATAAGTTGCAGGGGTTTTATGGCACAGCAGGGAGCCCAGCCAACAGCGAGTTGCAGTAGCCCAGATGGGAGAGGACACGCTTCCTGTGTGAGGTAGGGTCGTACTCTACGGATGTTATAGAACATGAACCTGCAGGAGCGGGTCACTGCTTTGATGTTTGCAGAGAATGACAGGGTGTTGTCCAGGGTCACGCCAAGGTTCTTTGCACATTGGGAGGGGGAGACGGTGGAGTGGTCAACCGTGATGGAGCGGTCTTTGAGCGGGCAGGCCTTCCCTGGGAGGAAGAGCAGTTCCGTCTTGTTGAGTTTGAGCTTGAGGTGGTGGACCGACATCCAAGTTGAGATATCTGCCAGGCACGCAGAGATGCGTGTCGCCACCTTGGTGTCAGAAGGGGGGAAGGAGAAAAGTAGTTGAGTGTCATCGGCATAGCAATGATAGGAGAGACCATGTGAGGATATGACGGAGCCGAGTGACTTGGTGTATAAAGAGAAGAMGAGAGGGCTTAGAACAGAGCCCTGGGGGACACCAGTAGTGAGAGTACGTGGTGCAGACACAGATCCTCCCCACGTCACCTGGTAGGAGCGGCTGCCAGGTAGGATGCAATCCAAGAGTGTGCATTGCCTGAAACACCCAGTCCTGAGTAGGTGGAGAGAAGGATCTGATGGTTCACGGTGACAAAGGCAGCGGATAGATCTAGGAGGATGAGAACAGAGGAGAGACAGTCAGCTTTGYCAGTGCGGAGAGCCTTCGTGACACAGAGAATAACAGTCTCGTTTGAATGACATGTCGTGAAGCCTGACTGGCTGGGGTCAAGAAGATCATTCTGAGAGAGATAACAAGAAAGTTGATCAGAGACAACACGCTCAAGTGTTCTGTAAAGAAAAGAAAGAAGGGATACAGTCTATTGTTTTTGATGTCAGATGAGTCGAGTGTTGGTTTCTTGAGGAGGGGAACAACTCAAGCCATTTTTAAGTCAGAGGGGTCGAATGGAAGAAGGTCTCCGGAGATGGTCTGGAGAAGGGAGGAAGGGATGGGGTTGAGCGGGCAGGTTGCCGGGTGGCCAGACCTCACTAGTCGCAGGATTTCATCTGGAGAGAGAGGGAGAAAGAGGTCAAGGCGTAGGGTAGTTCTGTGTGAGTGAGACCAGTGGACTCAATAGGCTGAGTGAATGAGTAGTCGATGTTGTCAACCTTTTTTTCAAAGTGGTTGACAAAGTTGTCCGCAGAGCGGGGATGGATTAAGGGGAAGGTGGAAGAGTTTCCTAGGGTTATAGGCAGAAGCTACAGGCAGAAATTTAGAGTGGTAGAAAGTGGCTTTAGCAGCAGATACAGAGGAAGAGAAGGTAGAGAGGAGGGAGTGAAAGGATGATAGGTCCTCCGAAGTTTATTTTTCCTCCATTTTTGCTCAGCTGCCCGCAGCCCTGTTCTGTAAGCTCGCAATGAGTCACTCAGCCACGGAGCAGGAGGGGAGGGCCGAGCCGGCCAGGAGAAATGGGAACAGTGCAAGCCATAGGATGCAGAAAGGGAGGAGAGTTGGGTTGAAGAGGCAGAATCAGGAGACAGGAGGGAGAAGGATTTAGCAGAAGGGAGAGATGATAGGATAGAAGATGAGAGAGTAGTTGGAGAGAGAGTGAAAAATTGCATGACCATCTGGGTAGGGGCTGAGTGGTTAGGGTTGGAGGAAAGGGAAATCAGAGACCTGGAGGAGGGGGGGGGGGGGTTGCAGTGAGATTAGTAGGCGAGCAGCCTCTTGTAAAGATGAGGTTAAGCGTATTGCCTGCCTTGTGATTTGGAGGGGATTGGGAAAAGGTGAGGTCAAAAGAGGCAAGGAGGGGAAAGAGAGAAATGAAATGAATTGAAGGCAGATGTCGGGAGGTTGAAGTTGCCAAGTACGAAGAGCAGTGAGCCATCGTCAGGAAATGAGCTTACCAAGGTGTCAAGCTCATTGAGGAACTCTCCAAGGGCACCTGGTGGGTGATAGATTACAATAATGTTAAGCTTGAGTGGACAAGTGACAGTGACAYCATGGAATTCAAATGAGGAGATGGACAGGTGAGAGAGTGAGAAAAGAGAAAATCTCCACATGAGTAGACCTGTGCCACCACCGCAACGACCAGATGCTCTCGGACTATGAGAGAAAACATAGTCAGATGAATAAAGAGCAGCCGGAGTAGCAGTGTTCTCTGTGGTGATCCTTGTCTCCGTCAGGGACAAAAAGTCAAGGGACTGAAGTGCAGCACAGGCTGAGATGAACTCTGGTTCTTGACCGCAGATCGGCAGTTACAAATGCTGCCAGAGACCGGGAATTCCACATGGGTTGTGCGCACAGGGTACACTACGTTAGAAGGGTTGCAGCGAAGCGGTGGGGAGCGTCTCTAAAGCCTACAGGGAGTGGTGCGAACAGGTCAGAAAACAGACACATAGTTGACAAAGCTACAAAAGAGAAAAATGAGATKATCTGTAAATAACTAGGTAAAATACTCAAGAGAGAAAGTGGTGTGGAGCCTTCCTCTCTTTCCTTCTTTTCGACCGGCGCTTGTCTATTTTCAAACACTTGCGCCAGGAATGGATTGGTAATTRYCCTGTCTTATATGAGCTCGCTTGCACTGAGGTGGGAGGGGTGGCAATATCTGAGGTGTGTCCTTAAAAACGTGCGCCAAAGTGCCAACTTCAGGCGGCGCTGGTGGGGATATATAAGACCAACCAAAAGCTGGTCTTAGCAGGTTGGTTATGGCATGGATTTCACAAACCTGATGTCATAATTTCACCACGGAATTTGCCATAATTGGATGAAGGTCGATTTTTTTTAACCGATTAATTCTGCATCGTTGCAGGGTTAAAACAACAACAACTTAAAGGGTTAAGTTTAGGTATTCATTTCAAGTGGTTAAGGTTACGGCTATGGTTTGGGGAAGGCTTATAACAAAATAATTAAAAACAATGCGCCGTTTCCATTAAGTATCATCAAGTACTCTCCCTGCTTGCTAGAGAATTGTGAACTGCCGTGGCGCAGTGATTTAAGCCGCATGCTCTGGCTCTGAGCCTTGTGAGTTTGAGCCCAGTGCTATTGTTTTTTTTTGGGGGGGGGGGCATATAGGCATATATCGACGTCCTCAGGACCTTTTCAAAAGTCTGAAATCAACGTCTCTTTCTTGTAACCAGCGCAGCCTATCCAGCCATGACGGACATTGCCCATATGCGCAAGGAACAAGAGAGATGTGCTTTTTGTGCCCCTAAACCTCAAAAGAGATTAGCTGATGCTGGCAGTGACCCTATTTAGAAACATTTAGGCCAACTATAACGAAAGCTGTTTCAACAGCAATGCGTTGGGTGTATTTCATGCATTTGCCAAGGAGCCTATCCATAAAAMGTTTCTAAAATAATTGTCTACTCGTGAGGCTTTTGCCGTCATGCTTTTGCGTTATTCACAATTCACATAGGCCTACCTGCAGTGCAAACTCTATTCGGCTTGTATCCGTCCCCATTTRCAGAACACGCCTACCAAAGACTCACTCCACCAAACATATTCAAATGATTCAGTCCTATAACGTGCTTATTGAGAACGTGCCTCACACATACAATACAATTTATGGTAGTCTAGTATGGTAGTCTTTTTTTTGAGGAGAAGTGCGACGCTTAAATACATGTAGGCCTGTACTCGTTGAAGCCAATTTGAACAATGTTGACTGTCAACACTGTTACTATAGCCTATCCTATTTAATAAACTGTAGTATCAAWCCACAATGGACTACGATGAGAATATTCCATGCCCCCAGCCGCATTGGAGTTGACGACAATGCAAAGACTGTCAATAACCTACAGAACTTGGTACAACGGCATGCAATATTAKTCCATGAAKCGCGTTGWTTGGCCAGTGAATGGCTACGCCCTCGTCACACCTCAAATGTATTAATTTGTAAAATCCCGGCCTCCCGGGTGGTGCAGTGGTTTAAGGCACTGCATCGCAGTGCTAGCTYTGCCACCAGAGATTCTGGGTTCGAGCCATGGGTTGGCGCACAATTGGCCCAGCGTCGTCCGGGTTAGGGAGGGTTTGGCCGGCAGGGATATCCTTGTCTCATCGCGCACTAGCGACTCCTGTGGCGGGCCGGGCGCAGTGCACGCTGACCAGGTCGCCAGGTGTACGGTGTTTCCGCCGACACATTGGTGCGGCTGGCTTCTGGGTTGGATATGCATTGTGTCAAGAAGCAGTGCGGCTTGGTTGGGTTGTGTTTCGGATACATGGCTCTCGACCTTCGCCTCTCACAAGTCCGTACGGGAGTTGCAGCGATGAGGCAAGACTGTAACTACTACCAATTGGATACCATGAAATTGGGGTAAAAAAAWYTATTTAATTAAATCGTCAAATCCCAGACCGTTATTGCCACCGCCAGCTACTGCGCCTATAATTCTGGTTGTGAATATTTCTGACACACCCCTGAACCTATAATCCTACTGCCAGTGTTACTACCCACAATCTAGGGCTGCATTCAATTCCACCCCAATCATAATGGTTTGTGTATGTCTGCGGGTGTTGCCCTCTGTCAAAGCAACTCTTCTTCAATGAACAAAGGCTCACTGACTAGCCTCTCTCAGGAGCTCCCATTTCAACCCACACAGAATATGACAATTCTGACTGTTGAAATATCCTCTATTTTGCAGCTGGCATAAGGAGAAGTTCACCAGAGGAAGCAGGCTTGGTGGGGAGATGTGCTCCTTTAGCAGGGTGCCAGAGCTGGGATAAGATTGTGCCCCCACCCTGGCCTGCCTCAGGCAGTTTAGATACAGCTGCTTGTGCTCTGCTCACTGGCGCTTACTCCATCATCTTTATCAACACCAGATCAAGGGCCAGGCAAGCCACTGGAGCTGCAGCTTTCCCCCTAGCTGCAGGTATGGTACTGTAAGGACTCAAAGTAAAAGCCATGGTGGAATGTCATGGAGTCTATCTATACATTGAGAATTGGCKATTTATAAATATCTTTCCTTAAGAACAACTTGAGAAGTGAAATGGTAGGCTGTACTACACATTGAGTCAAATTCGCCTAATACAGTGTTTCTCAAGTTGATACACGTCGTTGGCTTACTACGTGTATCAATCACAGTGATTAACATAGATTACAAAATGGATGTTTGGAGTTCATTTCTCAACGTGATTATAAAATGGAGGAAAATCACATACTCTGAAGTARTCCTATTTCTTTACTGAGAGTGTGTGCCAAAGACATTGGCTATCTCACTCTCCTAATTTCTTCATGATCATTACCAATCAGTCTGTGTCTTCTTCAARTCCTACTCCAATTACCGTTAATGAACTATAGTCAAACCTCCAGAAGRCATTCACGTCATAGGAGACGGGCTATAACCAGATGACATCATTATCTGACATGTAATTGATATGTCATTCTGTTTTCTACACTGCAAGTATGAAGCCGTTTGTGAAACACGGAACATAAGTTAGAAAGCGTAGTCCTTCAGGGCCGAATCGTAACTTGATCGTAACATTGCTGGACCTTACCTGATTGTGTGCTATAAATAAATCTGTAGCTTTCAAAGTCTCCTTTCGGCTCTTTCCATGACACATGCAGCTGGGTTGCGCTCAGGACTTTGAAACGAAGTCTTCGTGGAGTGGCAACTAGACAAAAAAAAAGGCACAAAACACAGTTTTTAACAATAATTGACTAATTCAAGAAACYTTTGTATATAATATTCAATAGTAATATTGAATGCATGGTTAATATGACACCAAGACAGTGGCTGGGGTTCAATCAAGTGTAAAAAAAAAAAAAAACAATGTTCTTTGAAAAAACTGTCCGGATTCAGTAACTAGTAGAGTGCGACAGGTTTGGTGATTTTTTTTTGCCAATGAAAATGCATGAAACCTGAGATTCCCAAGTTAAAAGAGATTATAAAACTGTTAGCAGCTAGATTGAACTCCAGCCAGAGTTTGGCGAGGTAACAGGCACTCCATCTGTGTTTCAAGTCCTAAAAGATTGTATCTTGGCCAAATAAAAAAGATACAGATTCAAAGAGTACCACAGATGTCACAAAAAAAGCAGTCACATTCTCTCCCTTTGCCATTGATAGCTCTCATGTCTCTTTTGGAGGGGTGGGGGTCTTTTGTGCAGCACTTATCTCAGCATCAAAGGACCATCCCTGATCTCATCACGATTGCATTTGGCCGGAGCAGTCGAATTGAGGGTGTATTACAAAGCGTGTGCTCTTTACTTTGAGGCCTTTTCAGAGGAGAATGTGACTTTTTTTCAGTTGTAGCAGCGACAAAGGGAAAGGCACTGGAATAGCATCTATTCCTGTCTTCAAGAAGATATCTATCTACAAGTAGAGCAATATACCACTTCACCACTTCCTCTTGGGTCAACATCCCACAGCTCCGCACAGTAGTTAATACTAGGCATGACCAAATCCCAGAGTAAAATAAAATACAAATAAACATTCCCATCTAATTTGGTAATAATGGAAAGTTCTGCAAACAGTCCCACAAACTTGTCTTGTTTGTGTCCTCATTAGGAGCAGGCAAGCTATCTGGTGCCAATGTATTCTTTAAATACCTTCACTATGACTGACATAAATGAGAGCGAAGCTCTACAGTTGAAACATACAGAATAATGATGTGTGTATGAGATTATATTTGGAGACATTGATGTAGGTATGGAAAGAATACAACCAAGCACATAGAATGGAGTAACTCATCGGAAGGTAAAGAGCCCGGAGATGGTACATGGTGCAAACAGGCGAATAATAATACTGTACTGAGCTCACCAACCTGAAATGGGGGGTGGGTATTCAGCAGGGCTTAACTCTCTCTGAAAAAAAGATCTTCTCTGAAGAATGTCGTTTCCCCGAGTGAGAGAATTAGCATGTGTGTTGTTTGTGTATTTTTTTTTTTTAAACCTTCAGAGACTTTATGCATCACCATGTACAGTGAGCCAGGAAATATCCAGAACAGACGTCTCAGACTAGTTGTACGCTCGGTAAACAACATCTCCAAGACAAAGGACTTGCCTGTGTGAAGATGGGCTTAAGTTCTCATATATTTTTCATAGCCATCTTGTGCAAGCAGCCAGCAGGCTGCYGAGGGTTTAAGAGGCCACAAGTACCCATGGGGAGTTTGGAAGTCAGATACAGTACAGAATGTTTAATGCATTTTAATTCATATGTAAGAATTAGTTATAAGGGACATTTTGGCTGAGATGCTGACACTGTAGGGATGGGCACGTGGCCACATGCCATTGGGTGWCAGTGGCCTGTGTTCCCAGACATCCCTCCCTTGTCTATCGCCTCAAGGGCCGGATGCTTTCAGTTAAACGTCTTTAGCGCACTTTGAAGGAAACTTCTATTGAAGCCCACTGACCGTACACTTTGAACTCTGAACTGTAAAAAGGACAGGTTGTTTACTTTAAACAAGAGGCCGGCCCTTCTGACCAGAAGGCTTCTGCCGACACCCAATGGATACTGTCCAAGGTGTAATGCTACAATACAACACAAAGCGGCACTATGCTGTAGCCCAGGTTAGCAKAGTACAGAMTGCACTCTTAYCACAGGAATGCTGTGGTTCGTTTCACTTGAGGACTGGGCAACGGTGTCAAGACAAGCCCAGATAAACAAACTGCAGCTGTTTGAGGGTGCAGTTTTTGTTTGTCTTCACATCAACAAGGATAAGGCCAAAGGCAGATATTGTTTGCAACATTGTATATATGGGCAAAGACCATAAGGGTAGGTAGTTCATGTAAAAGCATAATCTCAAAACACTTGAGTTGACTGCAAATGGAATGTTAATGATGTGATTTTACACACAAAAATGAACTTTTATTACCAGAAAATAGTGACTTTTCCCTTTGAAGTAAAATAATCACAAAGTGAAAGTGACACAAAGACAAATGCTTCGACAAAAGCGGCACATCAAATGGAATGTTAATGATTTGATTTTACACACAAATATTTACTCATATTACCAGAAAATAGTGACTTTTCCCTTTTGAAATAAAATAATCCCAGTGACAGTGACACAAAGACAAACGCTTTGACAAAAGCTTCACATCAAAAAGACACACACGGGACGACTGAGGATAAGAAGCAGCCTATATGATTGTGTTTACCTTGACCCTGAGCTGGTGCAGGTGAGAGAGAGATAAGAGCCAGACAGAGTAGAGGATTCCATACCCACGTCTTCAGTCCTGTAGCCGGCATCCTTCACACTGGTATAGGAGAGGAGCTTAGAAAACCTGACGAGACATCAAACGGAATGACAATGCCTGATGCCATTGAAAATGAATAGATAAGCTCCATTATTAAAGGAAGTCTAGAGGAACAGCTTGACTGGAAGTCATGTAGACTTCCAGTCATTGTGCTAACGCTAGTTATTGTTATCTTAGCACTGTTGAAAAGTGTGTTTTACCGGAATTTCAACCCCCAAAAATCTATGTAATGACTTATCAACGTGAAAAACTGATTTGGATTTGAAGAAAGTAATCAACGTAATGGCATTTTGTCTTTCTTTCACCCAACTTTTAACCGTAATCCACAGACATGGTGATTCTTAAAAAATTATTATTATTTTTTTTAACATTTTATGTTGAAAACTTAACCAAATGTAATTCAAAACTAGACATTGAACTGAGGTCTGTGCCCAGGTTATGCCTGCTGAACGGGGCTTACTACAATCTATTTTATTGTGATTGTTCAGGTTCACCATCAGCAATAGTTCTGGTAATTTTGCTTTAAACAGTATGTGTAAATAGTCATTTTTAGATATACAGGGTAAAATTGATGATTTCATAATGAGGACAGAAATCACTGAGGCGCACTGTATGGCCGAAGCAAGAAGAAAAGAGAAGATCCCTCCATAAAAACATCCAAATGGTCAAAATCATTCAATTTTGAGATGGGGGTGAAATCCAAAATTGTGCTATATGTTCATTGGCTATGTCATAGCTCATTTGTAAACAATAAATATTGATATATTACTAGCTCAAACACTTAATCTGGGGGGGAGACCTAGGCTACATTGCCGCCCTAATCTGATAGTGGTAGTAGGATGATAGATACCTAGTCTCACTTATAGCTCAGCTCAGGTGCCTACATAGTACATACAGTACACCATAGACATACATAATTTACACACACCACACACCACACACACCACACACACACACACACACACACACACACACACACACACACACACACACACACACACACACACACACACACACACACACACAGAAGTCAGCTCAGACCGATCCAGCTCAGAGAGGCCCAGCTCATGAGCTCCATCAACAGCATATTTTAGTTTATAATGGCAAATGAATGTGTTTATGCAACAAATGTTAGTGCATCGAATTGTATCACATCGAACTGAATCGCATCGATTTGTTCTCTAATCAAACTGAATTGCATGAATCGTTTCAAACTAAAACATATCGTTCCTGTATCATATCGGAGCCCATGTATCTAGATAAGTATCGAATCGTCTTGAAAGGGAAAGATGCACATCCCTAGAAGTTATAGAGCAATTTTATGAATATCATTGATAAACTTCAACTSTAGGTTGATAAACAGTAGATTCCCAATTACATTTCAAATCGTTTTGGAAATAAACTCAACAAAGCATCTAAACTTTGGCATAACCATAATGACACCCAAAAATCACTCAAATTATATTTGAAACGTGGCATGCTTCTGCAGAGTACTGTGGCAGTAGTATTTTCTCAAACAAATGGAGGATGTAAAAAATAGATGAGCATGATGTCACARCTTTCTCTCAAACGTATGCAAACACTTCGATAGGAATACTTCATCATTAGGCTAGCTGGTATTTCAAAGCAGCACTTCAGTTCGCCGTGCCTAATCATTCTCCTCAACTACTCAATGTACCTAAATAGCCTTCTAATCTTGCSATTATGACAAATTGCAGGTGTACAAGTAGGCTAACCTACAGGTAAACCACAGTAGTAGTCCACAGTCCTCGGTGATGGTTCGTGTAGGCCTATAGACTTAGGGAAAAATGGAAAACGACTGTACATTATATTTTAATTATAAATGTGATAAACAAACAGTATCGACGAAGTACAAAAACAGATGTAATAAATTGACTAACCAAATTTGCATATATTGTCAAACGCGCCCCCACGACCACCACTGACAGGTGAGGTTCCGTTTCCCGACCACTTCTACTTGAAATGTGTTGTAATTAAACACGGACTTTATCCCAAACTAAAGAAAATATCTCATACCTTTTCAAAACATATGTTTACAGGTAATATTGCTCCCAAATGACCCTTCCTGTGTGTCTTGCTTCGCGGGCTGTTGGAAAACTATCTRCAGCTCCTTCAGTTTCAGACTTGCTATGGTGGGTGTATCCCGTGCTGGTATTCATTCACCCATCCCTTGAGCGATTCATTCCTTCACCTCGTTTAATCTTGACTGAGGCAGAAAAATGTGTTTCGGCGGCAGCCAATATAAAAGAGGCGATAAGCTATGAAATGTGAATTCTGTTCTGYCCGCCCCCAGGGTAGGCTACATGCTTTCACTCCTCGTCCATAAGCTTTTTTTCAGGTATGTCTTTTTTTCTCGCGCTTTCTGGTCAGTACGAGCGCTACCTGCGTGCAAATGTTCATTCCTCCTTTCAGGGGAGAATTTACTAATGTGGCAGTAATACTTGAGGTAGCTTAATCAGCCAGCCATATGGTGACTTGGCATATTTTATATTATTATTATTATTTAATGTTATTATTATTATATTACGCACACACAGACATAGATACGTGTTGTTATGTAGGCCTATAACAACAATATTTAACTGTCAACCTTGGTTCATGATTAGCTTAGTATTCTCAAGACCTGAAAATGCAACAATTTCAGGTTTCAAGGTTTTAATTGACAATACATCCTCATCTCTGCTCTATTACTTGTTTGCATTCCATCTATCTGGCCATCACGATCATCAGGGTGCAGCAAGTTGTTCTTGGCTCAATATGCAATGGGACATGTATGAAAGTGTTGTATCAATACAGTACCAGTCAAAAGTTTGGACACACCTACTCATTCACCTACTCATTCATTTTCTACATTGTAGAATAATAGTGAAGACATCAAAACTACGAAATAACATATATGGAATCATGTAGTAACCAAAAAAGTGTTAAACAAATCAAAATATGTTATATTTGAGATTCTTCAAAGTAGCCACCATTTGCCTTGATGACAGCTTTGCACACTCTTGGCATTCTCTCAACCAATTGGGTTGAGGTTGGGTGATTGTGGAGGCCAGGTCATCTGATGCAGCACTCCATCACTCTCCCTCTTGGTCAAATAGCCCTTACACAGCCTGGAGGTGTGTTGGGTCATTGTCCTGTCGAAAAACAAATAATTGTCCAACTAAGCGCAAACCAGATGTGATGGCGTATCGCTGAGGAATGCTGTGCAGAAAAAGCACCCCCACACCATTACAACTCCTCCTCCATGCTTCACGGTGGGAACCACACATGCGGAGATCATCCGTTCACCTACTRTGCGTCTCACAAAGACACGGCGGTTGGAACCAAAAATMTATAATTGGTACCTATCAGACCAAAGGACAGATTTCCACCGGTCTAATGTCCATTGCTCYTTTTTCTTGGCCCAAGCAAGTCTCTTATTATTATTGGTGTCCTTTAGTAGTGMTTTCTTTGCAGCAATTCGACCATGAAGGCCTGATTCACATAGTCTCCTCTGAACAGTTGATGTTGAGATGTGTCTGTTGCTTGAACTCTGTGAAGCATTTATTTGGGCTGCAATCTGAGGTGCAGATAAMTCTAATAAACMTATCCTCTGCAGCAGAGGTAACTCTGGGTCTTCCTTTCCTGTGGCGGTCCTCATGAGAGACAGTTTCCTCATAGCGCTTGATGGTTTTTGCGACTGCACTTGAAYAAACTGTCAAAGTTCTTACATTTTTGACTGACCTTTATGTCTTTAAGAAATGATGGACTGTCGTTTCTCTTTGCTTATTTGAGCTGTTCTTGCCATAATAATGGAATTAGTATTTTACCAAATAGGGCTATATTCTGTATACCCCCCTACCTTGTCACAACACAACTGATTGGCTCAAAAGCATTAAGAAGGAAAGAAATTCCACAAATTAATTTTTAACAAGGCACACCTGTTAATTGAAATACATTCCAGGTGACTACCTCATAAAACTGGTTGAGAGAATMCCAAGAGTGTGCAAAGCTGTCATCAAGGTAAAGGGGGGCTACTTTGAAGAATCTCAAACTTAAAATATATTTTGATTTGTTTAACCATTGTTTAGTTACTACATGATTCCATATGTGTTATTTCATAGTTTTGATGTCTTCACTATTATTCTACAATGTAGAAAATAGTCAAAATAAAGAAAAACCCTTGAATGAGTAGCTGTGTCCAAACTTTTATATGTACCATCAGTCTGAATTATATTTGATTGGTTGGGTAAGAAATAAAATAATTTCTGGAAAGTGACTTTGTTTWAAAAAATGAACTAACTACCTATCTTGACCACATTAAATGTGTTAATGCCTTTAATAATAAGCCCCTATCTGTGTCAAGTTAAGAGGTCAGTGCAATCCGGTATCTTTGGGACGTCCCTACCCTAAACCCTAACCCTAACCTTAACCCCTACCCTAACCTTAACCATAACCCTTACCTAGCCCTAACCTTAACCCTTACCGTAACAATTTAAAATGTCAACTTCAATGGGGTAGTGACGTCCCAAGGATCCCAGATAGCACAGACCCAAGTTAAGATATAGTACCATTCACTCATGTTGCAGCAACCTTAATGCAACCTAGCATCTACTTCAAGAGGTTTGGACCTCTTGGAATAACAGATAAGGTGTTGCACTGACGGTCAGAATGCCCGTCAGGTTACCCCCGAATTTGCCACTTTGGTGTTATGAGTGGAATGGCACTCCGGTGCAGCCTACATTTTTGGAATGAATATCCAATGAAGTTTAATGTTTCACTCAATAAATATTTTATTTTTAATTTAAATGGTTCCAAACACACAGGCTCTAGTCTTGCTGTTGAAAAAGATAGTKGTTTAGACTTATCMGAGTAACTTCTASATAGCTGTTTTGATTAGACCATCTCACAGCAAACTAGATCCCACTCATCAATGGACAGTTAACACATCATTGACTAAAGSCTGACTGTGACTGAATACAGTATGTTAGCATGGGTAGCCCCATGAAGTCATAGGGTCTACGAGAGCTCCTTGGGCTACACACCTTTCCCAGTTGACCCAATGTCGAATGTGTTTCTACAAGCACAGAGGGGTAGTTAGGTACGCTGTGTTTTATGCATCGCCATGACAGCAAGGTCATGGTCGTGACAGAAGTGATAAAGAATCATCTTTTTAAAATCAATTACTTGTGGAATCCCTCTATAACTCTTTTTTATTGGAGGCCCCTTATGGGGTTAACATTCCTGCAGTTATAGAATTCACAGTTGTTACTGTAGTTACTGTAGTTACAGTAGGATATGGTTACACTATATCACTTACTCTTTTTGCTTTTGAAGATCCTTGTGCATTCAGAATGCTGAGCTCATCACTAGATGGAGTTTGAAATAGCTCACAATTTCTGCCCTTGACACAAGCCCTGASCCATTTTAAGAGCATTCCATGCTACTGCACTTAAACCCTTGARCCCTGAACTCTGATGAGGGCAGCAGAGGGGTTATCTTATCATAAATTTCCTACACTAACAGGCACAAATCTGGATATTTTTGTAATCTGTAGTGATAGCAACCCTACTAATATTGCAGGAAACATATAATGCAGCTTGTGGATTGTTATTGTAATATTATTGTGGCAAAAGTGACATCAAACAAACATGACAAACAAAAAAACTTCTCAAAGTACTGGAAAGGTATTTACAGTAAAACGCCTGTAAAAGAGATTTGGATATTCAGTCAATGAGATCCAATTGGGAAATATCAGTTGTATATATGGTACATACTGCCACCTGGTGGTCAGAGACATATAGTCTGCTTACGTGATTGAATGTTGTTCCTTGTAGTTCACATGCCATCTACAGATATTATTGCACAATGCACATTCCTTGACCAGATATTTTAACCACATAATCTAGGAATGCCAATGTGATCCTGTTGATCTTGATCTTCAAGGTTATTTCAACTTTTATTGCAGTTTAAAGTTCCTGTCAGGGTTCAATAAATGCTCTTACTTTATTGCTATTAGATTGAAGCAGTTACATTTCTATCCATAATATTGATTTTCCGGTYATGTTGCTAAAATAATTTGCTTCAGTTGATTGATATTTTAACGATAATAAGATTGATTATTTGCAAGTGATGAATCATATTATTGCTTTAATATCATAAACATTGATTCAAATACACATTTGCTAACATTTTCAATTGAATTACTTTATTTTATTAATTCATTGGCTAATTGAAATATTTTCACACTGATCAGACGCTAACACAAATTCAGATACTCTTTGCTGGCCTGGTCTGCACTAATACCCTTTAAAGATCAGTTGACCATAGCAAATGTATAGGGTCGGGTTATATGTCTATATAAAAGTACAACTCATTTACATTTAAGTCATTTAGCTGACGCTCTTATCCAGAGCGACTTACAATTTGGAAAGTTCATACATATTCATCCTGGTCCCCCGTGGGGAATGAACCCACAACCCTGGCGTTGCAAGCGCCATGCTCTACCAACTGAGCCACACGGGACCACTCCTTTAGTACTTTGGGTCCTTTATATCTTATGTTGGAGTATGTGATCATGCATTACAAATGCACAATATCACTGCTATAACCTATCTATTTCCCTGTAAAGTGCATTGACATAACACATGGATTTGTTGTTTCAAAAATAAAAAAGGATTAACATGTTGATAGGCTACTACTGTTTGATTATTTGAACTTTTATCAGTATTGTGGGTTTCCAAAAATATTGCAGTGGAATCAGAAGCCAAGATGACATCCAAGCCTTTTTATGCTGCTAGAAAGTATGTGATCTGCAGTTTGACAGTATTGTGCTATTMTCAGTCCAATATGAATACAAGGTTTAAGTTACTCCTGCTACCAAACTTTAGCATTCAATGCCAAACATATTCCAAGCAAAATGCAAAGCTAAATCATCAAAAGAAATTCTACACTACTCAAAATCACCTCTGCCACGTCACAAAGTGCAGTGTTGTTTACAATATGTGCCACCTCACTTAATCAACAACACCCTAAGTACTTGTCTTTCTAGGAAGGAACCCTCCATTGGAGCAAACYAGGGAGTGGATGGAAAAGCAAACAGCAGGCAAGGAGTAGGCGCACAGGTCAYAAGTCTAAACTGCTGTGGGAGAGCYAAAAACACAAGCTGTATCCATGTTAACCACGGAACACTGGTCAGAGTCTCAGACTGATGATGTAAGCACACATGGCTTCACAGTGGGGCTCATCAGGTTTCTGTTGCTGTGACCCGCGTCTCAAGTCGATCATGTAGCTAAGTCCATTTGGCTCCATATCAAGGTCGTAAGGTTTCTATGGATTTATTTCGGCCAATATAGTCCACATTCTTACTCTAAGCTTTCGACCACCAAGAGCCAATGGGTTACTGAGGCCTTAAGTTGACTGTAACCGAATACAATACAACCTCAWCCTCAGCAATCAGACTCCTCCATAACCTCCATGACCACGGTTCGCGATCCAGTGAGGATGAGGTTGCTGACCGTCTTGTAGTCCAGAGACAGGACGTCCAGACCATTGACAGAGACCACAAACTGGCACACCTGGAAAACGGACTTTGGTCAAATACTGTACGTAATGAAGAGAATTTATGAGAGCTGCACATAGCAGAGGAAGACTTATTATTGTCTACCAGTCTAACAAATATATTGATTTGACAAAGCTATCAACCTGTAGGCCCTGGCGATGCTCTTTGCACTAAATGTCCCACAATGCCATGGTACTCACTTTCACTCCTACTGCTGCTGCAGGGCCACTGGGGTCCACTGCCTGGATATGACATGGCCTACTCCCCCTGACCACGAAGCCCCAGCCCACCGCATCACCTACAATCTGGAGATAGATTGATCACATGACTTAGGAATAGAATTGTGAAAAAAGATTATGTATTTTTATTGATATTTGGTTGTGTTTCATTATTTTAGCATGAATAAGAAATAACACTGTGGTAACGTACTGTAAACGTCCTCTTTATGTATGAACCTCCTGGTCTCCGTAGCTCCTCTGGACTTACTTGTCTCTTTAGCACTGTCAATGGAACACAGACACTGTTAGCAGATTCTCAGTGTAATCATGAACAGTGGTGTTTAAATTGAATCTGTACAGTAGAGAGGACGTGATACAGCTTTAGGTGAAGACCAGAGAGATTCTTACCTGATTTGGGGTTTGACAGCACAGGTGAGGTAGGGGTAAGCATGGGWCCTCTGTTACAATACCCGCTGTTGCCACTACTAAGACTGTTATCTTGCCCCCCGGACACCATCTTTCTTTCCTTAGATGGAGTGACTGAGAGAAGGAAAAGAAGAACATATAGAGATATCACACAGAGAGCATAGACWTGTTTTATGATTGAGAGTGATTGACAAAGTGTACTGAGAGGAAAAAGCACGAATAACAAAAGGAAGCCACCATGTTATTCATTCTGAAATGTCACACACACACAGACACACACTCCAGTTTCAGAACTGTTAGCAGTGCTGTAGTTTACAGTAGAACACATCAAACACACACCATATACCCCTCTGCCTCCCATTTCATATCTGAGTGTTATGAAAGAACTAAGTGTCTGCTGCTAATCAAATATAGCCACATAATGTGTTAATGAACACTCCCTGAACTGATTGATATCACAGAAACACTTCCTGACAAGCTTATATTTATACCAGCCTATCGTGGAAGCTATGGTTACTGCACTTAGTTACATAACAATCACCAGCATACTATTATGATGACATATAGAATAAAGGTCAAATTCACCCCCAGTCAAACACAATGTAATAATGCTTTCTTCTGTGCTGGATATCTCTTCTAATTTGTAGTTGCATATAATTGGACTAATCTATAATTTTTCATCAATAAAATGGTTCTCAGTCTCACAAAAAAAAAAGGAATAAACATTATCATTTAAAAATACTTAACAAGAGCCCAACTAGGAGTAAAAACAGATCCACAGCCACTTGTGATACCATTGTATTCACAGCACTCATATAGGTGAACTCAACACCAATGCTTATGATTTAACAAGAGACACAATATTACATTAGCCATAGCAAGGAAAACAAGTTCAGTAAACCTACAATCTCCACCTTTCACGTATTTGCCTCGCGCAATAAAAGTTGCCCTTACCAGCTGTCCGAGGTCCCATCGTACAATTCACTTCAAAGGTTTGCCAGCCAAAGTGCCAAGTAACTTGGGAAGGTTGTTGTCCACAATCTCTGATGATGTAGTCAGCTGTGGTGCTCCGGTATAAATGTTAAATGTTAACCCCCAGAGAGAGTAAACAGTCTAGGCTGGCCGGGAGGGAGTGGGAGGGGTTGAGGGATGCCTTGTTGCCAGGCTATCCCAGGGTAGGCGATAAGAGCTGAGAAAGGCATATTGGGATCACTAATGCTCTAATGGAGGTAGGGAAAGAATCAGTGGAGTTTTCCACTGGTCACTGCGGCCAGGCAAGGTGGAGTGGAAGGACTGGACATTCTCTATTACACACACACACACACACGCACACAAACAAACACACACGCACACACACATTCTCTGTCATGGTACATGGATGAGAGACATGGTCAGTGGGAAGGTTCAACAACATCCATATCAACAATGACTACATCCACAATGACATATGGACAAACAAACTGATGATAATGGCCTAATGATAATGGCCTTCTGTGAGATAAATCAAGAACATTCCWAGCTGTTGACAGCATGAGGTATTTGCCTCTACAAATACAATATTCAATGTATTTACCCAATTACAGTTGAAGTCGGAAGTTTACATACACTTAGGATGGAGTCATTAAAACTTGTTTTTCAACCACTCTACAAATTTCTTGTTAACGAACTATAGTGTTGGTAAGTCGGTTAGGACATCTACTTTGTGCATGCCACAAGTAATTTTTCCAACAATTGTTTACAGACAGATAATTTCACTTATAATTTACTGTATCACAATTCCAGTGGGTCATACATACCCTAAGTTGACTGTGCCTTTAAACAGCTTGGAAAATTCCAGAAAATTATGTCATGGCTTTAGAAGCTTCTGATAGGCTAATTGACATCATTTGAGTCAATTGGAGGTGTGCCTGTGGATGTATTTCAAGGCCTACCTTCAAACTCAGTGCCTCTTTGCTTGACATCATGGGAAAATCAAAAGAAATCAGCCAAGACCTCAAGGAAAAAAAATGTAGACCTCCACAAGTCTGGTTCATCCTTGGAGCAATTTTCAAATGCCTGAAGTACCACGTTCATCTGTACAAACAATAGTAGCAAGTATAAACACCATGGGACCACGCAGCCGTCATACCGCTCAGGAAGGAGACACGTTCTGTCTCTTAGAGATGAACGTACCTTGGTGCGAAAAGTGCAAATCAATCCCAGAACAACAGCAAAGAACTTGTGAAGATGCTGGAGGAAACAGGTAAAAGTATCTATATCCACAGTAAAACAAGTCCTATATCGACATGACCTGAAAGGCCGCTCAGCAAGGAAGAAGCCACTGCTCCAAAACCACCATAAAAGCCAGACTACGGTTTGCAACTGCACATGGGGACAAAGAAGGTACTTTTTGGAGAAATTATGAAGCAAAAATAGAACTGTTTGGCCATAATAACCATCGTTATGTTTGGAGGAAAAGTGGAGGCTTGCAAGCCAAAGAATACCATCCCAACCGTGAAGCACGGGGGTGGCAGCATCATGTTGTGGGGTGCTTTCCTGCAGGAGGGACTGGTGCACTTCACAAAATAGATGGCATCATGAGATAGGAAAATTATGTGGATATATTGAAGCAACATTCAAGACATCGTCAGGAAGTTAAAGCTTGGTCGCAAAATGGGTCTTCCAAATGG
>NC_036870.1:10521609-10522427 GCF_002910315.2 Salvelinus sp. IW2-2015
TCAAGGTATTGGAGTGGCCATCACAAAGCCCTGACCTCAATCCTATAGGAAATTTATGGGCAGAAGTGAAAAAGCGTGTGCGAGCGAGGAGGCCTACAAACCTGAATCAGTTACACCAGCCCTGTCAGGAGGAATGGGCCAAAATTCACCCAACTTATTGTGGGAAGCTTGTGGAAGGCTACCTGAAACATTTGACCCAAGTTAAACAATTTAAAGGCAATGCTACCAAATACTAATTGAGTGTATGTAAACTTCTGACCCACTGGGAATGTGATGAAAGAAAMAAATAAAAGAACGTGTATTGTATKATTTCAATGACAAACCAAGATGATCATCAAACCAAGATGTTCATTGACCACACACCAACACTGAGTGCATCATGATCAGTAGTATAACATGATGACCTCTATTATGTGGCTCCTTTGCCTGGTTGCCCAGCCAGAGAGCAATATCCAATAGCAATATCTCTCTCCTCTCACATTGCTAAAAGGTAGAGACATAATTCATAATGTATAGAGGTGAGTCATGATCAATAGGCTTATAAAGTCTGATATGGATGTCACACTGCCTGAGGTATTTCGAGAACATACAGCTCAATAACTTTACATAGGCCTTTTCTTACATACAGATGTAGGATGATCACTCTTTTGTTGCTGAGAATCATCCTGCACAGCAGGAAATGCAAACTTGTTGTGTATTTAATGTTTAAAAAAGCTTCTAAAGTTTGTAATTTTCACTTTAAAATGTCAAATTTGATTTGCCTTAAAGAAAAATGCATCAACCCCTATAAAAAAAAAAATGTCCATCGTTATAATCCA
>NC_036870.1:10522452-10565565 GCF_002910315.2 Salvelinus sp. IW2-2015
CGTAGGATCTTAATTTGAGCCAATTTGCTACTGTCACGCCCTGGCCTTAGTATTATTTGTTTTCTTTATTATTTTAGTTAGGTCAGGGTGTGACATGGGGTATGTGTGTGTTTTGGGTGATTATATGGTATAGGGGGTGTTGGTTGTAGTGTATGGGTTTGTGTTGAGTGTATGTGTCTAGGTATGTCTATGGTTGAGTGTAGGTGTTAGGAAAGTCTATGGTTGCCTGTTTGGTTCTCAATCAGAGACAGCTGGTTATTGTTGTCTCTGATTGGAGCCATATTTAAGGTAGCCAATAGGCTTTAGGTGTTGTGGGTAATTGTCTATGTGTAGTGTTTGTGTCACACTAATTTTTATTATGTCTCACTTTTGTTAGTTTGTAAAGTTGTTTTGTTTTGTGTTTTTTCTCTTCTAATAAAAGAAGATGTTCTTTTCAACGCGCTGGCGTTGGTCCTCTCTCTCACGAAGACGATCGTGACAGCTACAGCAGGAAAGTAATCCTGCAGCAACGAAAATGTGAATTACTATATGGATTATAACGATGGACATTTTTTTTTTATAGGGGTTGATGCATTTTTCTTTAAGGCAATCAAATTTGACATTTTAAAGTGAAAATTACAAACTTTAGAACTTTTTTAAACATTAAATACACAACAAGTTTGCATTTCCTGCTGTGCAGGATGATTCTCAGCAACAAAAGAGTGATCATACCTACATTTGTATGTAAGAAAAGGCCTATGTAAGTTATTGAGGCTGTATCTGAAATACCTCAGGCAGTGTGACATCCATATCAGACTTTATAAGCTATTGATCATGACTCACCTCTATACATTATGAATTATGTCTCTACTTTTAGCAATGTGAGAGGAGAGAGATATTGCTATTGGATATTGCTCTCTGGCTGGGCAACAGCAAGAGGAGCCCTAATAGAGGTCATCATGTTTATACTACTGATCATGATGCACTCAGTGTTGGTGTGTGGTCAATGACATCTTGGTTGATGATCATCTTGGTTTGTCATTGAAATATACAATACACGTTTTTTATTTATTTCTTTCATCACATCCCAGTGGGTCAGAAGTTTACATACACTCAATTAGTATTGGGTAGCATTGCCTTTAAATTGTTTAACTTGGGTCAAATGTTTCAGGTAGCCTTCCACAAGCTTCCCACAATAGTTGGTGATTTGGCCCATTCCTCCTGACAGGGCTGGTGTAACTGATCAGGTTTGTAGGCCCCTCACTCGCACATGCTTTTTCACTCTGCCCAAATTTCCTATAGGATGAGGTCAGGGCTTTGAGTTGGCCACTCAATACCTTGATTTTGTTGTCCTTAAGCCTTTTACCCAAATTTGAAAGTATCTGGGGGATTGTCCATTTGGAAGACCTATTTGCGACCAAGTTTAACTTCCTGACTGATGTTTGAGATGTTGCTTCAATATATCCACATAATTTTCTCTCTCATGAGTGCATCTATTTTGTGAAGTGCACCAGTCCTCCTGCAGGAAAGCACCCCCAACATGATGCTGCACCCCGTGCTTCAGGTTGGGATGGTATTCTTTGGCTTGCAAGCCTCCCACTTTTTCCTCCAAACTAAAGATGGTTATTATGGCCAAACAGTTCTATTTTTGCTTCATAATTTCTCCAAAAAGTACCTTCTTTGTCCCCATGTGCATTTGCAAACCGTAGTCGGCTTTTTATGTGGTTTTGGAGCAGTGGCTTCTTCCTTGCTGAGCGGCCTTTCAGGTCATGTCGTATAGGACTTGTTTTACTGTGGATATAGATCATTTTGTACCTGTTTCTCCAGCATCTTCACAAGTTCTTTGCTGTTGTTCTGGATTGATTTGCACTTTCGCACCAAGGTACGTTCATCTCTAAGAGACAGAACGTGTCTCCTTCCTGAGAGGTATGACGGCTGCGTGCTCCCATGGTGTTTATACTTGCGTACTATTGTTTGTACAGATGAACGTGGTACCTTCAGGCATTTGAAAATTGTCCAAGGATGAACCAAGACTTGTGGAGGTCTACATTTTTTTTCCTGAGGTTGGCTGATTCTTTAATTTCCCATGATGTCAAGCAAAGAGGCACTGAGTTTGAAGTAGCTTGAAATACATCACAGGCACACTCCAATTGACTCAATGATGTCAATTAGCCTATCAGAAGCTTCTAAAGACATGACTAATTTTCTGAATTTTCCAAGTGTTTAAAGGCACAGTCAACTTAGGGTATGTATGACCCACTGGAATGTGATACAGTAATTATAAGTGAATTATCTGTCTGTAAACAATTGTTGGAAAATTACTTGTGCATGCACAAGTAGATGTCCTAACCGACTTACCAACACTATAGTTCGTTAACAAGAAATTTGTAGAGTGGTTGAAAACAAGTTTTAATGACTCATCCTAAGTGTATGTAAACTCCGACTTCAACTTAATTGGGTAAATACATTGAATATTGTATTTGTAGAGGAAATACCTCATGCTGTCAACAGCTAGGAATGTTCTTGATTTATCTCACAGAAGGCCATTATCATTAGCATATCATCAGTTTGTTTGTCCATATGTCATTGTGGATGTAGTCATTGTTGATATGGATGTTGTTGAACCTTCCCACTGACCATGTCTCTCATCCATGTACCATGACAGAGAATGTGTGTGTGCGTGTGTGTTTGTTTGTGTGCGTGTGTGGTGTGTGTGTATAGAGAATGGCAGTCCTTCCACTCACCTTGCCTGGCCGCAGTGACAGTGGAAACTCCACTGATTCTTTCCCTACCTCCATTAGAGCATTAGTGATCCCAATATGCCTTCTCAGCTCTTATCGCCTACCCTGGATAGCTGGCAACAAGGCATCCCTCAACCCTCCCACTCCTCCCGGCCAGCCTAGACTGTTTACTCCTCTGGGGGTTAACATTTAACATTTATAACGGAGCACCACAGCTGACTACATCATCAGAGATTGTGGACAACAACTTCCCAAGTTACTTGGCACTTTGGCTGGCAAACCTTTGAAGTGAATTGTACGATGGGACCTCGGACAGCTGTAAGGGCAACTTTATTTGCGCGAGGCAAATACGTGAAAGGTGGAGATTGTAGGTTTACTGAACTTGTTTTCCTTGCTATGGCTAATGTAATATTGTGTCTTGTTAAATCATAAGCATTGGTTTGAGTCACCTATATGAGTGCTGTGAATACAATGGTATCACAAGTGGCTGTGGACATGTTTTTACTCCTAGTTTGGGCTCTTGTTAAGTTATTTTAAATGATAATGTTTATTCTTTTTTTTTTGTGAGACTGAGACCATTTATTGATGAAAATTATAGATTAGTCCAATTATATGCAACTACAAATTAGAAGAGATACCAGCACAGAAGAAAGCATTATTACATTGTGTTTGACTGGGGTGAATTTGACCTTTATTCTATATGTCATCAAAATAGTAGCTGGTGATTGTTATGTAACTAAGTGCAGTAACCATAGCTTCCACGATAGGCTGGTATAATATAAGCTTGTCAGGAGTGTTTCTTGATATCAATCAGTTCAGGGAGTGTCATTAACACATTATGTGGCTTATTTGATTAGCAGCAGACACTTAGTTCTTTCATAACACTCAATATGAATGGGAGGCAGAGGGTATATGGTGTGTGTTTGATGTGTTCTACTGTAAACTACAGCACTGCTAAAGTTCTGAAACTGGAGTGTGTGTCTGTGTGTGTGTGACATTCAGAATGATAACATGGTGGCTTCTTTTGTATCTGTAGATTTGGAGCTCAATTCAATAAATCCCAAATGTAGCGCTAAGCTCTTTCCCCATGTCCCCAAATAAAACAACAGAATGTTCCTGGATATTATACTACTATTAGTAACAGTTAGGCTCTGCTCAAAGGTAGATGCCTCCGGATTTCCGAAAACGTAGCGTGTGTGTGTAACTGTGCACAGATCCGCTTAAGTGATAATGCCCTAGAAGACGGTGTTTGGAGGGTATATATATATCCCTCAAACACTGGCATCGAGGGCATTATCACTTTAATTTTGATGAATTTATTCATACTATTTCATCCTTCCACAAGATATAGTCCTGACACAAGTTTAGGGTTGCTTCCCAAGCCGGTCGGTTGTTCATTCTATCGATTCAGTTGATTCAGTCTTTTTGTTCTGTATKRATGGACGCGACACAGTTGTTKATTCTAAATGTTCCATTGCCATACTGGCTGGCAACGTTTTTATCCTTTGCTTACTAGCTAGGCAACTACGGCTAATTTACAGTCACTTCAAACAGTATAGCTGGAAAGACCGCAAACTAGCTGCACTTCATTTGTTTGACCTTTTTTCAATTGACATTTCTTTGTATATAACCATAAGAATTATGCCAGCTGACGCATGACTGGCTGAGAAACGACTGGCTGAGAAATGCTGCCTGTCTGTCTGTCTGTCTCGTCCCGACTCCCGACACGTTCATTACTATGGGACAGCTGGAAATCAAATTTAAATATTGAAACAATGTTGCAAATGTCAGAGAGATAGATAGCAAGTTTTATACAAATCTCTGCTGTTGAAAACTAAATGTTAGTCTAAAAGAAGCGTGAGATAATGTCTAGATGCATTTTATAGTGGAATTCAAGTTTATAAATTGCCTGGCTGGGCTGATGAGACAGTGGATTGTGCAGTCAGATGGAACAGAGTAAATAGGCATTTTAACGTTGTAGATTTAGACGGCGGTAACTTTTGGAATAGACACCAGCTGGAATATGCTTTGAACTAATCAGCATTCAGGATTAGAACCACCCGTTGTATAATAGTAAATACACTTGCTATGGCAGGTTTGACTGAATTCACACTGTACAGTACGTACCATACTGTATGTGTCCCAACTTCCTTCAAGACATGTCTTTCCCCAGGTCAAGATGACCATAAAAGCCTGCACTGAACAGTYACAAAAATATAGAAGATAAGCTCAGTTTACAGAGCTGCAAAATGACCATACAGACAACATGATAGTATTACAACATCTGTACACCACATCTGTCATTGGCTTCATCAATAAGTGCATCATTGACGTCGCCCCCACAGTGCCTGTACGTACATACCCCATCCAGAAATCATGGATTACAGGCAGCATCCGCACTGWGRTAAAGGCTAGAGCTGCCGCTTTCAAGGAGCGGGACTCTAACCCGGAAGCTTATAAGAAATCCCGCTATGCCCTCCGATGAACCATCAAACAGGCAAAGCGTCAATACAGGACTAAGATCGAGTCGTACTACACCGGCTCTGATGCTCGTCGGATGTGGCAGYGCRTGCAAACCATTACAGACTACAAAGGGAAGCACAGCAGAGAGCTGCCCAGTGACACGAGCCTACCGGATGAGTTAAACTACTTCTATGTTCGATTCGAGGCAAATAACACTGAAACATGCATGAAAGCACCAGCTGTACCGGAAGACTGTGTGATCACGCTCTCCGCAGCCGATGTGAGTAAGACCTTTAGACAGGTCAACATTCACAAGGCCGCAGGGCCAGACGGATTACCAGGACGTGTACTGCGAGCATGGGCTGACCAACTAGCAAGTGTCTTCACTGACATTTTCAACCTCTCCCTGTCTAAGTCTGTAATACCAACATATTTTAAGCAGACCACCATAGTGCCTGTGCCCAAGAACACTAAGGTAACCTGCCTAAATGACTACCGACCCGTAGCACTCACATCTGTAGCCATGAAGTGCTTTGAAAGGCTGGTCATGGCTCACATCAACACCAACATCCCAGAAACCCTAGACCCACTCCAATTTGCATACCGCCCCAACAGATCCACAGATGATGCAGTCTCTATTGCACTCCACACTGCCCTTTCCTACCTGGACAAAAGGAACACCTATGTGAGAATGCTATTCATTGACTACAGCTCAGCGTTCAACACCCATAGTGCCCTCAAGCTCATCACTAAGCTAAGGACCCTGGGACTAAACCCCTCCCTCTGCAACTGGATCCTGGACTTCCTTACGGGCCGCCCCCAGGTGGTAAGGGTAGGTAACAACACATCCGCCACGCTGATCCTCAACACAGGGGCCCCTCATGGGTGCGTGCTCAGCCCCCTCCTGTACTCCATATTCACTCATGACTGCACGGCCAGGCACGACTCCAACACCATCATTACATTTGCTGATGACACAACAGTGGTAGGCCTGATCCCCAACAACAATGAGACAGCCTATAGGGAGGAGGTCAGAGACCTGGCCGTGTGGTGCCAGGACAACAACCTCTCCCTCAACGTGATCAAGACAAAGGAGATGATTGTGGACTACAGGAAAAAGAATCCCGATCACGCCCCCATTCTCATCGATGGGGCTGCAGTGGAGCAGGCTGAGAGCTTCAAGTTCCTTGGTGTCCACATCACCAACAAACTAACATGGTCCAAGCACACCATGACAATCGTGAAGCGGGCACGACAAACCTATTCCCTCTCAGGAGACTGAAAAGATTTGGCATGRGTCCTCAGATCCTCAAAAGGTTCTACAGCTGCACCATCGAGAGCATCCTGACTGGTTGCATCACTGCRTGMTATGGCAACTGCTTGGCCTCCGACCGCAAGGCACTACAGAGGGTAGTGCGATCGGCCCAGTACATCACTGGGGCCAAGCTTCCTGCCATCCAGGAACTCTACACCAGGCGGTGTCAGAGGAAGGCCCTAAAAGTTGCAAAAGACTCCAGCCACTCAAGTCATACACTGTTCTCTCTGCTACCACACGGCAAGCGGTACCGGAGTGCCAAGTCTAGGTCCAAGAGGCTTCTAAACAGCTTCTACCCCCAAGCCATGACTCCTGAACATCTAGTCAAATGGCTACCCAGACTACTCACATTGCCTCCCCCCTCCCCTCTCCACACCACTGCCACTCTCTGTTGTCATCTATGCATAGTCACTTTAATTAACTCAACCTACATGTACATACTATCTCAACTAACCGGTGCCCCCGCACATTGACTCTGTACCGGCACTCCCCTGTATATAWTGTTATTTTTTACTGCTCCTCTTTAATTACTTGTTACTTTTATCTCTTATTCTTATCCATATTTTTTTTAACTGCACTGTCGGTTAGCTGCTCGTAAATAAGCATTTCACTYTAAGGTTGTATTCTGTTGTATTRGGCGCATGTGACTAATAAAARTGGATTTGATTTGATTTGACAACATGTCTTACTGTTTATCAGCACGTGTACTTCATTGGAACCACAAATGGAGTTTAGATTTGTCCTTGCTTTGTATCATGTGTAACAGAGTCCATCCCTGCTATAGGCCTACATGATAGCAATGGCAGGCGCGCAGTGTCATTTCACAGTAATTTTTACAGCGGGGCTTGTTTCAACAGTCAACACGTGCCACTTCTGTTTGTCTTATACATGGTTAATCATTTGCCATTTAWGGTCAGTTGAGAGACAGTTGAAGGAATGACACAATTTTCAGGAGACAATGGTTGGTCAGTTGGATGTGGTGTTTCGGTCAGGTTTCAGTGTAGCGCTTGACAGTACCAGGGTTGGTGACCACTGTTATGATGCTTTTGTATTATAGATAACATTGCCATCGACTGGCCATTGACTGAGTAACAGTGATGCATTCAAAACATGACTACCATTTTGTTGATCATAATCAGTGGAGGCTGGTTGTGGGAGCTATAGGAGGACGGGCTCATTGTAATGTCTGTAATGGGATAAATGYAARGGTATCAAACATATGAAACCACACGTTTGACTCTGTTCCATGTATGCCATTCCAGCCATTACAATGAGCCTGTCCTCCTATAGTCGTTCCACCGTCTCCTCTGATCGTAATAATATGCTAATAATGCGATCATAGTTTGTAATTCTCTGCTAGAAACCACTCTTTGAAGTTCAATATATTCTTTAGACTCTTTATTGGGTTGTAAGAAAAAAKCTCTACTTTCGCAGACAGTCTCCATCCAAGATCTTTATACTAGTCCGGTGGGAATTATTGAGGACATCTACATTTGTTCATAACAATGGACAAGTTAACTGACAAGCAGTCATGATCCAGCCAGGTTTATATTTGTAGTTGTATAGTAACAGTGCTTTAACAAAGACTCCTATGACCCTAGTTTACTCAGAAGTAGAAATTATGTTACCACTATTTACCACCAGTACCACTATTCACCAGCAGAGAGAGTACGTTTCAGATTGAGGAGTTCAAGAGTCCCAGTGCAGATGGTACATCATATGTTTCTGTGCATTTATATCAGTGTCAGGTTTAGATTTGGAAAAATAGCTTTTTTAAATCTAGCTGTCGACACTACAGCACCAAGGTGCAAATTTGTTTAAAGCGGCAATCTGCAATTGCTACATCCATATTTGGACTTATAAATGAAGGATYTGTTCCAATTGATTCATGAAGAATTTAACTTATAAAMGCCTCATGAATTCAGTTCAACTGTTTAGTTCAACTGCATCAGAACCCAATATAAAAGCTTGTTTTACTCCAATGTTTATAAATAAAGTAAATGTAAACAAACACTGTATAGCCTCAAACCATAGTTAACATGATACTTTTGATATCGTGGATGGTTATTCCTTGCATCCATAGCTAAGTCTATAAATTTGAGAGTGGTTACATTTCTCTAGCCCCATCTCTCAGCCTTTTACTGAAACTGAGGCAGGGTGTTTCACTAAATGCTATCAAAAATGATTCTCTCCCCCAAATATCTTCTCGCAAATAAAGAAATCTTCTGAATTGCGCATGTCAGTTCATGCCATCATTTGATTGGATGGGAAATATGTAAATTGCTACTACAAGAGATCTGAATGGCTATCTGTTCATTCTTCCCTGGATAATTTAAAAGATCCAAAAGTCGAATTACCTTTCAAAACAGCAATGGTGGGTAGTTGGACCAGAAACTTGTTAAATGTCCCACAGATAAGTTGAATAACTATAGACAAATGGACAGATGAAGACACATGGGTGCTGAAAGCAGTAGAACAGAAGGGAACATTCACAACATATGTATCAGATTGTGTCTGCTTAGTGCAGTGATGCAACCTCGTCATCAGCTGTTTACATGAACAGTTAAACCAGATAGGTTTCAAACTCTTTGGCTAAACAAACTAATTGGGATTTCAGGAATGTGTCAATTATAAAGCAATGGACCGTTTTTAAATACTGAATGGGAATCTAGAGGAGGACAGAAAAAAGCCACCTTCACCTATAGGGTGTGCTGTTGAGACAACTGTAGACCATTGAAAAACAGTGTTTTTATCCAGATACTGAAGTTAGTGACAAGACATTATATTTATTCAGTCCAGATGAATCTAAAATTATGTTTTTGTCTCATATTTTTTTCTTAAATTCAAATACAGGAGGAATGGTCCTCCACATGACGTTGAAGTTCCTAACAACTGATACAGCGTCAGATATTTATTTTATCACACAAATGGTTAATGGAAAACTCCACCCAAAAACTATCTTTTGGTATTTGTTTCATTAGTCCATTGTTGACACAGTCCCAGAATGTTTTGCTTGTCATCAATCACGTTTTCAAGATATGTAACTTGCAAAGGACAGAAATCGTTCTCCGTATGAGGCATTTTGCATCATATGATGCTGCYTTTTGCACTAACTCCATGCTGAGACATGTCTTTTGAAGCTGCTGATTTTTAAGATTTGCAGAGCATAGAGACATCCAGCCTCAAACCCGCATGCCTTTCAAGCAGCYAACTGTCAACTCTCACAATGCTCAAACTCGTGAATACTGGCTTGCCCTTAAAAATACTAGAAAGAAATGATACCCCTGAACCAGCCTCTCAGCATGCGGTAGTTCAAGTTTGTTTTTTAGTTACATTGTGTTGTTTGCACTACGTCAGTGGGCTGTGTGGGCGAAATTGAAGTCAACTCGCCACTGCACACTAGGASCAATAAACAACGTGAATAACATAAAACAATAACATGTCGCGTAGGCTGTGGGATATGAGTATTACGAGGAACAATTCTATTGGTGTGCTGGATTTTGCATCACMGTTCATTTGGACGGATCATGCATGAGTGCACCTACACCTGTCTGGCATCTTTAGAGTTTTCCAAAAAAGGAGGGGTTCATTTGAGCAATAGACTTYACTGATGTTTTAAGAGGTGAGGGTGTGTTGACTTGTCTGCTACCAGATAGGATCCACCGTGGTTCCGCCAGTTGTACTAGGTGAAACATCTCAAGCCTTTCCTCCCAGACCCAAATCAAGAAGCTGGCAGGAAAGCCAGCGGTCAAGCCAGATTTGGTTATGGGTTGCTGAGATTACCTTTAATAGGATTAGTCCTCTGTAAACCTTACATGGAATACATATCCAAGAAAGGGTAACATACACAAACGTACATGCTGTATTTAAGAGACAGTAAAGAGAGTTTCAGACCTCAAAAGTAGTCTGTCCATTATGATTTCCATGGTTGCGTAGATCCAGCTACGATGCCCCAGATGAATTAATGGATAAGCACAAATAATCCTATCTTCTCATTCACTTTTAATGAGGCATATAGACCTTCAACTTTTTCTGGTATTAGCTGACAGCCACCATCATTGTCAAAAGAAACCCAATGGCCAGCCAGCTTAGGTACACTGGCTAATAAAAATGATAGAAACACCTCATAGGAGGACAAGTCATCTTTACGTTGTTACAGGTGACTAGTGTGTATGTGTGTGTGTGTGTATGTGTGTGTGTGTATATGTGTGTGGTGGGGCAAATATTTACTSACCTGTAGTGTGCTCTTTCACTTTGCTCTCAACCAATGTCAGCATAAGCTTATTGCATAAGCTTATTTGAGTATACTCTTGACATCACTTCCCATAACCATATCACTGTCCATTTTATTCCTGGACAATTCTCAATATGTTCAATTAATCTAGAGCGACAACAATGTTTCCTTTTAAGGTCTATCATAGTGGTTGACACATTTGACTGCACAAAGACTGAGACAGGGTGGGTCCTGAGCAATGGTTACTGCATGTAGAGCAGAGACAAACTCACAAATTCATTATATTCTTCTTTGTCTAAGGTATTTTCTTTAACCATTTAAACTTGTGGTGTGCATCTGGAGTTTCATAAAACATGCAGGATTCTCTGGTCAAAATTCACAGTATAACATTGTTAGAAACCATATCCAATAAGTGTCCTTATAGTAAAGTTTGTCAACCAGAGCCTGAGGGGGAAAGGGACTGTGTCCAATCCAAGACAGGCTGTAATTTTTGCCCGTATCAGAAGTTGCTCTTTTTCAGAGAAAGAGAGAGAGAGAGAGAGAGAGAGAGAGAGAGAGACAGAGAGAGAGAGAGAGAGAGAGAGAGAGAGAGATATTTATTTTTATTTTTTAATGAATCTGGTCCCCAGGTGACATGGAGGTTGAAACCCTATCCGATCCAACTTCCTATAGGATCAGGGAGGTAAGCATAGCCCCAGGTAGCAGAGGTTCACTGCCCAATTAAATTGCTCCATGGCCATGCCAGGTAATCCACTCCAAAGGCCGAATAGCCGGATGAGACAGGACAAGCTTTTAGTCTTAATGCTGTGTCATTCAACAGCTACCKATAACTACCTAAGCCTCCAACAACTGAACAAAACACCATTGTTTGATAAATATTTCATAACATCGGAGTACATTTTAGGAAGTGGATGCCCTCAAGCAAAGTTTGTCCTGATTAGTTTCAAAACAATAAAGTGGATGCCCTCAAGCAAAGTTTGTCCTGATTAGTTTCAAAACAATAAAGCAGTGACAGAGAGCCTCCTGTAAAGGCCTTGACTACCAGAAAAAAAGAGATTTCTGAGAATTGGTAACATTGGCGCCTTTACAAGGCTGTGGATAAGAGKCCCTGCTAAATGAGTGGAATATAACATTGTGTTCTGTACTGTATATCAGCATGCACTGAAGGATGCCCCTGTGTGCTGTTTGAACCCTCTATACTTCTAGCCTTGAGAGTAGCATTGAGTAACTGTTCCCTTTGCGTTGTGACATCCCCTTTGACTCAATAAACAGAACAGAATGATTGGTGAACGAGACAGAATGGGGTGTATTTGTTGTAGTAAATACAATTGAGGACTCTTACCTCAAATATGCATTGCCCCGTTCAGTATCAAAATACTTTCATCTTTGCTTTTCGGGCTTGATGAATTTAGAGCATAATCACACAGGAAATTACAAATGGCAAAAGTAGTGCTTTCCATGCATTTCCAAAACATATTTCAATAAAGTGTCAATTTCAAGTCAAACCCCTAGCACCACAAGTAGAGGTCAACAAGGGTACACATGAGGTATCTGACATACAGTACAGGCCTATGATAAACATGGAATCACCCTGTGCGCTCACCCTCCCATGCAAGGGTGTAGATACTGGGAAGGACGAACAGTAGACTGGGGGTCCTCCCCCAGAATTTTTGTTTACATTTTAAAATGCATTTCCTGCAATTCTACACAGTTTTCCATGTCGCTGACATACATTTTTGCAGTTTTAAAGTAATTGTCAAGTGAAAATCGAACTTTTAAAAGTTCATATTATGTTAACGCATACCCAAATAATGTTGTTGACTCATCCTATACTCATATTTGTGGCTACACAATGAATTGGAGAAAAAAAAAACACTTAAAAACCCTCACCTCAAAATGCTTGGTATTTCAAAAATGCTGAGGAGGATGAGCTGGCCAATCAGCGTTTTACTCGCATTAATATTTTTAATGACCAGTATGCGCCCACACAATTCTGTTGTTTGGGTACACCCACACCATTCCAACACAGAAAAGCTGCTTTTTTAACATACTTAATTACAATATTTTGTAAGGAAAACTATTTAACTTATATTGTAATTAATTATAGGTCATATTAATCTGCTAACACTGGACACTTACTTTAAAGGTTGCCTTGAGCAAAATCGCAAAAATAACGGCTTTACACTGTATAACTGATCAATGCACAATCATACCAGGTAGTGCATAAAAGCCAAAATAAATGAATGAATAAGATATTTAGCAACAGAAGTGCCATTTCTTACTGATCTCTACAGCTTCCGTCCCCCCCAAAATTATGTGAAATGACATCAACACATACTGAAGGAGTTACTGGCTAGCTACAAGTGGCTAACTTAGCTAACGAACTAGCAATGCCGGTCACAGCGCACATGACCAGAATGATACATTGATGAACCACCAAAGGCACACCCCATTTCTGAGAATGTTTTTCTTGGCAAAAGTCGACCATTAAAGCTAATTAATATTTTTTAAATAAATTATTTGGGGGACAGTCTACCTTTTCTGAATATTGGGGGGGACATGTCCCCCCATCCCCCCTGGACATTTCGCTATGCTCCCAAGGCCACAAGTTATTGTTGTGGTGTTTTCTAAAATTATTTTTACAGCTGTCATTTCAACATAAACTGTAGTTGAGAAAGTGTTATAAAAACCCACCCCTTCTCTCTCTGAGCGTCTCTCTCTCTCKTTCTCCCTCGGTCATTGCGCGGGTCGTGCGTAGGAGTGAGCCCACAGTTTAGTGCTGACTATGGTTAACAGATCATCTGCCAGCAGCACCATTGTACCAGAGCGCAGCTGTCACCATTACTTAATCCGCATTGGTTTGCAGCAAAAACCAAATTGAGCAAGACAACTGAACAGCGCTGAACTCCTGCGCCCTGTCCATCGATTCAGAACGGTCAGGGTGGACTTTGCCCACCATTTTTTTTTTACACTTTTGGGGAATGCACTAAGAGGATACGCTATTTGGAACATGTTACTGGGAAAATTGGTACGGTAAGATTGTTTCATAATTGTTGTATTCTGAAATGTAGTCATGAAATTCTTGGATTTCTTTTGGGCATCCTGACAAAATGCTAAATGCGTCCTTGCAACAGCGGTCCAGATCTTGCAAGCGAGCTTTAAGAAAACGTATGTAATGATTCATCCTATGCATAATGCATTAACAACGAAAATAAACAACTGATGAATAGCCAAATTGTCGGTAGGCTACATACAGTCTGTAAATAATGGCACACGRACTTGTTTACCCGGGCAAGTAAACATGCTAAATTGGCTAGTGATTAATATTTTGTATAGTCATGTAAGTATCCGTTATGTTCTGCAACACATTKTTTTTTATGTTCTTAATTGATACCAGCTTTTATTTGAGAGTAAATGTTTCAACTGAAACTGAATAGGCCTATGTGTCAGATGTATCATTTTAAGTGCAGCAGTTCAGATGAACTTGAATCAATATCGATGCAATCAATGAGTGACAGGAATCGTCTGCTCAGACTGATTAGCTTATATAATGAATCACATTCATTTAAGTTTTCTCTTCGCTGACACAAATATCAGTATCTGCTTACATTTTTGTTGTAGACAATTTCACATAGACGGAGCATAAAAAATACACAGGGTGGTCTAATCAGGGATCAAATTACAAAGATTGTGAACATAAAGGGCTTGTTGAGACTAATTTAAACGATTGTCTATAACTTTCAAAAAGACAATAAACAGGGGGATCGTTTTCAAATAGCGATATTTGTGTATGAAATATTTTGCCATGATAATCAAGTTATACATAAATTCAGCTATTCTGTCCTCCAATTGAAAAACAAACCTCTCTTCAAACTTCAAACCGTGGGCTGCTTATGGAATAACAAAAGGCAACCACTAGTTGTGATGATTTTAAAGGAGTACTTCAAGGTAAACAATATTATGTTCCTCTCTTCAATGATACTCTGGTTTGTTTGATCATATTTCAAGCTCAACACACACTAGTAATAACAGAATATTTGTCAATATGACGGTGCTATCATCAGACCTGAGTCAAATATAGGCTATAGGTCAAATGCTTTCAACTACCCTATTTAAGGGCARTTGATTTTGGGACTATTACATTGGTTCCATTGTACAGTGTAGGCTAAATCATGCCCAGCTTGAGTATTTGAATGTAGTTGACATCAACCAGTGTACACATATTTAAGTTGTCACAGTACCTACCTATAAGGGGTGTTTTTGTACCAGTAAAAAYGGATTTGGGGATTTGTTTGAATTCATCAGGTGGATTACCTAATGTTCTAGGCTTGACTCCTTGATTCTGATGTTGCGTGAACAACTTTAGGATGACGTCTATCTCTTATTCTCAGGCAGTTGTTCTCTTCGCACTCCTTACGGGATCCAGTGTTAGTGTGGCATATGTCTTTCAAGCAAGTCGACCTGGAGAAGATGCTGGATCTCCGCCCCAAACCAAAAGTGAGACATGGATCGATGCGTTGACATTTGGCCTTTCCTGCTCTGACACAGTTGACTAATAATGGTTTTATTACAGTATAATAAAATAGAGAGTAATAGAACTGTTTTGTCCGTTCAAGGATGGAAATTGTTCGTTGGCATCACCACTGTACCTTTTCTTCCACATTGCACTTTTTTTCTGGAACAGTAGGCTAATAGACTTACAGTAGTAACCCAATATTTAAGATTGACGTTACATTTTCTGCAGCCTGGTTGCCTTTAGCCTTGGTCATTTGTGTTGTCATGATGCCATAGCCTATTATGTGTAGCACACAAACTGTGTTTACCAGGCTACATTTTCAGTACGCTGAAGCGTTTGCTAGTGAGGATGGTGTCCATATTAAGGACACATCCCCGGACGTTGTGTCAATCACTTGTTGGTGTGTTGGTGGGTCTTGTTAGCGTTGATGCTAATTGTGTTCGATTGTCCCAGCTCTCTCAGACTCCCTGTGGGTTAGCTCAGCAGGATCATGTAAGGGCAGATGTTTTGAATTGGAGGAAGCTTTACCGCCAGGTTGCAGATGTGACAACTTGTGCAAAACCTACTACAGCTGCTGCTCAGATTTCGACGAGCACTGTTTAAAAACAGGTTTGTATACCAGCTTGTCTTTGAACTGTTTTCTTGTACTGTATATCTTACTCTGGTGCTATGGTGTAATGAAGGAATAAGGCCCAAGMGCTGTGGTATATGGCTAATATACCACAGCTTAGTGCTGTTTTAAKGCACGACGCAATGCAGAGTGKCTGGATTCAGCCCTTAGCCGTGATACGTATATTGGCAAAATACCACAAACCCCCGAGGTGCCTTATTGCTAATATAAACTGGTTACCAATGTAATTAGAGCAGTAAAAATAAATGTTTTGCCATACCTGTGGTATACGGTCTGATATACCACAGCTTTCAGCCAATCAGCATTCGGGGCTCGAACCACCCAGTTTATATTCCCCAGTATGCACAGAGTATAACCATACACTACTGTTAATAATAATGTACACCAAATTAAACAATGGCTGATATTGAATTTGCTTTCTGATTTTGTGTGTGTGCATGAGTCATGACTATGGTTTTGTAGTAGCTAGTTGTTGATGCTGAATACAGACTCTTATGTCCCTTCCCTGGTGCAGCGGGTGGRTTTGAGTGCAGTGAAGATCGCTGTGGGGAGACGAGAAACGATGACCACGCTTGCCACTGCTCAGAAGACTGTCTGGTGAAAGGAGACTGCTGCACCAACTACAAAGCCCTCTGCAAAGGTACACACTCAAACTAGGGATGTATGAAAGGCTTTTGAAGAAAGMGAATTTAGGTCAGTTCATTCCGTATTGGACACACAAGGGAACCAAATGAGAAGGCAGTCGGTTAGAAGGAAAAGTAGAATGTGGCCTTTGGGTTTGTTGTGCATTTTACCTTTGGACAGCAGAAGTSCATTAGTTTCACTTTTGTTGTTTACACTACAATGAACCTATAAAAAGTTGTGAGTCTCTTATATACATAGTAACTTTCACATTCTACATCAGGGGTATTCAACTCTTACACTTGTGGTCCGGAGTCTGCTGGTTTTCTGTTCAACCTAATAATTAATTGCACCCACCTGGTGTCCCAGGTCTAAATCAGTCCCTGATTAAAGGGCAACAGTGAAAAAGACGCAGTGAAACTGGCTTCGAGGTCCAGAGTTGAGTTTGAGGGTTCTACATTGCATACATGTTTTCTATTCTTCTCAKACTCTGACAAGCTTTGATCATCCAAATACTTTCAAAATTAAGAAGTGAAACTTTGCAACTTTGCAACAATTCTTCTTTTGAATCAAATTCCAATGCACCGTCAACAGACTTTTGCAGACTTGCGCTAGACTTTAACTTTTCAAATTCTCCTAWTAGCAGGAGACACTAAATGGGTGGACGATGAGTGTGAGGAGATCACAGGCCCTGAATGTCCTGCAGGGTAAGTTTGAATCAAAAACTCAATAAACGTTCATGATTTTATCCTCAGAAACAGTGACAGTGGCTTTATGGTCTGGGGGAAAGGGGCAGCAGCTGAGCAGTCAGCTCCAACTTGGACTGGAACCAGTAGCCCAGTGGGCACCTTTTGACCTAACACTACAAGGCCATTTGGTTCCCATATCATTTGTGTAAACTAAACAAGTGACATCCCATCAACAGCTAATTTTCCATGACAGCTTTTGAGTATTTGGTCCTTATTCCCAGTTTTATCCGCCCTCCTCTGATCATGCTGTCGGTGGATGGGTTCCGGGACTCCTACATGAAGAAGGGCAAAGCGGTGATCCCCAACATGGAGAAACTGAGTAAGTCACTCCCACTCACATCCTGACACTAGATAGGCCATAGTGTAGCTATACTGTTGTTGAAGGCAGACAAAGTCAGGAACCCAAGCGACTTAGTTACATATCAATCAAATGTATTTTATAAATTCCTTTTTTACATCAGCAGTTGTCACAGAGTGCCTTACAGAAACCCAGCCTAAAAAACCCAAGAGCAAGCAATGCAGAGGCAGAAGCACAGTGGCTCGGAAAAACTCCCTAGAAGGCATAAGGGTCTCTAGGAATAAAACAATGTCCCTCCTCTCCCCTCCCTCCTCTCCTCTCCTCTCCTCTCCTCTCCTCTCCTCTCCTCTCCTCTCCTCTCCTCTCCTCTCCTCTCCTCTCCTCTCCTCTCCTCTCCTCTCCTCTCCTCTCCTCTCCTCTCCTCTCCTCTCCTCTACTCTACTCTACTCTACTCTACTCTACTCTACTCTACTATTAGACTTTAGACCGTAATGGATGAGTTGAAGTGAGGTGCTTTCACTTTAGATTTCATGCAGTGTGATGAAAGATTCTAGGCTACTGATAATATATTGATCATTTGTTAATTTCTTTCCATATAGGAACATGTGGCACTCACGCACCCTACATGAGACCAGTGTACCCCTCCAAAACTTTCCCCAATTTGTATACTCTTGCCACGGTATGGTTACTTATTCCGATGCATGTCCATATGAATATACCACTGTTTTATTGAAACTTGAAATAAAATATGTTTTCAATTAGATGGTTTCCAATTTCCAAGTCATATACATTGTAACAACATGTAGCAACATTATAATAACATTGTAACAGCTTTTATACAGATCTTCGTCAATTATGTTTCGCTGGTAAATCTATGAGTTGTGATGTTTTCAAGGGGCTATATCCCGAGTCTCATGGAATAGTGGGCAACTCAATGCACGACCCCGTGTTTGACGCCAACTTCAGCCTGAGGGGGAGGGAGAAACTGAACCACCGCTGGTGGGGTGGCCAACCTGTGAGTGTATAGATACTGTCCAATTCTTCACACTTACACCGTTTTTAAACTTAGGGAAATACACTAAAGGTTTGCAGAATCACAATGACATTTCTAATGTAAGATAGTAACTTGGCGCAGCATCAAGTGGTTAGGAATGGATAAGATAATACGTGAATGGTTTTTTTGCATACTGTATGCTTCATGTTTTATATCTGTGCTTGGAACATGACCTGTTTCCCTGTATGTCTGTAGATCTGGATCACTGCAGAGAAGCAAGGGGTGAAGGCAGGAACCTTCTTCTGGCCGTGGTGAGTTAACTCGGTCTCTTTGTCAATGACTATTTTGACCGTCAACTACGGTGGCCTGTTAGAGCAAAATGACACAACAAATAATTGATCAGTTGATTAAAAAACCAAGACCATTAATTATTTATAAAACATTAATACTGAGTGGTGAAACTTAATATAAAGATGATAATAAGGGTCAATATCAATACAAATAAGTTGGGATTTTACTGAAATAATGCAAATCATTTGCATATCTATGAACTAATAATGACGAGGGGGCTGGTCCTTCCTGCGGCACATCCATACAAACAATGCCCCCCCCCCCACACAATCAGACACATTGGCCATTGAGCTTCCAAAGCATGGTAGCCTAGAGCCCAGTTTGTTTTGCTAGCGAGTTTCACTCATTAGCATAAACACATGTTAGACTGCCAGGCAAACACTTTGGTTGATATTTCTTTTTGCAAAATAATGTACCCTCATAACGTGTAGTTATTCTAGAACTAAGTCATGAGATACTTGCAAGTATACTTGACTGACATGTCTGTGTCGTTGCAGGGTGATTCCACTGGAGAGGAGAATCCTGACCATCCTGCGTTGGCTTAGTCTTCCTGACGATGAGAGGTTAGATATTCATCCCCAAGGCTCATTAAATATGAACATCAATCTGCGCCAACCTCACTTCCACCAATTTCCCCAAAAGACTCAGAGATGGACTAAGCTACTCAGCCTTATAAAAGCGTTAATAGATAGAGAATCAAGCTGCTGTACTGTACTGATTAGGTCAGAGGTTGAGCTGTGTGTCTGTGTGATATTTCTAGGCCCTATGTGTACGCTGTCCACTCAGAGCAGCCCGACACGTTCGGACACAGACTGGGACCCTTCAGCAACGAGGTGAGCTCCTTTGATTGGGCCAGACATAACTTCGTCCCCAGTCCCGAATTGGTTCGACAGAGAGAGAGCCGGCTGGTGGATGAGATTAGGCCAGAGATAGTTGATGGTTGCTATGGGGCGGGGTGGGTGTTGTGGGMGGAGGGGTTCACGTAAGAGTAACTCATGTTAAGGGGATAAAGAGCTAAACCATGTTGCGGTCTCTAACTTTGGTGATATTTACGCATTTTTACACATTAATACTGTAAATACAGGTAAAATGTTGTCATGAACCACAAATGACAAATTCCAGAGATTGTTGTTGAGGTATGACTTACTGTAGTAACCTTTGTGTGTTTTGTGTGTTGTAGTTGGACAACCCCCTGAGGGAGATTGATAATGTCATTGGTCAGCTGATGAACGGCCTGAAACAGATGAACCTACACCGCTGTGTTAACATCATCGTCGTTGGAGACCATGGTATGGAACAACGGACCACAAGAACCACAACGAGCCTATGTCTACTCTGGTTAACTGACCTAATAACACAAAAACATATTTCCCTGATGTCTTGATAACAATGTGAAAAAATACAMATTTACCTTGTTGTAATCTTGTTACTTGATGTCTGCAACCAGAAAAACATTTTAGAACCATTAAATGAAGTTATTATGAAGTCCCATGTCGACTTTTGTTCCATGGGAAATGTTTACTAACCTTGGCTTATGCGTAAGGCCGTCATTGTAAATAAGAATTTGTTCTTAACTGACTTACCTAGTTAATAAAGGTTAAATKAAAAAWAWWWAATAAAAATAACTTGTCTCTTTCTGCCCCTAGGAATGGAGGAGGCCCACTGTGAAAGGACTGAGTTCCTCAGTACCTATCCTGTGAACGTGGACGAGATCAATCTGATCCCTGGATCTCTTGGGAGAATCCGGGCCCGGGATCCCAAGTCAACCACCTGTGAGTTACACAGTACTGTAAGAGAATGGACATAGCTGGATAGATGTGTGAACTACAATGTGTTCARGCATCTTTCTTTCTTTATAGTATATATTTTCCTATAAAGCTGTTTTACTTTTTTATGTTTACAATTTTTCAGACGACCCAAAAGTAGTTGTGGCGAATCTTACAGTAAGTACACATGAAACATTTACGAAACAAAACAATTATTATGTTTTTGTTAGTTATTTTGCTGGCTGTGTATAACTTACTGTAAGTCATCTACATGAGCGATCACGMAGTCCATGTAATGACCTTGTTTTACAGTGTAAAATGCCAACCCAGCACTTTAAGCCTTACTTGAAACAACACCTCCCGAAACGGCTTCACTACGCCAACAACCGCAGAATTGAGGATGTCCACTTACTCATGGAGAGAAAGTGGCACATTGCCAAGTATTGTATTTTTCTACASTACTAGTACTATCAACTCAACTAAACTCAGCAAAAAAAGAAACGTCCTCTCACTGTCAACTGTGTTGATTTTCAGCAAACTTAACATGTGTAAATATTTGTATGAACATAACAAGATTCCACAACTGAGACATAAACTGAATAAGTTCCACAGACATGTGACTAACAGAAATGGAATAATGTGTCCCTGAACAAAGGGGGGGTCAATATCCAAAGTAACAGTCAGTATCTGGTGTGGCCACCAGCTGCAACAAGTACTGCAGTGCATCTTCCTCCTCATGGACTGCACCAGATTTGCCAGTTTTTGCTGTGAGATGTTACCCCACTCTTCCACCAAGGCACCTGCAAGTTCCCGGACATTTCTGGGGGGAATGACCCTAGCCCTCACCCTCTGATCCAACAGATCCCAGACGTGCTCAATGGGATTGAGATCCGMGCTCTTCGCTGGCCATGGCAGAAAACTGACATTCCTGTCTTGCAGGAAATCACGCACAGAATGAGCAGTATGACTGGTGGCATTTTCATGCTGGAGGGTCATGTCAGGATGAGCCTGCAGGAATGGTACCACATGAGGGAGGAGGATGTCTTCCCTTTAACGCACAGCGTTGAGATTGCCTGCAATGACAACAAGCTCAGTCCGATGATGCTTTGACACACCGCCCCAGACCATGACGGACCCTCCACCTCCAAATTAATCCCGCTCCAGAGTACAGGCCTCGGTGTAACGATCATTCCTTCGACGATAAACGCAAATCAGACCATCACCCCTGGTGAGACAAAATCGCGACTCYTCAGTAAAGAGCACTTTTTGCCAGTCCTGTCTGGTCCAGCGATGGTGGGTTTGTGCCCATAGGCGACGTTGTTGCCGGTGATGTCTGGTGAGGACCTGCCTTACAACTGGCCTACAAGCCCTCAGTCAAGCCTCTCTCAGCCTATTGCGGACAGTCTGAGCACTGATGGAGGGATTGTGCGTTCCTGGTGTAACTCGGGCAGTTGTTYTTGCCATCRTGTACCTGTCCCGCAAGTGTGATGTTCGGATGTACCGATCCTGTGCAGKTGTTGTTACACGTMGTCTGCCACTGCMAGGACGATCAGCTSTCCGTCCTGTCTCTCTGCAGCGCTGTCTTCGGCGTCTCACAGTACGGACATTGCAATTTATTTCCCTGGTCKCATCTGCAGTCCTCATGCCTCCTTGCAGCATGCCTAAGGCACGTTCACGCAGATGAGCAAGGACCCTGGGCATTTTTCTTTTGGTGTTTTTCAGAGTCAGTAGAAAGGCCTCTTTAGTGTCCTAAGTTTTTATAACTGTGACTTAATTGCCTACCATCTGTAAGCTGTTAGTGTCTTAACGACCGTTCCACAAGTGCATGTTCATTAATTATTTATGGTTCATTGAACAAGCATGGGAAACAGTGTTTCAACCCTTTACAATGAAGATKTGTGAAGTTATTTGGATTTTTACGAATTATCTTTGAAAGACAGGGTCCTGAAAAAGGAACATTTCTTTTTTTGCTGAGTTTAGATTAAGTTAAAAAGTGGAATTTGGGGACAAATTGGCATTTGTCTAATGCTTTTTATTTTGTATATTCTATGTGATGCAGGAAAGTGCCTGAAAACAGGAGGCATCCTGGGAGATGTGGTTTCTTTGGTGACCACGGATTTGACAATAAGATCACCAGTATGCGGGTAAACCACTTAAATAAAAATTCTATAATCGTAACATTTTCCAGATATCATATTCTTAGCTGCTTGTGTTTACATTGTTTTCAATGTTTGTTCCCTGTATAGACAATKTTTTTGGGCTACGGACCAAGCTTTATGTTCCAGACAAAAGTGGCAGAATTTGAAAGTATTGAGTTGTACAATGTCATGTGCGGTACGATTTCTTTCTGTACTTAAGAGCTTATTTGTTGGCACCACCCCCTTACTCTGAAACAGATATTTACAATAAATATTTCAGAACTAGGAAATTGAAAGTTTCTGTGGAAACTTTGTTCCATACTAAATCAATCTCATATGCCCTTCTTTCTCAGACCTCCTGGGCTTGACCCCTGCCCCTAACAATGGAACCCATGGCAGTCTGAATGACATGCTGAAAGCCCCTCCTTTCACACCCACCATGCCAGAGGAAGTGACTGCTCCCACCAGCTCTGACACATCCTCTGCCACAACCTACGACCTGGGATGTAGCTGTGACAATGAGGTCAGTGGGGAGGTCATGAGTGGGAACCAACTCAAAGAGTTTTATTGAGTAACAGGGTCGGGGTCCATTCCATTTTAAACCCCATAAGGTTGATGTCCGATGAATGCTAGTATATATGGAGACTGTTTAGTGGCAAAAATAAGGGGTTAAATAGATGTAAAAAATAAAATAAAAAATAAAAAACTAAAGCAAATGTTTTCTGAACTTTCTCTTTGGTGCAGGTAGCCTAGCGGTTAAGAGCATTGGGACAGTAGCCACAAGGTTGCTGGTTCAAATCCCTGAGCTGCTATGTGAAAAATCTGTCAATGTGCACTTAACCCTAATTGCTGCTGTAAGTCTGCTAAATGTAAATATAGGACAGACACTTCAGAACAAACTTCCTTTGGATTTTTTTAGGGGGGACTATCTGCTGTTCCTTGTAGGGAATCTGTTATGCAATGTGTTTGTATTGGTCCCATGATTTATGTACGCTGAGAGTCGGGAAGCAAGTTCAGGGAGTGAAGACATTTAATAAATTAACGAACATGAACATGAACAGAACAAAACAAGAAACATGAACAGCGCACCGACATGAAACAGACACAGAAACAATAACGCCTGGGGAAGGAACCAAAGGGAGTGACATAACTAGGGCAGGTAATCAAGGAGGTGATGAAGTCCAGGTGAGTGTCAATAAGCACTGGTGCGTGTGACGATGGTGACAGGTGTGCCTAATAATCAGCAGTCTGGTGACCTAGAGGCCAGAGGGGGAGTATACGTGACACCAAAGTCGTTTTAGAGAATTTGGCAGTACGTCCAAACGGCCTCACAACCACAGACCACTTGTAACCACGCCAGCCCAGGGCCTCCACATCCAGTTTCTTCACCTAAGGGATCATCTGAGACCAGCCACCTGGACAGCTGATGAAACTGTGGGTTTGCACAACTGAAAAATGTCTGCACAAACTGTCAGAAAACGTCTCAGGCAAGCTCATCTGCGTCAAATYCTCTCCTTCGATGGCCAGTGGCACGCTGGATAAGTGTGCTCTTCACGGATGAATCCCGGTTTCAACTGTACCGGGTAGGTGGCGTTGTGTGGGCYAGRGTTGTGAACAGAGTGCCCCATGGTGGCAGTGGGGTTAAGGTATGGGCAGGAATAAGCTACGGACAATGAACACAATTGCATTTTATCGTTGGGAATTTGAATGCACAGAGATACCATGATGAGACCCTGAGTCCCATTGTCGTGCCATTCATCCACCTCCATCACCTCATGTTTCAATATGATAATGCGCAGCCTRATGTTGCAAGGATCTGTACACAATTCCTGGAAGCTGAACATGTCCCAGTTCTTCCATACTCACCGGACATGTCATCCATTGAGCATGTTTGGGATGCTCTGGATCAACGTGTACGGCAGCATTRTCCAGTTCCCACCAATATCCAGCAACTTCACACAGCCATTGAACAGGAGTGGGACAACGTTCCACAGGCCACATTCAACAGCCTGATCCACTCTATGCGAAAGAGATGTGTTGCGCTGCACGAGGCAAATGGTGGTTTTCTAATCCACGRCCCTACCTTTTTTWAAAMATATCTTTGACCAATAGATGCATATCTGTATTCCCKMATTTCATGAATTTATTTCAATTTACTGATCCACAGATTTCATGAATTTATTTCAATTTACTGATTTCCTTATATGAACTGCAACTCAGTAAAATCTTTGAAATTGTTGCAGGTTGCGTTTTCATTTTTTTTCAGTGTATATAACACACAGGAAAATCATGCTTTTGACTGCACTGGGACTAAGATCTCTGTTCCRCTGTTACAGAACAAAGTAGAGGAGAACAATCAGAGATTCAMCCCAGCCGTAGATGGTAAGTGTCAATCTTTTAGAGTGTGTTCGGTTACAGTTTATTTAAAGTGATAGTTCCCTTTTATTTTTACATTTTGTGCTTATTTTCCACTTACCWAGGGTGTTATGGAGTAATCCAAATAATTTAAACGTTTGTTTGCTGGTWATTTACCAACTTCCAGAATCTCCAGGCTGACAGTTTTTGAAAATGTGGAAGATTGTATCAGTTAGCAGTGCATTCAAAAGTATTACAACTGGCCTAGTCTCTCGTGACAAGGTATGCCATGAAACGCCCAAAATGCTAATATCGATGATATTGATCAGTGTTTTTAAACACTAATAACCAGGTAAACAAAACAAAAACATTGTTTGCTGTCTTACCTTGTCCATATACTGCTCACAGGGAAACTGTAATTTTGTAATTTGGGTGAACTCTTTTGAACTATTTTTAAACTCATACCCCGACTTTCCCACTTACTGAGTGACTAGGAGCTTAGCAACCATCTGACGTGTAACCTGTGGTATGTGTGGCTTAGCAGCTTTGCTTCCTCGCTCACACGTCTGCTACTGGGATTGATCTTGTGTCCTATGTATCCCGAACACTCTCGATTCACCATAGCCAGCTGCACCACCATAATGCAAGCAATTCCATGCTGCTGGTGGTGGTATTTCAAGCTGAGTGAACTTTGCCAACTCAACTCGGTTACACCCGCCCCTCTCAGTCCACAGCCACCCCAGCCTTTGAAATGAACGCACTGCAGACCCAGGGCACGGTGCCCCTGTAACAGCTACATGCTACTTGCTTAACAGCTTTGCTTCCTAGCTAACAAGTCCACTACTGAAAGGGATTGATCTTGGGCACTTTGTCTCGCAAATACACGTGACCGCCCTCTTGAAACACCTTAGCCAGCTGAGCCACCGAAAAGCAATTCAATGGCACGGGGGGTGGTATTTCAAGCTGAAGAGTGAGCTTTACCAACTCAACTCGGTTGCACCATGACAATGTGAATGTGATTAGTCGAGAGCCCGTAGTGCAGAGCGTTACACATTGTACACACTCCTGAGTTACTCCAGCCAACTCCAACGCCTTATCCCCATGCTTTTGAATACACTAACTTATGCTAATGCTAATCCTAATACTAATGCCCTAACTGATACAATTAGTTTCCACTAGCATTGCTACATCCCKCKAAAACACTAGCCAGGGGATTCTGGACCTTCTATTGAACCAGCTAACGAACTTAGAACTTTGGATGAAACTCAGGTAAGTCGAAAGCTAAAAATAAAAAAACMATCCAGTTTGCAATATTTAGACAATATGAAATACTATATAGTCACATAGCCTGCTGTAGAATTCAAAAACAAAATGACTGATTTTGAGCCCAGGTTAACTACTGCCCTACTTGCTTGATTAACTGGTATTTTCACAGACGCCACACACCTCCCCTTCGGTCGACCAGCGGTTCTTTTCCAAACGACGTATAGCCTCCTCCTCCACAGTGACTTCATCAGTGGATACAGCCAGGAGCTCTCCATGCCCCTATGGACATCATTCACAGTGCCCAAACAAGTAGGCTATTCATCACATGGAACACAACAAATGGAACTAGTAGTAGTAATTTAATGAGTCGATCCATATGATTTGAGAGCTTGTCCTCAGACCTGGGTCATGTTGAGTCGTTGATCAGTGGTTGCCGAACGGTTTTTGAATTGTGACCCACAAGGCTTTTCTAGTTTTCTTCTTACCCACAGAATAGACACACAAAAAAGATCATAGTCACAGGGACTGGCTATGACGTACCAGTCGGTCCAGAGCCACCATTTGGGAAGCATTAGGTCATATCTTTCCAAAGCTCTTTTGAAATGTCTCTGTTTACTTGAGTGGTTACAAGGAGTAGCATGTGTGAAAATAATTACTACTCCCGTTGGGAGATCGTAAATGTTATTTTGGTCTTTGACTCAACTGGTTAATTGCATTTTGTATTAAAATGAGCCTGGTTTTGTTTTATTGGGGGGAGAGAATCTGGATAGGTACTTGCGTAACACTAACCTAACAGAACCCTATACAGACGCAGACACGATACAGCACACAAATACCAACTAATGATGTGGCCCCAATCACATACAGCAACACTGTATTGGCTGTTTTTTAACTGGCTGTTTGTGTACCGGTTCTCTCTCATTTGGCGATGGGATTTCACTATGTGTTACAAATGACAACCCTTCCAGGAAGAAGTCATGCCCCTCCCTGAGCCTGAGCCAGTGATTGAGTGTGTGAGAGCAGACATGCGGGTCGCTCCTGAACACAGCCAGGCCTGCACCACCTACAGCCAGGACACCGATGGCTCCTATGGCTTCCTCTATCCACCAGGTGGGTTGCACACTGGTCATGTTKATTAAGGCACACTGAAGCAAAACAAGCATTTCTTATTGGAGTTAGATAGTACCTCCTTTTTCAATCGGTTTTGTGCTTAATGAAGACGACCCTGGTCTTGTGGCGCTACATGGTGTGCAGGCTTTTGTTCCAGGCTTAAATGGGAGGTAAATGAAAGTATATATTTGTATTTTCTATGCTAGAGCTGGCCATGTCTTCTGAATCAAAATATGATGCATCACTGATCACGAACACTGTTCCCATGTACCCTGCGTTCAAAAGTGAGTATTCATTTATTTATATCTACTTATATCAATTGTAATAAATCTGTCACTGCGTTTTGTTAAGAAYGTTGTTATGCTGTAAGGTTCTCAAAGGAGATCCTTGTTGCTCACTTTCTGTTTTTCTCTGGTAGATGCTTCCTTCCAAAGCTTTTACGGTTACCAATCACATCATATATAGTACATGTGGGCCTCTGMACTCTTGTTCTGCGTCTTTGCTTGGACTGCCCATTCTAATGTGTGGAGGGAGAGGTGGGAGGAGGAGTGAGGCGGGAGGCTAGTAGGATGACCTCAGGTCTGGGGGAGAATGGACAGGCTGACCCCCCCCCGCACCCCAACCACACACACACATACAAAGAGAGCCTCAGTCTAGGCCAGTGAAGCCTGGTGTGGTGAAAGACTAGAAAGGATGTGAAGGTCAGTTCCTTGTCTGGGGAATTTTAGTGTGGGGCATGAGTTTTACTTCCTCGTGAAGGAATTAGCATCAAGATCAGACCAGCAGCCTTTGGCTTTTGAAATGCTTAGAAGGTGCCCTGTCATGATTAAAGGCGCAAATAAACATATACATGTATTCCCAAAATGCTATACGCAAATGCAGTATAGAGAGCATTTTTCAAGGTTGGCTATAAGCATTCATTTCAGTTCKTGACCTACACATAATGTTGCAAAACATTTGATTTGGTTCTCTAATTGTTGATTGTCTTATTCCCTTGTTCTCTTTTCCCTTCAACTCTGCAGAAGTATGGAGCTACCTCCAGGGGACTCTTCTCAAGCGCTATGCAGAGGAGAATAACGGCATAAACGTGGTCACCGGTCCCATCTTTGACAACAACTACGATGGCCACCGCGACACCACTGTGAAKATCAAAGAGTAAGGACTCAGACATAACAACAGCGTTTGCTGGCCGAGAGTACTTAGCACCTTTGAAACCGATTTTACACCGATTTTACATCTACAGCGGGCGGGTAGTCCCTAAAACACAGCATGCTGAACGATCGGCAGATGACTGCTATATCCACATTTGGTGCGATGTGTGCGAGCTATAAGGGTGACAGGTAGTGATGGGGGAAGATGAAAATTTGTAATGGTGTTACATTGGATAAAAGTAGAGACTCAGAGCTAGAAAATGGTATATCGTACACTGCAGTTTTTTTTATTTAACCTTTATTTAACTAGGCAAGTCAGTTAAGAACAAATTCTTATTTACAATGACGGCCTACCAGGGAACAGTGGGTTAACTGCCTTGTTCAGGGGCAGAACAACATATTTTTACCTTGTCAGCTCAGTGATTCGATCCAGCAACCTTTCGGTTAGGCTACCTGCCGCAGTTGAGGAACAATGGGAAAGTATGTCTGCTTTGAAACTTGATAAACTTGTAACCCCACTTTTGAGAAAATGGCACTTGAAAGTTTTGGTACACCTACTGGAGAGCTCTTCTTTGTCTACACCCATTCAGCATCGTTCACACCCTCTTAAGCCTTAGCCCCACCCATCTCTTTGAGGATTCACATGTGTGGCCATGTGCTAAACTAAGTGAGTAGTTTAGTAAACAACCAAAGATTTCAAGATTAAAGTGGTAAAAGTAGTAGCCTATAATAAGGAAAAACTCCAGGTAAAATCACACTTTATCTATTCCTTTGCCTATATCCCAATCTGACTTTGGTGCAGGTCATGTTGTTCTTCAATGGTAAACACACACTATATCAAATAAAATCAAAAGTTTATTTGTCACATGCACAGGATACAGAAGGTGGTACAGTGAAATGGTTACTTGCACATTTGCAAGATTAAAAACAGAAAGTGTCCAGATAAAAATGATTTATAAATATTGTATAATTATTAGACGATGCTCACCCGACACACTTGTCTAAATTGATGGGTCATGTGAAGGAAATGCTATAACCACCCCCCAGCCACATCTAGCTAAGTGGATGGGTCACTATTGTCTAGACATGTACACATGTTGATTAAATACAATATATGGCCTTAATCACCCCCAGACACACCTGGCTAACTTGATGGATCATGTAATCATCTGGCGAAGTGGAGCCTTTTGTTTAGAAATGGTGCTAGCCAAACAATGAATCGGCATAATCCCAATTCGTACTACTACCAATACAAACATTGTCATAGCTGTAGTATAAATCTGCAGGTAGCTAAAGCTAACAATAGGCTATAACTAGCAATGCAAATGGATTTCTGATTAGAATAATATTACTACACAGATCATACACGTAACGTTGGCTAGCGAACCAGCAAGATAACGTTCGCTAGCTAGAGAACAGTACACTTTAACTTGCAAGGAAAATGACTTTCTGACAAAATTTTAAACTTAGAAWATCTGAAAATGCAGCTAGACGCTTACCCCTATAGTTGGATGAACGCTTCACAGCAGACTGGAACCATTTAACTATGTTTTTGTTTGMAGCTACATCTTGTTTGGCCAGCGTTGTCAAGTCACTCCGGTTCACACTGACCGTGGCGTGTGCAGAAAGTAGCCCTTCCCTTTTCCAACTGATCTACCAATAGCACCTGCTAAATTCAGTGCATCAATGTTGTTGAGCAAAGTAGCAAAACGTTTGTAGTTCTCGATGTTATATCTTTCAAAAACCACACCGTGGAAAGGACTATCAACACATACTGAGCAGCTCATGTTATAGACAGAAGCATGCTACATGCAGACCAATCCAAACTCATCTCCCGGCATSTGCAGCCCATCCATTATCTCTGCCAATCATGGCTAGCGGGAAGGTTCCTGACTTTTTCCGTGGCTAGACCAACGAGGCTCGTAATTTAACACTTTTATTTGTATTTACGTATGGAATACAAGTTTGTTATTAAAGCACATGAAAGTATACATGTTCCCGAAGGCATTTCTGACCAAAAACGCATTTTGATTAAAAGAAATACATGTTTACATTCAAATGCCTCTCCTGTGAAGTAGTGAAGTGTGACATACGCCTAGTTCCCTGAAGCAAGTCACATATRGCAATATTATTTCTGGGACGATATTATGTCAATATTTGATTACAAGTATCGATTTTGCAACTCTAGGTAGCGTTAGCTGGCACTAGTCGGCTGTACCTGCGCCAAAACTCCAGTATTTCCCTCCTATAGTTTGTTCCCCCGTCTTCTTTTTAAATAGTGAGCCCACATGTTTTCAGCCCTTTTAATTCCCTGACTGATCAAAACTTGTTTTCTCATGCTCTCTCTTTTCTCTCTGATGCAGACATATGGTAATCAATATGTTCATAACATCAAATCGCAATAAAATCGCAGTATCAAATCCCGATGCATAATGTATCGTGAGAATCTTGAGAATCGCAAAACATATTTTATCGGCACCTAAGTGTCGTGATAATATAGTATCGTGAGGTCCCTAGCAATTCCCAGCCCTAGTGACAGGTCAAGATGATGCCCTTTGACCTGTGTTTGTAAGATGTTACAAACAAAGGGGATCATGTTTTGTGTTATTCTATTTCTATTTTCAAATAGTTATGGCTGTTCAATTGGAGTGATTTGGATTCATTTGGATGTATTTTGTTTTTTTACTGGCTGGTACATTTAGCTATGATATCTCCTTTTACACAGTAGCGATGTGTGTGTAAAATCAATGGGGAAGCCAAGCCAGGCAAATATTATTTTTTACAACCTGTGTTGTTTTCACTATAACCTGTTAGAAATGCATTTATACAGCACCGTGATAGCCGATATAAGGCTGATAAACCATAGCCTACATCGTGTCACAGACAGTCCCAAAAGKCAAGTGTCACACAGTGGCGTAATAAATTCAACCACATACATTTGTGTTTCATCACAGTTAAAACCAGAGAGCAACTTCTGTCCTGTTTAAGTCCACAAAGATAATATTGCATGTAACAAACAGTTGACCTACACAGCATGGTCAAATGAAAGTTAAAGTTAGTTGTAAAAGTTAATTTGACCAACGGTTTGCTCAAGTTACAATAACATCCTTACTAAAATGTTTCTGAAGCAGCAAGATTATAATAGCCTATTGGGAAATACAACTGCAATGCACTTCAACTTGGACATGTTGTAGGCTAACTTTAGGGAGAAGCCCCCCGGAATACTGATGTTAACTTGTGGTAACCCCAAGAAGTGCATTAAAACAGACTCTGAACAGTCTAACTATTGATTCAGGACCACGGAGAGTTACCGGAAAGCGCGGCCTCCACTATCAGCACCTCAAGTTGGACAGCGCCTTTCTGGCGGAGGCCGCATCTCAACGAGCACATTCACATTGACTCATCACAAAAATATATGCAAGTTAGAATAAACCTGTGCAGAATATATGCCCACAGTCCAGACTAGATAAATAGTTAAGTATTATCATCTGGCGGCGAAGATGGAAGCAAACATGAAATAAACCGAGCTAAAATAATGAATAACATGGTACAGAAATTGTAAGCATATAGACATTGATCATCTTACGGCAAAGATGAAAACACAAACCATTTAAAAAACAACATTTCAACAACATCAAGTATATGCCTAGTCTAATACAATGGCAATATAAAAACACCGAAKAACAATTTAGTCCAATCAAGCCGTCTGTGTGCAAAGAGAAAAACATGTTGACTCACCCTACTTGTTGACTCACCTTCCTCTCTTTCATGCTGGCAAAATGGTCAATGACTTTGTCATACAGTACTCCGCTGGACTTAAGTTCATGCAACACACACGTTTCCATTGACATTTTTGCCAAATGTGAGTCTCTCTTGTCCACAGCTATTGTTTAGGCAGGTTTTAATCATTTTCAGACAGGAAAATGGCCTTTCAGCCGATGTACTTGTGACAAGGGATGGTGATCATCAGTTTCAGGAGCTTGCATACCTCGGGTAAAGTGTTGGTCACGTAATTTTTCACGAGTGATTTCAGCAGCTCACCTAGTGGTTTGTGGAAGGAGGCATCAGCATAGACTACCTGCAGCAAATGTTTCAACCTCTGGTTGTCAAAGAAAGGGTACGTCTGGAACAGCTGTGTGAATACTCTGTCAGGAAACCCCTCTTGCTTGGAGACCTCGGGAAATGACCCATGATCAAGAACACAGAAGAGGTCGAGGCTCTTCATGTTAGCAAACCTCTGGGTCATGTGTAGTATGATTGAATTGAGTTGTTTCGAAGTACAGTCGTTTGGTATCTGTCCAGGAAGCCTGGGGCATTGTCAGTGTTGTCCCGGTGGTTGAGTCCCTGTTCATAGTCATCCCAGCCACGGCTGCTTCTTTTGCGTCTTTCATCTTCCATTCAACAGTCTGATCAGTGTTGTCATATATCCTTTGAAACTTTGCATCACTTCTATTGGCTTTCAATGCATTTAGTGTACTATCAACCTGTACACAAGAATGTCTTACATCAAGAGATTTGCTCTACAGGGCCTGAAACAGCGGTTCTGTGAGTCCCAAAATGTTGACAGCTTTGCACACTCTTGGCATTCTCTCAACCAGCTTCACCTGGAATGCTTTTCCAACAGTCTTGAAGGAGTTCCCACATATGCTGAGCACTTGTTGGCTGCTTTTCCTTCTCTCTGCGGTCCAACTCATCCCAAACATTCTCAATTGGGTTGAGGTCGGGTGATTGTGGAGGCCAGGTCATCTGATGCAGCACTCCATCACTCTCCTTCTTGGACAAATAGCCCTTACACAGCCTGGAGGTGTGTTGGGTCATTGCCTTGTTGAAAAACAAATGATAGTCCCACTAAGCGCAAACTAGATGGAAGGGTGTATCGCTGCAGAATGGTTAAGTGTGCTGGTTAAGTGTGCCTTGAATCTTAAATACATCACTGACAGTGTCATCAGCAAAGAACCCCCACACCATCACACCTCCTCTTCCATGCTTCACGGTGGGAACCACACATGCAGAGATCATCCTTCACCTACTCTGCGTCTCACAAAGACACAGCGGTTGGAACCAAAAATCTCACATTTAGACTCATCAGACCAAAGGACAGATTTCCACCAGTCTAATGTCTATTGCTCGTGTTTCTTGGCCCAATCAATTGGTGTCTTTTAGTAGTGGTTTCTTTGCAGCAATTCGACCATGGAGGCCTGATTCACATAGTCTTCTCTGAACAGTTGATGTTGAGATGTCTGTTACTTGAACTCTGTGAAGCATTTATTTGGGCTACAATCTGAGGTGCAGATAATTCTAATAAACMTATCCTCTGCAGCAGAGGTAACTCTGAGTCTTCCTTTCCTGTAGCGGTCCACATGAGAGACAGTTTCATCATAGTGCTTGATGGTTTTTGTGACTGCACTTGAAGAAWCTTCCAAAGTTTTTGACATGTTCCTGATTGACTGACCTTCATGTCTTAAAGTAATGATGGACTGTCGTTTCTCTTTGCTTATTTGAGCTGTTCTTGCCATAATATGGACTTGGTCTTTTACCAAATAGTGCTATCTTCTGTATACCAACCCTACCTTGTAACAACAAGGCACASCTGTTAATTCAAATGCATTCCAGGAGACTATCTAATAAAGCTGGTTGTGAGAATGCCAAGAGTGTGCAAAGCTCTCATCAAGGCTACTTTGAAGAATCTCAAATTATTATATATATTATGATTAAATAATTTTTTGTTACAACTTCATTCCATATGTGTTCTTTTRATAGTTCTGATGTCTTCACTATTATTCTACAATGTAGAAAATAGTAAAAATAAAGAAAAACCTTTGAATGAGCAGTTGTCCAAACTTTTGACTTGTACTGTACCRGTAAATATGGGGCTTGTCCCAAGGTGTTCAGTCATGGCAGTATCGAACTCTGCAAATGCATTGACAAGTTCCACAAAATGACCTTTGTTAAGGCTTGTTGCTGACTCGTCATGATTCCTGAAGGCTTGCTCCTGCTGTCCCAGGTATATTACTGCGGTTAACAGTTTCTTCAGAATGTCTCTGCTTTATTCACCTGTTCGATGTGCCTCTGGACACTGATCACTGCGGCCTGGTCGAGAGCCTTTTTGATCCGGACTCGACCAAAGAGCTTTAGTTTCAGGCTCGCCATAATGTGTTTTTTAGATTTTCCATATTGGTCAAGGGACCTGCCCAGATTTGCAAGATCAGAAAAACCTGTGGTGGCCCAAGGGTTGTTAAGCAAGCATGTGCTCTTGTCAAATAGAAGGCATGGTCAGCAAAACATATTTTTTTACTTAGCACTCCCAGTTAGCCAGTCGTATTGTAATTCTCAGTGTTGAAATATCCGGTCCCACCCCTTACTCCTCTCCCCTGCGCAATATCCAATTTTGGGGTCGGCTTCCCATTCACCTTGATTTTCAGTTGCTGCTCAAATGACAATTTTACAAAATCGAATTTAATGAAAATTATAAAACACAGCGACTTAAGTCATTATATGTATACTGTATATATATATATAATTATTTTTGGGGGGAAGCTTGGCTTCCCTTGACGTCCATGAATACACGTGTCACGGCCGTCGAAAGAACTGGACCAAAGCGCAGCGTTGTGAGCGTACATATTCCTTTTATTAGAAATGACGCCGACAAAAACAATACAAAACAACTGTGAAGCTTAAGGGCTATGTGCCACAAACAAAGTTAACTTCCCACCCAGAAAGGAGGGAAAAGGGGTACCTAAGTATGGTTCCCAATCAGAGACAACGATAGACAGCTGTCCCTGATTGAGAACCATACCCGGCCAAAACAAAGAAATACAAAACATAGAAAATAGAACATAGAATGCCCACCCAAATCACACCCTGACCAAWTCCAAAATAGAGACATAAAAAGCTCTAAGGTCAGGGCGTGACAACACYCCACTGCTTTTACCTAAATAATGAGTGTCACAAGCATAACCACCAGGATAAATGTATGGGCTTGTCCTCCCAACTAGTGGAGGAATGGGTTGCTGAATATGGTACTGACGCCCATCCATTTTAGTAGCGATTGAAGTTCAGATAAATGGGAAAGTACTGTAATATAAATATGCATACATACATTTGGGGGTGACATTTCATAAATTATAGCATCTGAATTCTGGAATTGTTCAGAGGCAATATTTCTGATCATAACTGCTTTGTTTGTTTAATAAGACCGACCAGGTCCGGTTCCTCTGGTCATGATTTTTTGGTTTTGTGTCTGCAGCTGTGCGTGTTTCTCTGTGTGTGTGTGTGTGTCAAATCAAATTGTATTTGGCACATGCTTCGTAAACAACAGGTGTGAACAACAAGGCAGAGAGAAAATAATAGAAATAATATACAAATATTAACACGAGGAATAAATACACAACGAGTAACGATAACTTGGCTATATACATGGGGTGCCACAACCGAGTCGATGTGCAGGGGTAAGAGGTAATTGAGYTAGATATGTACATATAGGTAGGGGTAAAGTGACTAGGKAACAGGATAGATYATAAACAGTAACAACAGCTTATGTGATGAGTCAAAATAGTTAGTACAAAAAGGGTCATTGCAGATAGTCTGGGTAGCTATTATTTAACTAACTATTTAGCAGTCTTATGGCTTGGGGGTAGAAGCTGTTCAGGGTCCTGTTGGTTCCAGACCTGGTGCATCGGTACTGCTTGTCGTGCGGTAGCAGAGTGAACAGTCTATGACTTTGGTGGCTGGTATTTGACKATTTTTAGGGTCTTCCTCTGACACTGCCTGGTATAGAGGTCCTGGATGGCAGGGAGCTTGGCTCCAGGGATGTAATGGTCTGTACGCACTACCCTCTGTAGCGCATTGTGGTCAGATGCCAAGCAGTTACCATACCAAGTGGTGATGCAGCCAGTCAAAATGCTCTCACTGGTGCAGCTGTAGAACTTTTTGAGGACRTGAGGGTCCATGCCAAATCTTTTCAGCCTCCTGAGGGGTAATAGGCATTGTTGTGCCCTCTTCATGGCTGTGTTGGTGTGTGGACCATGGTAATTCCTTAGTGATGTGGAGGGGACTAAACATGCACAGCTGAGGGGCTGAGGTGCCCACGTGTTGAGGTCAGTGTGACGGATGTCTTGTTGCCTACCCTCAGCAGCACTTCAGGAAAGGGAGGTGTTTAATCCCAGTGTTTAGTGATGAGCTTCGAGGGCACTATTTTTTTCAATTTTACTAGGCAAGTCAGTTAAGAACAAATTCTTATTTTCAATGACGGCCTAGGAACAGTGGGTTAACTGCCTTGTTCAGGGGCAGAACAACAGATTTTTACCTTGTCAGCTCATCGATTRGATCTTGCAACCTTCCGGTTACAAGTCCAACGCTCTAACCACTAGGCTACCTGCCACCCATTCAACTATGCTGTTGAATGCTGAACACGTAGGTGTTTATTTTGTCCAGGTGGGAAAGGGCAGTGTGGTGTGCAATAGAGATTGCATCATCTGTGGATCTGTTGGGGTGGTATGATGGTATTGATGTGAGCCATGAACAGCCTTTCAAAGCATTACATGGCTACAGATGTGAGTGCTATGGGGCGATAGTCATTTAGACAGATTACCTTGGAGTTCATGGGCACAGGGACTATGGTGGTCTGTTAACCTGTTTAAAGGTCTTACTCACATTGGCTATGGAGCGCATGATCACACAGTCGCCCGGAACAGCTGGTGCTTTCATGCATGGTTCAGTGTTGCTAGCCTCGAAGCGAACATAGAAGGTATTTAGCTTGTCTGGTAGGCTTGCATCACTGCTGGGTTTCCCTTTATAGTCCGTGATAGTTTGCAAGCCCTACTACATTCGACGACCGTCAGAGCTGGTGTAATAGGATTCGATCTTGGTCCTGTATTGAGGCTTTGCCTGTTTGATGGTTCATCGGAGTGGGATTTCTTATAAGTGTCCAAATTAGTGTGCCGCTCCTTGACAGCTCCAGCTCTAGCCTTTAGCTCAGTGTGGATGTTGCATGTAATCCATGGATTCTGGTTGGGATATGTACGTACAGTCACTGTGGTTACCACGTCGTCGATGCACTTATTAATATAGCTGGTGACTGATGTGGTAAACTCCTCAATGCCATCGAACATGTTCCAGTCTGTGCTAGCGAAACAGTCCAGTAGCMTAGCGTCATCGGACCACTTCCGTATTGAGCACGTCACTGGTACTTCCTATTTGAGTTTTTGCTTGTAAGAAGGAATCAGGCGGATAGAGTTATGGTCAGATTTGCCAAATGGAGGGCGAGGGAGAGCGTGTATGCATCTCTGTGTGTGGAGTAAAGGTGATCTAGAGTTTTTTTTRCGCTTCTAGTTGCACAGGTGACATGCTGGTAGAAATGAGGTAAAACTGATTTCTGTTTTCCTGCATTAAAGTCACCGGCCAGTAGGAGCGCCACCTCTGGGTGGCATTTTGATAATTGTATAGCGCCGTCTCCTTCGAGTGTCGGGGATTTGGGCCTGGTCCGGGAAAATCAATATGTCTTTTGCCTCCGACTCATTGAAATAGAAGACCTCGTCCAAATCGAGGTTAGTGATAGCTGTTCTGTGATAGCTGATAGCTGTTCTGATGTCCAGAAGTTATTTTTCGGTCATAGGAAACAATGGCAGAAACATTATGTACAAACAAAGTTAAGATCAGTGCCAAAAAAATACACAAAATAGTCAGGAGCCTGTAAAACATCTGCTATTCCCTTCAGCACCATCGTGTGTGTGTGTGTGTGTGTGTCTGTATATTCATTGAAGTGACCACTAATGACTGTCACCCCCAGGTACGCCGGAGTCTCGGCTCCGGTCCCCACCCACTACTACGTAGTGATCACCAACTGTCAGGATGTCAACAAGACGGCCGAGGCGTGTGACGGCCCCCTCAATGTCTTCTCCTTCCTCTTACCCCACCGCTCAGATAATGATGAGAGCTGCAAGGTAATTCTCTCACCACATGGGGGCACTATGTCTATGACTAGCTCTCTGCTTGAAGAAGCCTACATAATAAATTGTCATTCACCGCAGATCAAGGATCAGGTTATCCTACTGCTAGCCCTTACTGTAACCATTAGATAGATGAAATAGTATCTGACCCTGTATGAGTGGTTATGTGTAACTTGGAACTGYCTCTTCCCCATTCTTCCCCATGGCTGTGACTCTCTATATTCAACCACAGTTGCTTTAACCTCAGGATTCTATAGAAATAGAATCCAACCTCAGAGTGCGTATTTACTTCACAGAACAATACCACATAATTAAAAAGTTATTTACTTAGAAATTACATGGCAACGGTTGGTATTTATGTGAACTAACTCAACTGACGTTATTCCCTTGACAAACTCTTGGCACCACATGATACTTTCATGCTGATGAGTTCTTAAGAATCTTAGGGAAAGGTCTAGCATGACATCCTAGAATCATTTCAAGGGAACACTTAAAGGGTGTAGGGGAAGTACTTTGTTGTTTCCAGTGCACAGTCCTTGAGTCAACTCTGCATCTAACAACCTTTACTACAGTTTCTTATGTTCAGACTTCCATTCATGGGACATCCCTTGCCCTACTGAATTATTGGAGTGACATTTAGAATGAATACAGATGACTATCTCTGTAGGCTACCTGTCACTCTTCTCACTAACCGTTTGCCACACAAACTCATAAAGGGTCTGATTCAGGGCCGAGATATCCACACAACTCTGACCTTCACGTTAATGACTTAAACAATGTGCAGATTACACATTAAGTTTGGAACTSAATTTCTTTGAAGTTTGATTAGGATGTATTAAGCTTTGCATTGTCAGCAGAAGGTGGCATTTATTGCAGCCTTCTGTGTCAGTTCAAATTTCACAATACAGTGCCTTCGAGTAGTATTAAGACCGCTTGAATTTTTCCTCATTTTGTTATGTTACAGCCTTATTCTAAAATGTTTTTGTTTTTTTAAATGTCCTCAGCAATGTACACACGATACCCCATAATGACAAAGCAAAAACAGGTTTTTAGAAATGTAATAAACAGAAATACCTCATTTACATAAGTATTCAGACCCTTTGCTATGAGACTCGAAATTGAACTCATGTGCATTCTGTTTCCATTGATCATCCTTGAGATGTTTCTGATTGGAGTCCACCTGTGGTAAATTAAATTGATTGGACATCATTTGGAAAGACACACACCTGTCTATATAAGGTCACACAGTTGACAGTGCATGTCAGAGCAAAAACCGAGCCGCCATGAGGTTGAAGGAATTGTCCGTAGAGCTCCGAGACAGGATTGTGTCGAGGCACATATTTGGGGAAGGGTACCAAAACATTTCTGCTGCATTGAAGGTCCCCAAGAACATAGTGGCCTCAATCATTCTTAAATGGAAGAAGTTTGGAACCACCAAGACTCTTCCTAGAGCTGGCTGAGCAATCYGGGGAGAAGGGCATTGGTCAGGGAGGTGACCAAGAACCCGATTGTCACTCTGACTGAGCTCTAGAGTTCCTCTGTGGAGATGGGAGAACCTTCCAGAAGGACAATCATCTCTGCAGCACTCAACCAATTAGGCCTTCATGGTAGAATGGCCAGATGGAAGCCACTCCTCAGTAAAAGGCCCATGACAGCCCYCCTGGAGTTTGCCAAAAGGCACCTAAAGACTCTCAGACCATGGGAAACAAGATTCTCTGGTCTGATMAAAGCAAGATTGAACTCTTTGGCCTGAATGCCAAGCGTCACGTCTTGCGGAAACCTGYCACCATCCCTACGGTGAAGCATGGTGGTGGCAGCATCATGCTGTTGGGATGTTTTTCAGCGGCAGGGATTGAGAGACTACTTGGGATCGAGTAAAAGATGAACGGAGCAAAGTACAGAGAGATCCTTGATGAAAACCTGCTCCAGAGTGCTCAGGACCTCAGACTGGGGTGAAGGTTCACTTTCCAACAGGACAACGGCCCTAAGCTCACAGCCAAGACAACGCAGGAGTGGCTTTGGGTAATGTCACTGAATGTCCTTTAGTGGCCCAACCAGTGCTCGGACTTGAACCCGATTYAACATCTCTGGAGAGACCTGAAAATAGCTGTGCAGCAACGTTCCCCATCCAACCTGACAGAGCTTGAGAGGATCTGCAGAGAAGAATGGGAGAAACTCCCCAAATACAGGTGTGCCAAGCTTGTAGCGTTATACTCGAGAAGACTCAAGGCTGTAATCTCTGCTAAAGGTCCTTCAACAAAGTACTCAGTAAAGGGTCTGAATACTTATGTAAATGTGATATTTCAGTTTTTTTTTAATACATTTTCAAACATTTCTAAAAACCTGTTTTCGCRTTGTCATTATGGGGTAATGTGTGTAGATTGACGAGGGAAATTATTTAAAATKAATTTTAGAATAAGGCTGTAACGTAAAAAAAATTGGAAAAAGTCAAGGGGTCTGAATACTTTCCAAAAGCACTATMTTATGAATTCCCTGCCGGCGACAGTTTTTTGGTTGCATAGTATAGTTATTTAGCAGACACTCTTATCCAGAGCAACTTACAAGAACAATTTGGGTTATGTGCCTTGGTCTTTCATTAGTGCTACTGTTTATGAGCATGATCACTTATCTGTTTGTGKCCTTTACTAAACGTACTGTAATTGGTCATCTGAGGCTACATGACTATCACCATTTATCCCATGGTATCAGTTTATGACCGTGACCTCTTGTCTATCTGTGTTGAACTATGACCTTGTCTTGTGACGGTCATATAGTGAATTTTCTATGAATGCAGCTATGCTTGTTTTGGTAACATCATTGTAATTTCCACTCTTTCGAAATTGATGACCATGTAGTGTAGTCTTTTGAAATGCTTTCTATAAATAATACAAAGAGATTTAATGAGCCAGGTGATGATCATAATCATTTCAGAATTACATATGATTTATATGTAACATACAGTACCAGTCAAAAGTTGCTCCTACTCATTCCAGGGGTTTTCTTTATTTTTACTATTTTCTACTTTGTAGAATAATAGTGAAGACATCAAAACTATGAAATAAGACATAATCCAAACAACGACTGTTCTGCGACAAAGGACCCTTGTACAAACATTCTGGATGGAGATACCAAAAGTAGGACCATTTTGTGATGCTATTTCATATATCTGTTGAACTGTGTACTAGTAGTTTTGCGCCCAGGTTTTGGCACTCTTCCTCGCTATAAAATAAGCCTTATGGTTCGTAATGAAGATATTTTTAGAATTCTAACACTGCGATTGCATTAGAACTAGTGCTATCTATCATTCCCTAATACAACATGTATTTTTTTGGTTAATGTTTATGATAGCTATTGGTTCAGAATAGGTGAGATCTAATAGAAATATCCGCACATTCTGGGAAAAAAGATGCTACGTTAGCATAATGGAAACTCACTTGATTTCCGCTCTAAATATGCACATTTTTCGAACAAACATAAGTATGTATATACCTGATGGTTTAATAGGACTGTCACTGAGGAAGTTTATGAAATGGTTCACTGAAGTTTAATATCTTTGCTGGTATTAAATCGCCCAACGCTAACGTGCCTATTGTATCCGCTAACCGTGCCTTGATGATGAATGCGGTTGTGTGGTATGGCTATTGTAGTAAGCTAATATAAATGCTATATTGTGTTTTCGCTGTAAACACTTAAAAAATGCGGAAATATTGGCTGGATCACAAGAGGTGTTTGTCCTTTAATTTGCTGTACACCATGTATTTTTCAGAAATGGTTTTATGATGAGTTATTTAGGTATTTCACGTTGGTCTCTATAATTACTTCTGGCTGCTTCGGTGCTATTTCTGAGGTAGCTGTGGATGGTAGCAGCAATGTAAAACTGATTTATACGCTCAAAATATGCACATTTTTGAACAAAACATAGATTTATTGTGGTAACATGTTTATAGGGATGTCATCTGATGACGTTGTTCCTTGGTTAGTTTTGGTTGTTCTTGGTTAGTTTGGTTGGTTTCGTGCATGCTATACCTGTGCTGTGAAAAAATGCCTGTCCTTTTTTTGTATTTGGTGGTGAGCTAACATAAAATATATTGTGGTGTTTTTCAGCTGTAAAAACATTTAAAAATCGGACATGTTGACTGGATTCACAGATGTGTAATCTTTCATTGCTGTTTGGACTTGTTAATGTGGTGAAAGTTAAATATTTCTAAAAAAATATTTTTTTGAATTTCGCACTCTGCTTTTCAGTGGAATGTGGGAGGAGTTCCGCTAGCGGAACACCGGGCTAGAAAGGTTAAACAAATCAAAAATATTTTTTATTATTTGAGATTTTTCAAGTTAGCCTACCTTTCCTTTGACAGCTTTGCACGCCTTTGGATTTCTCTCACAGCTTCATGAGGTTAGTCAGCTGGAATGCAATTTAAGTTAAAAGGTGTGCCTTGTTAAAAGTTAATTTTTGTGGAATTTCTTTCCTTTTCTTATGCGTTTGAG
>NC_036870.1:10565590-10581632 GCF_002910315.2 Salvelinus sp. IW2-2015
GAGCCAATCATTTGTGTTGTGACAAGGTAGGGGTGGTATACAGAAGATAGCCCTATTTGGTAAAACTATGGCATACTATGGCAAGAACAGCTCAAAAAAGCAAAGAGAAACGACAGTCAATCATTACTTTAAGACATGAAGGTCAGTCAATCTGGAAAATGTCAAGAACTTTGGAAGTTTCTTCAAGTGCAGTTGCAAAAACCAGCAAGCGCTATGATGAAACTGGCTTTCATGAGGACCACTACAGGAAAGGAAGACCCTGAGTAACCTCTTCTGTATACCACCCCTACCTTGTCACAACACAAATTACTGTTGGTTATTACTGCATTGTCGGAACTAGAAGCACAAGCATTTCGCTACACTCGCATTAACATCTGCTAACCATGTGTATGTGACTAATAAAATTTGATTTGATTTGATTTGCAGAGGATAAGTTCATTAGAGTTACCACCCTCAGAAATTGCAGCCCAAATAAATGCTTCACAGAGTTCAAGTAACAGACACATCTCAACATCAACTGTTCAGAGGAGACTATGTGAATCAGGCCATGGTCAAATTGCTGCAAAGAAACCACTACTAAAGTACACCAATAAGAAGAAGATACTTGTTTGGGCCATGAAACATGAGCAATGGACATTAGACCGGTGGAAATCCGCCCAAATGTGAGATTTTTGGTTCCAACCGCCGTGTCTTTGTGAGACGCAGAATAGGTGAACGGATGATCTCCGCATGTGTGGTTCCCACCGTGAAGCATGGAGGAGGAGGTGTAATGTTGTGGGAGTGCTTTGCTGGTGACACTGTCAGTGATTTATTCAAGGCACACTTAACCAGCATGGATACCACAGCATTCTGCAGCGATACACCATTCCATCTGTTTTGCGCTTAGTGGGACTATCATTTGTTTTTCAACAGGACAAGGACCCAACACACCTTCAGGCTGTGTAAGGGCTATTTGACCAAGAAGGAGAGTGATGGAGTCCTGCATCAGAGGACCTGGCTTACACAATCACTCGACCTCAACCCAATTGAAATAGTTTGGGATGAGTTGGACCGCAGAGTGAAGGAAAAGCAGCTAACAAGTGCTCAGCATATGTGGGAACTCATTCAAGACTGTTGGAAAAGCATTCCAGATGAAGCTGGTTGAAAGAATGCCAAGAGTGTGCAAAGCTGTCATCAAGACAAAGGGTGGCTACTTTGAAGAATCTCAAATCTCAAATATATTTTGATTTGTTTAACACTTTTTTGGTTACTACACGATTCCATATATCTTATTTCATAGTTTTGATGTCTTCACTATTCTACAATGTAGAAAATAGTAAAAATAAATAGAAACCCTTGAATGAGTAGTGTAGGTGTGTCCAAACTTTTGACTGGTACTGTACGTACATAACAATTTCATCTTGACTTGTGGTGGTCCTGCAGAGCTCAGACGACGAGTCGCAGTGGGTGGAGGAGCTGCTGAAGTTGCACACAGCGCGGGTCAGAGATGTGGAGATCCTCACAGGGCTGGACATGTACCGCTCCACCACCCTGAACTACACCCAGACCCTCTCCCTCAAGACCTTCCTGCACACCTTTGAGAGTGACACCTAAAACAGACACACACAGACTCACTCTTACTGTATCTCTGTATTGTTTTCACTCTCTTCTCAATCTTGTTACTGTGTTTCACTTCCCCTCTCTGTCTCTCCCCTCTCTGTCCTACTGGGCACAGACGCCAATTCAACGTCTACTCCACATTGGTGCAACGTCATTTCATTGAAATGATGTGGAAACAATGTTGATTCAACCAGCGTGTGCCCAGTGGGGTCTCTCTCTCTCCCCAGTACATCTCTGATCTTTAGGTGTATATTTGTATACAATTTGTCATATTTATTAGGTAGAAGATAATAATGCTACCACTTATAGTCACACTAATTCAGAGAGCTCTTGTGTAGAAGTGGAATTAGACTTTTGTTGTGTGTGGTTTGAGAGAAAGTGTTGTGTCGTGAATGGAGTGTTTGTTTGGGGAAGTGGAGTAATGGGTTGGATTAGGTAATGGGCCCTTTTGGTTGCAGGAAGATGATGTCATATCTCTTAATGCCGCACAGTGATGATGTACTATAGCCTGAAGTATCTGTGTAATTCGTGTGAAGACTTTATTGCCACCTCCTACACCTACATAAGGTTTACATAAGGATGACAGAGCAAATGTTATAAACAGTCGAGGCATCAACGACAACTTGRTGTAGTACTTTATTGGTGACACAAAGCGTTGTTCAGGTTAGCTAACAGGCTAGTGCATTGGTGTTATGGGTGTTATAAGTGCTAAGTCAGTTGTTATAAGATCTTAGAACTGTGTTATAACAACTTTAACAACCGGTATATGATGTTTATGACAGTGTTACGTAGGCCTTATGACAGTGGAGTCAAGTGCAATGATTGGCTGTTTGGCATTGAGCGTACCGTACTACATCTATTACTGATGACGGCRCTGCTTGCAGCACACTTAACTCAGCCAGTCATAGAGATTCATCACAATTAACAATCATTTTCATGTCACTTAATACAAGCTCCATTGACGGCCTCAAATGGTTGATATGTATGTTGATGGTATCTGGATATGTTTTTCCCTTCTAAATTGTGTATTATTAACATGTGGCAAGGTTCTGATCAGAATAAATTCTTATATTGCAGGTGACCATTCAATTAGAATGTATGTTTATGTATAGAGAAATTTGAGAGCACCATCTTGTCAATCATTTAATCAATTTAACCTTGGCTGTAGTATTAAGAGTAAGCTAAGTAACCAAAACGCTAAGTTTAAAAGGTGTGTTTTCTTATGCTATACAGTGGGGAGAACAAGTATTTTGATACACTGACAATTTGCAGGTTTTCCTACTTACAAAGCTGTAGAGGTCTGTAATTTTTAATCATAGGTACACTTCAACTGTGAGAGAAGGAATCTAAAACAAAAATCCAGAAATCACATTCGTATGATTTTTAATTAATTAATTGCATTTTATTGCATGACATAAGTATTTGATACATCAGAAAAGCAGAACTGAATATTTGGTACAGAAACCTTAGTTTGCAATTACAGAGATCATACGTTTCCTGTAGTTCTTGACCAGGTTTGCACACACTGCAGCAGGGATTTTGGCCCACTCCTCCATACAGACCTTCTCCAGATCCTTCAGGTTTCGGGGCTGTCGCTGGGCAAATCGGACTTTTCTTGCTCCTCCAAAGATTTTCTATTCGGTTCAGGTCTGGAGACTGGGCTAGGCCACTCCAGGACCTTGAGATGCTTCTTACGGAGCCACTCCTTAGTTGCCCTGGCTGTGTGTTTCGGGTCGTTGTCATGCTGGAAGACCCAGCCACGACCCATCTTCAATGCTCTTACTGAGGGAAGGAGTGTTGTCAAGATCTCGAGATACATGCGCCCATCATCCTCCCTTCAATACGGTGGCATTCTCCTGTCCCCTTGCAGAAAAGCATCCCCAAAGAATGATGTTTCCACCTCCATGCTTCACGGTTGGGATGGTGTTTCTTTAGCGGGTTGTACACATCCTTCTATTCCTTCCAAACACGGCGAGTGGAGTTTAGAGCAAAAAGCTCTATTTTTTTGTCTCATCAGACCACATGACCTTCTCCCATTCCTCCTCTGGATCATCCAGATGGTCATTGGCAAAAACTTCAGACGGGCCTGGACATGCGCTGGCTTGAGCAGGGGGACCTTGCGTGCGCTGCAGATTTTAATGCATGACCGCGTAGTGTGTTACTAATGGTTTTCTTGAGACTGTGGTCCCAGCTCTCTTCAGGTCATTGACCAGGTCTACCGTGTAGTTCTGGGCTGATTCCCTCACTTCCTCATGATCATTGATGCCCCACGAGGTGAGATCTTGCATGGAGCCCCAGACCGAGGGTGATTGACCGTCATCTTGAACTTCTCCATTTTCTAATAATTGTGCCCAACAGTTGTTGCCTTCTCACCAAGCTGCTTGGCTATGTCCTGTAGCGCATCCCAGGCCCTTGTACAGTGCTACAATTATCCCTGATGTCCTTACCACAGCTCTCTGGTCTTGGCCATTGTGGAAGAGTTGGTAGTCTGTTTTGAATTGAGTGGTGGACAGGTGTCTTTTATACAGGTAACGAGTTCAAACAGGCTGCAGTTAATACAGGTAATGAGTGGAGAACGGGGCTTCTTAAAGAAAAACTAAAGGTCTTGAGAGCCGGAATTTCTTACTGTTTTGGTAGGTGATTTCAAAAATACTTATGTCATGCAATAAATGCAAATTAATTATTTAAAAATCACTACAATGTGATTTCTGGATTTTTGTTTTTAGATTCGCGTCCTCTACAGTTGAAGTGTACCTATGATAAAAATGGACAGACCCTCTACATGCTTTGTAAGTAGGAAACCTGCCAAATCGGCAGTGTATCAAAAATACTTGTTCTCCCACTGTACTTGTCTGTTTATCCATGAGGAATAATTGTGGAAGCTACGCACTAGAATCTGGGTGGTTGTTTATTTCAGATTTAGATGACAGTGGCTCTGCAAAGTGTTTTTCCAGATAATTTACGAAAGCTTAATTCCTCCTTCATGGAATCATTGCTGGATTAGGCTACTGTTTAGATTATGCTTTGAAGGAAAAAAACGTTGATTCAGTCTTTACACTGATCTTACATCGAGCTCAAAGGTTTATTATCAAGAGTGACTCACAAGGTTTTTTTAAAGTTCTCAAAGTGGTTTGAATCGATGTGTATTGTTTTAATATTATGTACTAACATTTATTGACTTTACTTATTTTTATTTTTTTTTTGTAATTTAGCAGACATTCTTATCCAGAGCAACTACAGTTAGTGCATTCATCTTAACAATAGCTAGGTGGGACAAGCACATATCACAGGCATAGTTAGTACACTTTTCCTCAATAAAGTAGTTATCAGCAAAGTCAGTGCTAGGAAAGGAGGGGAGAAGGGGGGGAGTGCAGTCAAATGCAAGTGTTGGTTCAGGATTTTGTTTTTTTGGGGGGGTCTAGGTGAGGAGGGGGATTATTTAAGATACTCTTTAAAGAGGTAGGGTTTCAGATGCATTCAGAAGATGGTGTCATGATCGTTATATGATTGGACCAATGGCAGCGTGCGTAGAATTCCACATGTTTAATAAAGAATAAACTCACCAAACAAACAGAAGAAAAAACTAAGCATGACGTTCTGGGCTGCTCACAGGCAGCTACACAAAAACATAGTCAAGATCCCACAAAGCACAATGGGGAAATGGCTGCCTAAATATGAACCCAATCAGAGACAACAATAAACAGCTGCCTCTGATTGGTAACCAACCAGGCCAACATAGATCATTATTCACCTAGATAACCCACCCAAGTCACTGTCACGCCCCCAACAACATAGAGAATAAGCAGCTCTCCATGGTCAGGGCGTGACAGATGGGCAAGGACTCTGCTGTCCTAGCTTCAGGGGGAAGCTGGTTCCACCACTGGGGTGCCAGGACAGAGAAGAGCTTGGACTTGGCTGAGCGGGAGCTATACTCCTGTAGGTGAGGGAGGGCCAAGAGACCTGATGTGCAGAACGGTGCTCGGGTTGGGGTGTTGGGTTTGAGCATGGCCTGAAGGTAGGGAGGGGCAGTTCCTCCAGAGCAACATACAGTGGGGCAAAAAAGTATTTAGTCAGCCACAATTGTGCAATTCTCCCACTTAAAAAGATGAGAGAGGCCTGTAATTTTCATCATAGGTACACTTCAACTATGACAGACAAACTGAGGGGAGAAAAATCCATTGTAGTGATTTTTAATGAATTTATTTGCAAATTATGGTGGAAAATAAGTATTTGGTCACTACAAACAAGCAAGATTTCTGGCTCTCACAGACACTGTAACTCTTTCTTTAAGAGGCTCCTCTGTCCTCCACTCGTACCTGTATTAATGGCACCTGTTGTGAACTTGTTATCAGTATAAAAGACACCTGTGCACACACTCAAACAGTCACACTCCAAATACTCCCACTATGGCCAAGACTACGAAGAGCTGTCAATAGCGACTACCAGAAACAAAATTGTAGACTGCACAGGCTGGGGAAGACTGAACTGCAATAGGTAAGCAGCTTGGTTTGAAGAAATCAACTGTGGGAGCAATTATTTAGGAAATGGAAGACATACAAGACCACTGATATCTCCCTCGATCTGGGGCTCCACGCAAGATCTCACCCCGTGGGGTCAAAATGATCACAAGAACGGTGAGCAAAAATCCCAGAACCACACGGGGGGACTAGTGAATGACCTGCAGACGAGCTGGGTCCAAAGTAACAAAGCCTACAATCAGTAACACCACCTACGCCGCCAGGGACTCAAATCCTGCAGTGGCCAGACGTGTCCCCGCTGCTTAAGCCAGCACTATGTCCAGGCCGTCTTGAAGTTTGCTAGAGAGCAATGTGGATGACCAAGAAGAAGATTGGGAGAATGTCATATGGTCAGATGAACAAAATAGAAATTTTGGTTTAAAACTCAACTCCCTTCTCGTCGCGTGTTTTGGAGGACAAAGAATGCTGAGTGCATCAACAGAAAACCATACCTACTTGCTGATAGGCATGGGGTGGAAACATATTCCTTTGGGGCCTGTTTTTCTTCCTGCAATAGGGACCAGGACGACGACTCCGTGTAAGGAACAGAATGAATGGGGCCATTATCGTGAGATTTTGAGTGAAAACCTTTCCATCAGCAAGGGCATTGAAGATGAAACGTGGCTGGCTGTCTTTCGCATGAACAATGATCCCAAAACACAGCCGCCTCGGGCAACGAAAGGGGTGCTTCGTAAGAGCATTTCAAGGTCCTGGAGTGGCCTATGCCCAGTCTCCATATCTCAACCCCATAGAAAATCTTTGGAGGGAGTTGAAAAGTGTGTGGCCCAGCAACAGCCCCAAAAACATCACTGCTTCTAGAGATGATCCTGTGGCATGGATGATTACTGGCCAAAATACCAGTTCTCAGTGTATCAAGTTGGATCTACTCTGATAGCACGTCTCTAGAGGATCGACGCTGGAGGAGAGCACACCGGAAAGCAGGTTAACGAGACCGGGGGTGGCCGTTAGGCCATAGCTTGATGTTACGAGCTTTATATCACATAAACGGACATCGGGAGACGAGACGCCCATAATTTAACAGCGCCAGGCTCTTAGCAAACAGAAGAGAGGATACAATTCCCATGTTCAGAGGACGCAGGGAACACGCGTGTCTGGGCGAACTGCAGCACATATAGGTGTGGCGACGAGGAAATTAAACAGCTGCATAAGAGAGTCCAGCCACGCTGAGTCCACATGGGACGCTCCATGCGACGTGACAAGGATAAAGGCAGTGCGTCCATGTTACTGAGTGGATTTGCCACCGGACGCTGAGTGCATCGCAGAGGAGTCTTTTGGCGTCCTCGCTCAAGCGCTCAGTGTGGAGGGATATTAAGAGCGTGTTTGATGCAGTACGTGATCTCTATTGACCCCGCCACTAGGGTGCGCCCACGTGACGTCGCGCGGCGCGGCCTTCCGTGAGTTCCATGCCGGCCGAGATGGCGAGACAAACCAGTTGGGCCGCTGGTGCAACTACCGGGTCTCAGCCACAGTCCTGATGCTTTCATGGGCCTGGCTAAGCCCGACGAACCGGCTGACGTAGAGGAGGTCCTGTGCGCAGTTCTCGCGCTGAGGCATGTGAGCTCCTGAAGCGATCCGGCTCGATGTTCCACAGAACGTCCATCGTCTCATCCCTAGGATGCGGCAACACGCGAATGATTCCGGGTTTTTCCCTATGAATCTGATCCATGGGGCAGTTTTCTGTGACGTCGGTATGGGAAGCCTCTGTACCGCGAACGAGGGGCGATACGTAGGCGGATACTGGACATCCCTCATGCCGAGTGTAGCCTAGCCAGCATGCCGCCAATGTCCAGCCGCCGCAGAAGCGTCGCACTGGCGCTGGCTTAGGCCCCCCCCTGGTTTCCATCTGGCGCGGTCTTAGATATCCCCCCGTCCAACCGACAAAAACAGAAACCAACAAACAAACATAAAAAAGACTTCCGGGACAGGCAACTGGGCAGGAGCCAAAAGAACTGTACGTTCCAGAGCTGAGGGCCCCCGACGTGTGAGTCATTGGGCGCCATCCGAGCCAACCGGGGGCAAGGAAACCTCTCGAGCCTGCTAGGGCGTGGAAGCCCGACGAGGCAGGCTAGGCACCCCCGGTTCCATCGGTGGTGACCCAGAGACCGATGCCACATATACCAACCAGAACGCCAGTACTCCCCGATGCTTCGTGTGATGGCTTCTGCCATTCTGTCACGATCTATCACAAGGATTGACTGCTGGAGAGACGAAACGAGCAGGTACGGGGAAGTAACATTAATAAAATAACGGACATGGAACGAGACATAAACAGCTTAGCAAACAGAAAAAAACAATCAATGCAAGAAGCAGGAACAGAGCTGGGAACTGGGACACATATAGAGGGGGAAATGAACAGGTGATAAGAGAGTCCAGGTAGTCCAATAAACGCTTGATGCGCCGTGACAAGGAAAGGCAGGTGTACGTGATGGATGGCAGGAGTGGTGATGCAAGGCATTCTGGCACCCTCAAGCGCCAGGGGAGGGAAAGAGCGGGAGCAGACGTGACAAACAGTTGTGTATGAAAAACTTTGAAGACTTACAGAAAACGTTTGACCTCTGTCATTGCCAACAAAGGGTATATAACAAAGTATTGAGATAAACTTTTGTTATTGACCAAATACTTATTTTCCACCATCATTTGCAAATAAATTCATTAAAAGTCCTACAATGTGATTTTCTGGATTTTTCTTTCTCATTTTGTCTGTCATAGTTGAAGTGTACCGATGATGAACATTACTGGCCTCTCTCATCTTTTTAAGTGGGAGAACTTGCACAATTGGTGACTGACTAAATACTTTTTTGCCCCACTGTACATAACACTGTCATTTTTGTATCCATAGCTCTGTATATGAATTTGAGAGTGGTTACAGTACATTTCTCCAGCCCCATCCCTCAGCTTTTTACTGAAACAGGGGCGGGGGAAATGCTTTATTATTGTTTCAACTGCTGATTGCTGATTTAAATGATSTATATTTATTTATTTCAACAATTGCACCATCAACAATTGGTCACCAATTCCTAATACGACCAGGGCAATACTTGCCCTATAAATTAATAAAGTCTCCTACTCTCAGAAAATATTGATTTTAAGATTAAGATCACTTTATTGGTCAATTGCACACTGGGTCCAACCGAAATATGACTTTCACTTTCAACCCAACCACTCTGAAAGACACATTTATACACAGGCTTTTGGAGAGGTGCGGGGAGCTATTGTGGGGGGTTAAGTGTTTTGCTCAAGGGCACAACAGCAGGCAATGGCATCTAGGATTTGATACSAGCAACCCTCTGGCTGCRAGCTCACTTCCCAACAGATTTTCTTGTCGGACCCCGGATTTGAACTCACAACCCTCCGGTTGCTGGCTCGCCTCTCTAACCTTTTAGCCCTCTGCAATCAGATCTGAACATTGTAAAATCAGAGTTGCAAAARGTCTTCCCTGTAAATCATTAGCTTTTCCTGTGAAGCTTAATATCAGGTGAGTTCTGGACAGGTTCCKAAAGCTTTCAATTGGTCTCCTGCATTTTACAGTTGCAGAAACATGAGGTTCCCTCTTCTGGCAATAAGTTACTTTCCCACACTCAGTTCCAGAGTTCATTGTTGTGGTGAAGTAGCACCTCGTGTTGACTGTGTTTKGAATTGGACAGCTCTCAAGTATGGGGATAAGCAAGGAGTTGCAGGGAAAGAAGACTATTGTCGTAAGTGCATCCAACATCCAGCTTCTTTTGAATGTTTCACTAATGGAAATGGTGTATAATGAGATATGGGTAATACTAAACTTAAAGCCTGCAGGTAATATTTATCATGATGCAGTCATAATGTATTGTGAGACTTTTGTCTCATCATCATTTCATCGCAATCCTATGTAAATACCAGCCAGTTGAAATGTTGATACATAGACATAAGATATTATAATCGTTATTATAAAACCTTACAAAGGCTCATAAATGCTTAATGTAAGTTATAAAACATACCAGCAGGTTTTAAGTAGTTTAAATGTTATCGAGATAGGAAATGCATAAGATTGATTGGATTTATGGGAAAGGGTGTAATTGTACTTTATAATGCATACAAATAAACTACTCTTAGAATAATACTTATACTACTCATGAAATGCACTACAAAAAAAATGCTCATGACAATCAAAAGGATACTCGTAAGGCATATGAAGGGTCATTGTTTGGAAAGGTTTTTCAGTGGGACTGGTAGCTTTACCATCACAGATGTGTGCTTATTGTGTATGGCCCACTCCACATGCCCAGTGTATTTGTGTCCTTTGCACATTTTTTACCATATTTTCTCCACAGTGACTCYGCAACCCTACATTTTGTTTCGTAACACTTTACAATAAGGTTCCATTTGTAAAGGGGTAATAAATGGGTTAGAACGGTTATTTAATCATTTGTAAATATAACCATTAATAAACAGTATTATATTACATTGGCCAAAATAGTGTAATAACTGGTCAGTGTTGCCAAATAGTAAGCCAATATTTCTCGTTATTAACCATTTATAAATGCATAAATGTTTATAAGATTAACCTCTATGTAATCTTGCAACCTCATTTTCAATGGTTGCACAGTTACACTATAGTCATTTTCTAACGTTTGGGTGTGATGCATTGTTGCTCTGTCCCAGGAACAGAAGAGGTTGGTTTTTCTGACGTGTCTTGACAGACCTTTGAAACCCTGATACCCTGGTCATTTACATCCAGGACATTATTCAATCATCATTACCCCTTAACAGATTACCCGATTCAACACACATCACTTCTCTGTGATAGTCTAAGTATGGTGAACGCTCTGGTGTGAAACGGTAACCGTAATACCTTTGGTTGGTGAAACATTGGAGGAGGTATCCTCTCACAGCGTTGATTGTTTTGGTCTTCACACCCACCATTCATTGACTGAACATATTTAACAAAGTGTTGAATCTTCTCTCATGTATGTAGTGATGAGTACCCAATACTGTCTATAAGTATGTCTAACTTCTGACTGAACTCTCAAATCATCTATAAATGATTTACCCACATGTATAACTGCTAAAAGTATACCTTATTTTAAAGGTGACAGACCTATAAACATTTATAACTGAGTTATCAACATGTATAACTGCTAAAAGTATCATGTTTCTTAAACAACAGGCCTGTAAACATTTATAACTAAGTTATCAAAAAATACTTTTAAAGTCGCAATATTGCTCCACCATTTCCTGGTTGCTAAAATTCAAATAGTTAGACACATTTCAGTTTATGTAACAAAACAAGCAGTCATTGTGTAGAGAATCATTGTACCATCTAAACCGCTATGAAATATATTTTCCATAACCAAATATATTGTATTTTCAGCTGTTTGAAGCTGGTGTACAAAACTGAAAGTAAAAGACATGAAACATAAGAACAGGAAGCATTGAAATAGCACACATAAAAACAGATCTATCACTTCTTAGACTTGCTTTCAATGAGAATGACAGATCTATAAACTTTAAAGAAAGTGGAAACATACTGACCATTTATTCACGAGTTAGGCCTACCAGTATTTATAACTTAAAAACATTAAATTGCTTAAAAGAAAGTAGAAAACTTCTGGCCATTTATTCATGTTGTTACAAACATTTCTAACAGTATATACAGTAATCTCCTCAAACCTGCAATACATAGTAAGAAAAAAAAAAGAATTGAATAGAAGGATACATTGGGAAAACAATTTTAATTGCAGTGACTCAAATCTGTAGCCTATCATTGGAATAGTGAGTAGCCTATCTAATTCAGATAAACAGGGGTGTCTTTTTCTCCCCTTTTTAACATTACAAATCAGAAGAGAAATTGACAGATTAATTATTTAAAATACCACATAGGGTCTCATTCTGTCTTCATCCGTTTCTTTCTTGTTAAGCATTTTCCCATCCTGAAGTCGCAGACCTTATGGGAATGTTTGGGAGATAAGAGGAATTTATGACAATTTAGCATAGATAATAGCTACATTACTCTACTATAGCGGTTCCTAAACTAAGGGTCACAACCCCATGTGGGGTTCCCTGATATGAAAATGGGGTCGCGAGCATGAAACGGCACAGGGGATGTTCAGTGTGCTGCGTGGCTATATTGAAGAAAAACAGATTCCATTGGGTTTTAGGGCCTTCCTCTGAGGTCCTGGATGGCAGGAAGCTTGGCCCCAGTGATGTACTGGGCCATACGCACTACCCCCTGTAGTGCCTTGCAGTCGGAGGCCGAGCAGTTGCCATACCAGGCAGTCATGCAACCAGTCAGGAAGGTCTCGATGGTGCAGCTGTAGAACTTTTTGAGGATCTGAGGACCCATGCCAAATCTTTTCAGTCTCCTGAGGGGGAATAGGTGTTGTCGTGCCCTCTTCACGATTGTCTTGATATGTTTGGACCATGATAGTTTGTTGGTGATGTGGACACKAAGGAACTTGAAGCTCTCTACCTGCTCCACTACAGCCCTGACGATGAGAATGGGGTGTGCTCGGTCCCTCCTTTTCTTGAAGTCCACAATCATCTCCTTTGTCTTGATCTTGTTGAGGGAGAGGTTGTTGTCCTGGCACCACACTGCCAGGTCTCTGAGCTCCTCCCTATAGGCTGTCTCATCGTTGTCGGTGATCAGGCCTACCGCCGTTGGTTTCGTCGGCAAACTTAATGATGGTGTTGGAGTCGTGCTTGGATATCATCATCATGATTCTCACCATTTAGCCTTAGCTAGTTTATGTTAACCACTTGCAAGCTAAAACTAATAATAGCCAGTGTTTTAACATGTAACTCTGTGTTGTTGTATGTGTCGAACTGCTTTGCTTTTACCTTGGCCAGGTCGCAGTTGCAAATGAGAAACCAATGCATTACCAATGATATTTTCATGTAATCTCTTCTGTCTGGACTTTGCACACTTCTCATAGCCACGTCCATCATGATTCTTTCATTACGCACTGTCACATAATGTCAGTGCAACACAACATTCTGGACACGTTCCAGGTCATCTTTATTTCAAGCACGTTTCACAGATGGCCAGATCTCACAAAGTAGGGGACATTTTTCAGAAACCAGCGAACCACACCAGTAATATGGCTTGAGATCTTCAGATGAGGTCTCTTCAGATGAGTCCTTAAATATGTGTACCAATGCATCATCAGGTTTCAACGTGGGGAAAGACACATCATGGGAGTTGACCGTTGGTCTGAAAACCAACCTCTTCTGTCCTGGGACGAGGGCAACAATGCATCACACCCAAAAGTGAGAAAATGACTATAGTTAACTGTGCAACCATTGAAAATAAGGTTGCATGATGATACATAAGGGTTCAATAGTATACGCATTTGGAAGAGAATTTATAAATGGTTAATAGCTGGAGAAATAGTGGCTCACTTTTTGGCAAGCACTATTTTGACTAAAGTATGAACCCATTTATTAATGAGTTAATAATGCATTAAAAAGATGAATAATAAGTGTTAGTATCGTAATTACACAAACCCTTATAAACCCTTAACATGACAATATGATAAGTGTTACCGTCTTGGATACACAGTAAATGGATCCTTTTTTCAAAAAACATTTTGTATTAGAAAATAGTACAACTTAGTGTCTTTGTGGTTGATACTCTGTACTTATACTGTGTGTGTATGTTTTGTGTGTGTGTGTGTGTGTGTGGTGCGTGTGTGTGTGTACGCGCTTACACGCATGTTATGTGTCTGTGTGTGTCTGATGTGTGATAGTGCTTTGGCGATCTCCATGGTCACCATAATCCTAGCTCGGACCTGGGCTTGGTTTACAACTAGAGGACTGTCGAAACAAAGGTACACTATTTCTTATTGGAGCATATTCTGTAAAAAAATCACATACACAACCACAATATGTATAATTACAATTATATGTGATATTTGATATCACCACTTCAACACATAAAACAAAGACTACCTTGGTGTGCACAATCAAATTGGCTCGTGGGCCGGATTTGGCCCCCTGATCAGTTTGGTGCCCCCTGTTCTACTGTATAAGCTGCACCTGTGAAATACACTGGAAGTGCTCAATGTACCTTCATTGTGTTCCAGTGGTCCCCACTACCTCCTGCAAGAACAGATGCTACGAGCCCTTCGACGATGAGACACCAGGCTGTCGCTGATTACTCAGTGTTCATCAACAATAACTGTTGCTATGACTTTCAGGACACCTCTTTCCAACCAAGTGAGCCATGTTTACTGTAAATTACATCAGTGTGTCCCAAACTGTGGGGCGCGCCACCTAGCGGGGGCGGGGCGGGGGGGGGGGGGGGGGGGGCAGAGCGGGTAATAGTAGAATGCACAAGGGTGCAATTTCGAAATTGCATAGTGCATTCTCCGTTCCTCTTGCCATGTTACGCATTGCATACCTTAGAGAAGCTATTTTATAACTTGTCAGAAATTTGGGCGCAGGGATTACCCAATGCTGGAACAGGGACCCGAGATGAAAAAGTTTGGGAACCCCTGCCCTATATCACCCACTGAATGTCCTCACAAATTGAACTCATACATTGGCATACTGATATGAATACCTTTGAAAAAGTATGGTGTTATCAGTGGAGGCTCCTCAGAGAGAAGGGGAGGACAATCCTCCTCAGTGGAAATTTCATAAAAATTTAATAATATTAGTTTAGATAAAACTAAAACTAAATTATATTCACGTCACCAAATAATTGTTTTGCAATGAAAAAACCAGTTTTGCAATGAAAGTCTGGCAGTTTAGCCTCATGTGCTTGTTTTAGTGTTGGTCAGGACGTGAGCTGGGTGGGCATTCTATGTTGTGTGTCTAGTTTGTCTGTTTCTGTGTTTCAGCCTAATATGGTTCTCAATCAGGCAGCTGTCAATCGTTGTCCCTGATTGAGAATCATATATAGGTGGCTTGTTTTGTGTTGTGGATTGTCGTGGTTGTCTTTCTGTCTATTGTTCTGCCACCAGATAGGACTGTCTCGGTTTTCACATTTGTTATTTGTATTTTGTATAAGTGTTCACGTTATTGTCTATTCTTTATTAAATCATGTTGAACACTAGCCGCGCTGCATTTTGGTCCTTCTCCTTCATCCCAGGAAGAAGCCATTACACCTCAACAGCACTCTGTAGAGTAGCACCATGATTAGCCGCGGACAGTTAGCTTCCGTTCTCTCTGGACTATATTGACCTCAATTACAACTACACTAGCGAGGTCTTATTGGTTCTCTCACCCCCTTCTATAGACTTACACAGTAATTATGACAACTTCCGGAGGACATCCTCCAACCTATCAGAGTTCTAGTAGCATGAACTGACATGTTGTCCACCCAATCAAAGGATTAGAGAATGAATTAGAGAATGAGTTTTTTTCACCTGGTCACATACAGCTGATGTGTTGTGCATTGAAGTCCACAAACGACGGGAKAAGGTGAGAGGAGGAGAGTGAATAGATGCGAGAAGGAGTACAATGTGGCTGCTATGAAAGTGAACTGTGTTTACGCYGGTTGTATTCATTCCGCCAATTCTGTTGAAAAACGTTTCTTAAACGGAAGCAAACAGAACYAAACAGGGATGAACATARCTGAACTCTCGTTTGCAACTGTTGGACTAATGATTACACCCTCTTTACCAGCTAGATGCAGGCAAGAGTGTGCAAGGCCTCACATGTTTCTCCTGACCTGTGTGCACCTACGTTGTATGTTAGTAGACTTTCCATTCATACAGGTATGGTTTTAGGCACCTCTAGATATTATATTTGAAATTGAGTATTATGTAGTAGCCTAAACCTATCTGTATCGATGTTACATTGAGCTGGGTGAATGGAATATGAATGACAGTCATTCAATACGCTGTAATAGAAATAATGTCATGCTCATGAAAAAAAAACTTCCTCCCTCATCATACAACGGCACCGATCGACCGCGCACTTCCCACGGG
>NC_036870.1:10582204-10585470 GCF_002910315.2 Salvelinus sp. IW2-2015
AAAAAAAAAACTTCCTCCCTCATCATAAACGGCACCGACCGCCACTGGGTGTTGTCATGTTGTAGAATTTTTTATGATAGCATATTATGACCAATAGGGTTCAAGTCTACCACTTTATTAAACTAAGAAAAGACTGAACTTTGATGACAGAATTGTTACCTTGTTCACATGTCAGCTTATTATGGTTTAGCTAGCTTCACCACTTCTAATGGTTTAATCCAACAGCTCAACAATGGGAGTGCACCAAACTGCGCTGTGGAGAAACGAGGTTGGCGGAGAGCAGGTGCCACTGCTCTGACGACTGCCTGGGTGCTGGTGACTGTTGTACCAACTTCAAACATGTCTGTCAAGGTGAGAAGAACTTTATGAAATGTACACGTCAATGTACACATTACCATGTATCCATGTATCCTCAATAGCTCAAATGTTTGCATTGAGACAGATTTGGAAGAACACTTGATTTGAAATGATGAAATTATTTTTTTCCTTCAATTTTCTCACTTGTACTTGTTTTCCCATAAATGAAGGAGAGACAGAATGGGTGGCAGATGACTGTGTGGATTTGACGAGCCCTAAATGTCCAGCGAAGTATGGTTTAGCGCATTAAGGAATGCACAAAATTGAAAAAAACAAGAATGCCAAGATGATTAGAAAAGGCTTCAATATCTACCTGAATTACTAAACTAAATGTAAAATGTAAAATTCTACATATTTTCTAAATGTTTCTAAAAATCTATATTTTTACCCTTAGCTTTAAACTGCAGCCGCTGCTCCTCATCTCACTGGACGGCTTGAGAGCAGAGTATCAACAAACATGGAGTTCCCTCATCCCCGCCCTGGACAAACTTAGTGAGTCCCATCATCCCTTTGTCAGATGGGATCAGTTTGTGCCATCATCCCTATTCAACTGCCTTAACCATACCAATGGGCTTGCACATAAGGGCTCATCTTTGTCCTTATCCCTCTAACAGGAACCTGTGGCACCTCTGCACCTTACATGCAGCCTGTGTTCCCCAGCATTACCTTCCCTAATCACTACACCATTGCCACGGTTAGCCTCATATCCTCACACACAAACCCATTGTTATGCACAATGACAGGCATTTTTAAAGACCCACAGAATTGTATATCAGCCAAAAAGGGGATATCAAATATACAGTTGAAGTCGGAAGTTTACATACACTTAGGTTGGAGTCATTAAAACTTGTTTATCAACCACTCCACACATTTCTTGTGAACAAACTATAGTTTTGGCAAGTCGGTTAGGACATCTACTTTGTGCATGCCACAAYTCATTTTTCCAACAATTGTTTACAGACAGATTATTTCACTTATAATTCACAGTATCACAATTCCGGTGGGTCAGAAGTTTACATACACTAAGTTGACTGTGCCTTTAAACAGCTTGGAAAATTCCAGAAAATTATGTCATGACTTACTTCAGAAAAGCTTCTGATAGGCTTATTACATCATTTGAGTCAATTGGAGGTGTACCTATGGATGTATTTCAAGGCCTACCTTCAAACGCAGTGCCTCTTTGCTGACATTAGGGAAAATCAAAAGAATCAGCCAGACCTCAAGAAACAAATTGTAGACCTCACAATCTGGTTCATACTTGGGAGCAATTTCCAAACGCCTGAAGGTACCACGTTCATCTGTACAAACAATAGTACGCAAGTAAAACACCATGGACCACGCAGCCGTCATACCGCTCAGGAAGGAGACGCGTTCTGTCTCCTAAAGATGAATGTACTTTGGTGCGAAAAGTCCCAATCAATCCCAGTGTCACGCCCTGGCCTTAGTATTCTTTGTTTCCTGTAATATTTTGGTTAGGTCAGGGTGTGACAGGGGGGGTGTTTGTGTCATTGTCTCGTCTTGGGTGGTTGTATTGTATAGGGGGTTTTGTAGAGGTTAGTGGGGTTGTGTTCAGTGTAGGTGTCTAGGTAAGTCTATGGTTGCCTGAATGGTTCTCAGAGACAGCTGTCTTTCATTGTCTCTGATTGGGAGCCATATTTAAGGCAGCCATAGGCATTAGGCTATTGTGGGTAATTGTCTAGTGTAGTGTTTAGTGTCAGCTACATTTTTTTGAATAGCTTCACGGTCGTCTGTTTGTTGTTTTGTTGTTTTGTTCGTTTCATAATAAAAGAAGATGTCTTCTATCACGCTGCGCTTGGTCCACTCTTTCTCAAAGTTACGACGATCGTGACACCCAGAACAACAGCAAAGGACCTTATGAAGATGCTGGAGAAAACAGGTACAAAAGTATCTATATCCACAGTTAAAACGAGTCCTATATCGACATAACCTGAAAGGCCACTCAGCAAAGAAGATGCCACTACTCACTCCAAACCCGCCATAAAAAAAGCCAGACTACGGTTTGCAACTGTACATGCTGACAAAGATGGTCTTTTTGGAGAAATATCCTCTGGTCTATGATAACAAAAATAAGAACTTTTGGCCATAATGACCATCGTTATATTTGGAAGGAAAAAGGGGATGCTTGCAAGCCGAAGAACACCATCCCCCCGTGAAGGACGGGGTTGGCAGCATCATGTTGTGGGGGTGTCTTTGCTGCAGGAGGGACTGGTGCACTTCACAAAATAGATGGCATCATCATGAGGTAGGAAAATGATGTGGCTATATTGAAGCAACATCTCAAGACATCAGTCAGGAAGTTAAAGCTTGGTCGCAAAATGGTCTTTAAATGGTCAATGACCTCAAGCATACTTCCAAAGTTGTGGCAAAATGGCTTAAAGACAAGAAAGTCAAGGTATTGGAGTGCCCATCACAAGCCCTGACCTCAATGCTATAGAAAATTTGGTGGGCAGACACTGAAAAAGCGTGTGCGAGCAAGGAGGTCTACAAACCTGACTCAGTTACACCAGCTCTGTCAGGAGGAATGGGCCAAAATTCACCCAACTTATTTGTGGGAAGCTTATGGAAGGCTACCCAAACGTTTGACCCAAGTTAAATCATTTAAGGCAATGCTACCAAATACTAATTGAGTGTATGTAAACTTTTGCCCCACTGGGAATGTGATTTTTTATCGTCGTTTTCTCTTTCCATCCTTTTCCCCCCACCCCCACTTCCCTTTTTCCCCCACCGAAAAGACTTCCCATTTTTTTCATTTCCCAGCCCAACGTTCCCTCACTTTCGTTCGTTTTTTCCATTTTCTTCTCCCACCCTCAAACCCACCTTCTCCCCAGCCCCCAATCCCCCAAAAACCACACCAAACCAACCACCCAACTAGAAAGACTAGAAGAAAC
>NC_036870.1:10585495-10662444 GCF_002910315.2 Salvelinus sp. IW2-2015
CATGACCTTCAGAAGCTTCCTAATATGCAATTCCTGCAGGTGCCCCCACACAGACATGGATGTTTTCAAGGCCATCCCGACACCCACGCAGCCTCCCGCGACTACCCCGCACGCTCCTTAGAGAAGAACCCCGTACCTTTCAAACGCAGTGCCTCTTTGCTTGACATTAGGGAAAATCAAGAAATCAGCCAAGACCTCAGAAAAAAAATGTAGACCTCACAATCTGGTTCATACTTGGGAGCAATTTCCAAACGCCTGAAGGTACCACGTTCATCTGTACAAACAATAGTACGCAAGTATAAACACCATGGGACCACGCAGCCGTCATACCGCTCAGGAAGGAGACGCGTTCTTCTCCTAAAGATGAATGTACTTTGGTGCGAAAAGTCCAAATCAATCCCAGTGTCACGCCCTGGCCTTAGTATTCTTTGTTTCTGTAATATTTTGGTTAGGTCAGGGTGTGACAGGGGGGTGTTTGTGTCATTGTCTCGTCTTGGGTGGTTGTATTGTATAGGGGTTTGTAGAGGTTATGGGGTTGTGTTCAGTGTAGGTGTCTAGGTAAGTCTATGGTGCTGAATGGTTCTCAGAGACAGCTGTCTTTCATTGTCTCTGATTGGGAGCCATATTTAAGGCAGCCATAGGCATTAGGCTATTGTTGTTTGTCTAGTTGTGTTTAGTGTCAGCACACTTTTGTTTGAATAGCTTCACGGTCGTCTGTTTTTTGTTTGTTGTTTGTTCGTCACAATAAAAGAAGTGTCTTCTACTATCACGCCTGCCCTTGGTCCACTCTTCTCAAAGTTACGACGATCGTACACCCAGAACAACAGCAAAGGACCTTATGAAGATGCTGGAGAAAACAGGTACAAAAGTATCTATATCCACAGTAAAACGAGTCCATATCGACATAACCTGAAAGGCCACTCAGCAAAGAAGATGCCACTACTCCAAAACCGCCATAAAAAAAGCCAGACTACGGTTTGCAACTGTACATGCTGACAAAGATGGGTCTTTTTGGAGAAATATCCTCTGGTCTGATGAACAAAAATAGAACTGTTGGCCATAATGACCATCGTTATATTGAGAGGAAAAAGGGGATGCTGCAAGCGAAGAACACCATCCCAACCGTGAAGGACGGGGTTGGCAGCATCATGTTGTGGGGGTTTTGCTGCAGGAGGGACTGGTGACTTCACAAAATAGATGGCATCATGAGAGTAGGAAAATGATGTGGCTATATTGAAGCAACATCTCAAGACATCAGTCAGGAAGTTAAAGCTTGGTCGCAAATGGGTCTTCTAAATGGTCAATGACTCCAAGCATACTTCCAAAGTTGGGAAAGGCTTAAAGACAAGAAAGTCAAGGTATTGGAGTGCCATCACAAAGCCCTGACCTCAATGCTATAGAAAATTTGTGGCAGAACTGAAAAAGCGTGTGCGAGCAAGGAGGTCTACAAACCTGACTCAGTTACACCAGCTCTGTCAGGAGGAATGGGGCAAAATTCACCCAACTTATTGTGGGAAGCTTATGGAAGGCTCCCAAACGTTTGACCCAAGTTAAATCATTTAAAGGCAATGCTACCAAATACTAATTGAGTGTATGTAAACTTTTGCCCCACTGAATCTGATGCAAAGAATAAAGCTGAAATAAATCGTTCTCTCTACTATTATTCTGACATTTCACATTCTTTAAATAAAGTGGTGATCCTAACTGACCTAAGACAGGGAATTTTTACTASGATTAAATGTCAGGAATTGTGAAACTGATCTGTATCAATTTGGCTAAGGTGTATGTAAACTTCTGACTTCAACTGTATAAGAAATAAAAAATATGCAGCAGTTTGTGTCATTACCAAAACTGTGTCATTAATTTTGTATTCTTCACAAAATGTCCACTGTGTCATCTTTAGGGCATGTACTCCGAGTCCCACGGGCTGGTTGACAACAAGATGTATGACCCTGTGTTCGACGCTTCCTTCAGTCTGTCAAACGATGAGAAGTCCAACCCCAGATGGTACCTTGGTCAGCCGGTGAGTCCACCCTCCTGCTTCCTGCTTTGCCATTCACATTGAGACCTTTAGAGAGCTAAATAAGCAAGATAAGAATACTTTTATTTGGTTTCCCACAGTCAGATACGGGGCCTACTGCCATCTTTTGACCATAGCGTTGAAAGTCAGCCTGACTGAAAGTCAGCCTGATTTTTCATTGTGTGTTGTGCATTTACGTGTGTTGCTGTAGTTCACAAAAMAACACAACTCTCTGCTCAACAGAATACTTCGATCAGTACTGAGGAGTGATTCGAAAATATTCTCGCTCATAACCTTGTCATTGTAGATTTGGCACACTGCCAGTTACCAAGGACTGAGAGCAGGGACGTATTTCTGGCCTGGCTCAGATGTCAAAATCAATGGCAGTTTCCCAGACATCAACGAAGACTACAACGGGTAATATAATCAGGAATAAATTATCTTGTTTCTCATATATGAATAGACCGATAGCTTTATTGCCCTTGGATGATAAGAACTGTCATTTTCTATTGTCATGCCTTTAATTTCATTTCAGAAAAATACCTTTTGAGGAGAGGGTCTTCACACTCCTGAAGTGGCTACAGTTGCCAGATAATGAGAGGTAAATCCCCCATTTAAGTTAGAGGCATCCCAGCTACTAGCAAGCCTTTATCAGAGACATTCAAGCCTAAAGTGCATTGTGTATAATGTCGTGGTGTATAACAATTGTTGTCCCTGCAGGCCAGATTTCTTCACGTTGTACCTCGAGGAGCCGGACAAGTCGGGGCACAGCTTTGGTCCTGTCAGTGGAGGGGTAAGGTCAATAGGAAAACAACCAGGATGCATCTCATTAGTCTGAAGTTATTTCATATGCAATTAACTGAAATACCTTGAGAGGCGAAGGGCWAAAAACTGGTTTCTGTCCACCATATTGCTTTCTCCTGCCCTGTGTTCTCAGATCATTGAAATACCTCTGGTGCAACAACCTTACAACAACCTGCAGGTCAAAGCAGGTTCTGGATTGTTAAGCTTATACTGTAACTACCCATTCGAGAGCTGGGACAATAAACGCTTATTGCAAAAAATAAATATTTATTTGTAGACATACCTTGTTCTGTTCAATGTTCTCTACCAATAAAGACTCTAAATGCAACAATCATGTTGTTAAGTTCAAAAGAATACAAGAAATTGTGACACCATTCAAAACCAATGAGAGTCCCGAACATTAAAGCTAATTACTCAGAATAGATATTTTTTGGATAGAACTTTAGTCACAAAGCCTCTCGACTACAAGATACACTTCAGACGCTCTGAGTACGTTGAGAAATGGGTCCATAATCTTATAATAAATAGACCAAGACAATAACTATATTCAGAATTAACACTACGCAGGTCCTGCACCTAAATAGAAACGTACTCAGCACCAAAATGAGTCGGGCAGACCTATTTCGAGATCAAGCTTTAAGGCTGCCCACCTCAAAGTGTTGTTCGATTCTGCGGACCAAAAACAGCCAAAAGGTCTATGATGTACTGCTTGTTTACGTACATGTAATCCAAAAGCTCACTTTCCTTGTTGTCAGGATCGAAGTGTCGAACTACCCTTTGTTTTTTGGTCTCCGTAACTCGCCTTTTAAATGCTTTTATCGCACCAATTCAACACGCCTGACACTCCATTTACACACATATGGCAAGTGTCTTCAGCTGACATTTTCAACTCGTTCCGACTGAGGTCTGTAATACCAACATGCCTCAAGCAGACCACCATAGTCCCTGTGCCCAAGAGCACTAAGTAACCTGCCAACGAATACCTACCGACCCGTGCAACCTACATCTGTAGCCAGTGAAAGCTGAAAGACTGGTCATGGCTCACATCAACACATTATCCAACAAAACTAGACCCCCCCAATTTGCATACTGCCCCAACCGATCACACGAGATAGCAATATAGATTGATCCACACTGCCCTTTCCCACCTGGACAAAAGCGGAACACCTATGTGGATAAGTGACTCATGTACTACAGCTCAAGCGTTCAACACCATAGTGGGTGCCTCAAGCTCTTCACAAGGACCCTGGGACTATACACCTCCCTCTCGCGGGATCCTGGACTTCGCTGATGGGCCCTGTCCCCAAGTGGTAAGGGTAGGTAACAACACATCCACCACGCTGATCCTCAACACGGGGGTCCCTCAGGGGTGCATGCTCAGTCCCCTCCTGTACTCCCTGTTCACTCATGACTGCATGGCCAGGCATGACTCCAACACCATCATTAAGTTTGCTGACGACAACAGTGGTAGGCCTGATCACCGACAACGATGAGACAGCCTATAGGGAGGAGGTCAGAGACCTGGCCGTGTGGTGCCAGAATAACAGCCTCTCCCTCAACGTGATCAAGACAAAGGAGATTATTGTGGACTACAGGAAAAGGAGGACTGAGCACGCCCCCATTCTCATCGACGGGGCTGTAGTGGAGCAGATAGAGAGCTTCAAGTTCCTTTGTGTCCACATCACCAACAAACTATCATGGTCCGAACACACCAAGACAGTCAGTGAAGAGACAGTGAAGAGGGCATGACAAAGCCTATTCCCCCTCAGGAGACWAAAAAGATTTGGCATGGATCCTCAGATCCTCAAAAAGTTCTACATCTGCCCCATCGAGAGCATCCTGACTGGTTGCATCACCACCTGGTATGGCAACTGCTCAGCCTCCGACCGCAAGGCACTACAGAGGGTAGTGCGTATGGCCCAGTACATCATCGGGGCCAAGCTTCCTGCCTTCCAGGACCTCAATACCAGGCGGTGTCAGAGGAAGGCCCTAAAAACTGTCAAAGACTCCAGCCACCCAAGTCATAGACTGTTCTCTCTGCTACCACACGGAAACCGGTACCAGAGCGCCAAGTCTAGGTCCAAAAGGCTTCTTAACAGCTTCTACCCCCAATCAATAAGACTCCTGAACAGCTATTCAAATGGCTACCCAGACTATTTGCATTGCCCCCCTCTTTTACGCTGCTGCTACTCTCTGTTTATTATCTATGCATAGTCACTTTAACTCTATCTACATGTACATATTACCTCAATTACCTCGACTAACCTGTGCCCCCACACACTGACTCTATACCGGTTCTCCCTGTATATATCCTCGCTACTGTTATTTTACTCCTGCTCTTTAATTATTTTWTATTTTTATTTTTTACTAATCTGTTTTCTACTTAACACTTATTTTTCTTAAAACTGCATTGTTGGTTTTGGCCTCCCGAGTGGCACAGCGGTCTAAGGCACTGCATCTCAATCTAAGCCCCTGGTTCTAAGCCCCCCACTGGTTCGAATCCAGGTTGAATCACATCCGGCCGTGATTGGGAGTGCCATAGGGCGGCGCACAATTGGCCAAGTGTCGTCCGGGTTTGGCCGGGGTAGGCCTTCATTGTAAATAGGAATTTGTTTTTAACTGATTTGCCTAGTTAAATGAAGGTTAAATAAAATAAATTGGTTAAGGGCTTGTAAGTAAGCATTTCACTGTAAGGTACCTGTTGTTTTCAGTGCATGTGACAAAAAATATTTGATTTGATAGACAGAGCAACCCACTGAATGATTTTGATCCATGACCGCTGTATACATATCCATGACCACTGTATACAAAACACATGGCTTAGATTCAATGCTGACCGCCAAATGAAAGTGCTCACCAAAAGGTGAAAGTTCAATGTCTTGCTCACATGTGAACAAATGGTGCCATTGAAAATTAAGTTGGGCATACTTTTTCTCCATTGAAAAGGCCCCTTCAAATCAGTTGCCTTATAAATGCAAACATATTGTAAAATCATCATGATGCAAAGTTATGATCTAATGACATTTACATATTGTAGTAACCCCAAGAGAAAATTACATAGTTATTTTTTTTATAGAACTCAACATTTGTTTTCATATAATCATGCATAAATCACGTCAAAGTGTGTTTACTTTTTGTAAATAGACTGGTACTTAACAATAATCAAGGTTTGATTGGTCATTGAAGACTACAGTCACAGATATAACAGTCTCACAAGTTTCTCACTGTATTTCAGTTGATCGAGGCTCTCACGGGAGTGGACAAGGTCATTGGTCAACTGATGAACGGACTCAAACAGCTGAACCTGCATCAGTGTCTCAACATCATCATCGTAGCGGACCACGGTAGGAGGCTAATAAATCAAAGGAATCAAATGTATTCGCCCTTTACCTCCACAAATCTGACATCTGGACAGCAAATGGACCTCTTTCCCATAGACCTAGTATATCTAAAAATGTAACGTATTTAGAATAATATGGAATTAGTCTACAAACATGAAAAAATWGTGAGCATTGTTGTACTCGTGTTGTGGCTTAATAGTTCAAGGCTGTACAAATAAGTTTGTGTGGAAACTTCAACAAAAACTTTATTGGGCTACACCAATAGGTATGGAGGACACAAGTTGTGACAGGAAGGAAGTCCTCCAGGATCTACTCCAGGTGGAAAATGTTCGTGATCTATATGTCTACGAGGGACCATTTGGGAGAATTAGATCCAATGACAAAAACCAACCCTGTGAGTGTAAGACCAAACATGTAGAAAATGTACCCTTTCTTTGTATCGCAATAAAAATGACATATTCCTGTTGTTTCCTTTGACAGTGGACTCGGCCCAACTTGTAGCCAACATGACGGTGAGTAAGAAGCTACAATAAATCATTCACCTTGATTTAAACTAGCCGTGACTGCCATATTGACTGGAAATGCTCCAATTGAGGAATAATCAAATGTTTAGGCAAACTGAAGATATGTTGTTTGTATTCAGTCCCATAATGTTTTGTCCCTAATACTGTATCTGTTATAGAAACCTAGTGATTGATCAAAAAAATTGTTGTTTTCTTGGGATTCCAGTGCAAGAAGAACGGTCAGAAGGTCAAGGCTTACCTGAAAAACCATCTGCCCAAGCGGTTCCACTATGCAAACAGTAGACGCATTGAGGACGTCAGCGTGATAGTCAATCCAGGATGGCTGTTCGAGAGGTACCGATTTAAGAAACTCCACCCTACTTTATAAACATAATCCTGGTGTGGATTTTAGTAGGGCATGATGTAGCAAAATGTTGGCTTCTTACATATTTCTGTGTTATGTTATAGATACCCAGGGTCTTTGACCTTCTGTGCAGGTGGAGCTCATGGGTATGACAATGATGATGCTAGTATGCATGTGAGTAGGAAGGAGATCCATTTACTCAAATAAATCAGTTAGTTAATGAGTACAAACTTAATTTGATTGGTTTAAAAAATATACTGAACAAAAATATAAACACAACATGCAACAATTTCAACGATTTTACTGAGMTACAGTTAATATAAGGAAATCAGTCAATTGAAATACATTCATTAGACCCTATGGATATCACATTACTAGTCAGGGGCACAGCCATGGGTGGGCCTTGGAGGGGATAGGCCCACCCACTGGGGAGCCAGGCTCAGACAATCAGAATGAGTTTTTCCCCCCATAAAAGGGCTTTATCACAGACAGAAATACTTCTGGGACGACAGCCATGCAGACCAATTTGATACAGTGTACGGCGTATGGTCTGAGCACTGACAGGCTGACCCCCCACCCCTTCAACCTCTGCAGCAATGCTGGCAGCACTCATACGTCCATTTCCCAAAGACAACCTCTGGATATGACGCTGAGCARGTGCACTCAACTTCTTTGGTCGACCATGGCGAGGCCTGTTCTGAGTGGAACCTGTCCAGTGAAACCGCTGTATGGTCTTGGCCACCYTGCTGCAGCTCAGTTTCAGGGTCTTGGCAATCTTCTTATAGCCCAGGCCATTTTTATGTAGAGCAATAATTATTTTTTCAGATCCTCAGAGTTGTTTGACATGAGGTGCCATGTTGAACTTCCAGTGACCAGTCAGTATGAGGGAGTGTGAGAGCTATGACACCAAATTTAACACACCTGCTCCCCATTCACACCTGAGACCTTGTAACACTAACGAGTCACATGACACCGGGGAGGGAAAATGGCTAATTGGGCACAATTTGGACATTTTCAATTAGGGGTGTACTCACTTTTGTTGCCAGCGGTTTAGACATTAATGGCTGTGTGTTGAGTTATTTTGAGGGGACAGCAAATTTACAGTGTTATACAAGCTGTACACTCACTACTTTACATTGTAGCAAAGTGTCATTTCTTCAGTGTTGTCACATGAAAAGATATACTCAAATATTTACAAAAATGTGAGGGGTGTACTCACTTTTGTGATATACTGTACATACACACACATCTTTGCACTGAGTGCACAAAACATTAGGAACACCTGCTCATTCCATGACATAGACTGACCAGGTGAAAGCTATGGTCTCTTATTGATGTCCCTTGTTAAATCCACTTCAATCAGTGTAGCTGAAGGGGAAGAGACAGGTTAAATAAGGATTTTTAAACATAGAGACATGTATTGTGTTTGTGGGCCAATCAGGGGGTGAATGGGCAAGACAAAAGATTGAAGTACTTTTGAACGGGATATGGTAGTAGGTGCCAGGCGRACCGGTTTGTGTCAAGAACCACAATGCTGCACAGTGTATCAATAATGGTCCACCACKCAAAGGACATCCAGCCAACTTGACACAACTGTGGGAAGCATTGCAGTCAACACGGGCCAGCATCTCTATGGAACGCTTTCGACAACTTGTAGATACCATGCCACGAGGAGGCTGTTCTGAGTGCAAAAGGGGYTGCAACTCAATATTAGGAGGGTGTTCCTAATGTTTTTTACACTCCGTGTATATTGATATTGTTGTATTTAAGAGATGGAAAATTGACAACTTAACCCTATGATGAATACCCTCTTTATTCTCCTCAGGCTATGTTCTTAAGCTATGGACCCAAGTTTCATTATAAAACCGAAATAGAACCATTCTCCAATATTGAGCTCTACAATCTCATGTGTGGTGAGTAGCAGTAAATATAGCAGTAAATTACAGTGTCAGTTGTCTGTGTTAACCAAGAAATTGTTTCTGTCAGTCCATCATTAAGTGGCAGAATTTGTTGTGAAAGGGCTGGGTTTTGATTAATAAGTKAGTTGTACGCGGGGCGAAGGCTTGACCATTCACTGGCCAATCAACGTGTTCCATGGCTTAATATTGCATGAGGTTGTCTCAAGTTGTGGAGGTTATTGACGGTCTTTCGATGTCATCAACTCCAATTCGGCTGGGGCCACGGAATATTCTCGTCCTAATCCGTTTATTAAATAGCATAGGCCACTGTAATTAATAACAGCAACAACTATATACATCCAGTTTTTGATAATATTGTAATGACCTGACTAGATCATAAATGAACAATTGTCCAGACAGAGGCTTGAGTTTGCGAATTGACGGTTTATTAAACCAACTTTACACAGGCTACTGTTTAGGCCGTAGCACACGCCAAATAGATGACAGATAACCCACAAGCCAATCGTGACCTTCTCTTGTGAAGCCCAGACGTAAGAGAGAGAGAACAAAGGCTGAACCTGGTCTTAACTTCCAATGCTCCACCCCCCTGCCCAACCCCCCTCCACGCCACTCCGCCAACCACCAGGATGCCCGGCATCAGAACATTCCAGGCATTCCCGTGATTGGCAGATAGCAGGTTGATTGACATGTCGGACCCCGCGAACACCGGGTACTGGTCAGTACAACACAACCACCTCCTAGCCTAACACATAACACACAGCTGTCTGTGCGGGTCGCTACAATATGTTTGGAGTGTTGGCAGTCAACATTGTAATCGCTTCACCTATAGGCCTATACATGTCTTTACGCATCGCATTTCTCCTGAAATAAAAAATACTAGGCTCCCCTTAAAATGTATTGAAGGCTATATGTGAGGCTAGTTCGCAATATCAAGATATACCACCGTTGATATTGCATTATGGGACTGAATATTTTGAATAGGTTTGGAGGAGCGCATCTTTGGTAACCCCACTAACCGTACAATAGGCGCTCTTTGTAAATGGGGATGGATACAAGTGAAATGGAGTATGCAGGTAGGCCTATGTTAATTGTGAATAATGCAAAAGCATGACAGCAAAAGCCTCTCTAGAAGACCACTTAGAAACCTTTTATGGATAAAAGGTTCCAAAATAATAACAGGAGCTGGCTAAAACAATGTACAAGACATAGATACAAAAGGGGATGTCCGCTTACTGTTTTACTGCTCCCTTGATCTGTTTAATAAAGCTTTGGTGATAAAGATTTATTTCAAAACGGTCTCATGAGCCAACCCGTTTATTGATAGTCTTGGCTGCTTAATGAATGCATTGGGCAGGACAAAAAACAATCCTGATTGAGGATGTTTTGGGTTTTTAATCAAATGAAACAAAATGCTAACAAAAACAACGTTTTTTAGGTTTCTAAATAGTAGATTCACCGCACAAAAAAGCACATCTCTCTTGTTCCATGGGCACTATGCATCAAGTCTGAATAGGCTGTGCTTCCGCCGTCAAAATCCATGCCGTAATCAACATTGTTACTTATAAGAATAGCTTTTGTGGAGTCTTAAATCTCCCTATTTGTGCTAAATGAAATTGTCACTGTTGTGCTAGTTTTTAAGGACACACTTCACATATTACCAACCCTCCCACAGCACAAGTGAGCTGATGTAAGACAGGTAAATAGCTGAACCTGGCGCAAGGTGTGGAAATGCCAGAGCGCCAGTTTTTACGTGACGAAGTTTGACAATTGCGCTGCTTTAACGCCAGACGAAAATATAACTCCTGGTATTTGAACACTGCATTGTTGAGGAAGAGCTTGTAAGTAAGCATTTCACCGGACTGTTTTACACCGGTTGTATCCTGCACAAACGACAAATAAGATTTCATTTTATTTGATCTCAAACATGAATAGTATGTGCATTGTAACATTGTCCATGTGAAACCCTTTCAGATGTGTTGGGGATCTCCCCATCCCAGAACAATGGAAGCCATGGCAGTATGAACCATCTCCTGAGGACTCCCTGGCACACTCCCATACACCCCGCAGAGCAGACAACCCCTGGGCAGTGCCCTCTGGTGATCCTTGAACCCACAGATACCCTGGACTGCACATGCACCTCCCTGGTAGTACCCCTTGCTTACATTGAGTACACCAAACATTAGGAACACCTTCCAAATATTGAGTTGCACCCCCTTTTGCTCTCAGAACAGCCTCAATTCCTCAGGGCATGTTCATCTAAAATGTAATCTATATAATCCCCAAGAGTAATTATTTCTCATTAGAGGACCATAAACAATATCTAGTAATGCTGCATATGCCAAGAAAGGTTCAAATCTCACCTTTCTGGAATAGTTTTTTTATATAAATTGCTGAGGTGTAGTAGTCACTTTTGAGGACACAAGTGCAAGTATACAGTACAATATGATAAAAATATGAAATATGTTATATGACGTATGTCCTATTCAATACAACTGTATGAATAAGGCTTGAAATGACGTATATGCTTTCTAGTATATGCTTTCTAAATATAGTATAAACAAATGATAAAACCAATAACTATAACATTTCACCTTATAACTGCAAAATACATATTTCTATGTTCAGTCTTAGAGAAAATATGGACATCACACAGCTCTATAGCTTGACTTCTTGAACTAGCCTTTCATCTCATATTAATCTTGTCCATCTATGACAAACAAAGTTTATTTAATTATTATTATTTTTTTACGATGGTCCTCCCATGCCTACACCGCTGCTTTGAAGTTACAGTATACACCTCTGAATCCTATAGTGATAAGAAGCTGGTATTATACAGTATATTAAGCACATATGAATTACGCTAACCATAGAACGTCTCTGTCTCCAATGTTGTTGATATTCATGAAAGAATCAATTAATTAAAGGATCAATATTGTCAGTCTTATCTATAACAACATCATATCTTGTTTCTTTCCAGGGTGTAACTAATCCAAATAGTCGTCTGAATCTGACAGCTGCTGAAGGTAAATATTGTGTGAGAGAGAGAGTATGGACAGATTATTGCCGGAATATTGTCATGATTAACAATCAATTATGATACCAGATGGTACATTGAGTTTAGCAATAATACTTCATTATAAACTGGTTGGTTTGAGCCCTGAATGCTGATTGTCTGAAAGCCGTGGTATACCACGGGTCTGACCCCAAAATACTTTTTACTGTTTTAATTACGTTGGTAACCAGTTTATAATAGCACTAAGGGGGGTTGTGGTATACCGTAAAACGTAATTTAAAAGCAGAGTCTGAAATAGTCACCTGTCCCTTTTAATAGCCGAACAAGAGCACACATTTCAGCAAATTAAACGCCTGTTTCAAATAAACGCCCTGACTAAATGAAATGTTTACGAGGTTACTGTGAATTACCATGAATTGTTTACAAGATMTAATGTTTGATTTGTTAAATAAATGATTTAAATAATTCAGTAATGGCTCAAAAAAATGATGTCAATCATCCGTTTTTACTGCCAGTAAGAAACTGCTAGCCATTGGCTGCTAACAGCTGAACACTGCTAGCCATTGGCTGCTAACAGCTGAACACTGCTAGCCATTGGCTTCTAACAGCTGAACACTGCTAGCTAAAAGTACAACACATTAGTAAAGGAAATTAAGAAATTAATTTAAATTCTGGAAGTGCAAATGAGCACCARCGATTTCTGTATGCTAGCTATGCTAACCAGCTTATAGGAACGAAAGTTAGCATTTAGCAGTCACTTCTTAACCTGAAAAGGGACAACTTCTACATGGTATGCAGCCAAATATATCCAAATCGGACTTAAGTAACCACATTGTGGCCCTGTTACAATACATAAATCAGGACAGATTTGAAGAATAGCCACATTGTTAGAACAGATTTGTTGAATGTGCGCCAATCTGGTCAATGCGTCTGCATCCCATTGACTCCTTTASCAAATCTATGGCATTGTTGAATACCCGTTTCTGATTGCCTTGAAGGGCATTCTAGAGCGTGCATTATTTAAGTGATAATACCCGAGAAGCCGGTGTTTGGAGGATATATTGGCATGGGTGTTGTTAGAAAACCGTGCCAATATATCCTCCAAACACTGGATTCGAGGGCATTATCACTTTTATGCAATGGGTTACCAACATATTCAAATAATGATTGTCATATTTTCATAAAAAACATTATTTTGATGAATTTATTCATACTATTTCATCCTTCCACAAGATATAGTCCCGACACAAATCTAGAGTTGCTACCCAAGCCGGCTGCTCGTTCGTTCTATCMGTTCGGTTGCCAGAGACAAGACCCAGTCGTTCAGTCTTTTTTTTTTTATGGACACGACCCAGTCGTTGGTTCTAAATGTTCCATTGCCATACTGGCTGGCAACGTTCTTATCCCATGCTTTCTAGCTAGCCAACTACGGCTAACTTACAGTCAAGTCAAAAAGTGCAGCCAGAATAACAGCAATGTAGCTGCGTTTTTATTTGTTTAAGCTGTTTTCTAGTAACATTTATTTGGATACATCCATAGCAATGAGCTAATTAAGGCGTGATTTTGACTGGCATAAAAAACGTGCTCACTCGTCAGGACACTGTTGTTCAGATGAGCTAGCCAACAACACAGCTAACACAATCACTTCAAACTCTCAGGTATCGGGTAACACCCAAGTGCAGACTGTGTGAAGTAACAATGTTTATTGTAACAGGGGCAGGCAAACGACAGGTCAAGGCAGGCAGGGCTCGATAATCCAGAGTAGGAGCAAAGGTACAGGCTCAGGGTAAAAACCAGGAGGACGAGAAAAAGAGAGGCTGGGAAAAGACAGGAGCTGACAGGACAAACTTGGAAACAGAAGACAAAGGGCTGTGAGACATGGCTTTAATTCTAAACACAGGAAGGGTAGGAGGTATACAGAGGGTACCYGGCAACAGAAGACGAACAACAGAGGAGCTAATGATCTTGGAGCAGGGGGGACGGGGGTGTAGCCGCGGGGCTATAGCGGCGTGCCAGCGCATCTGGCTTGACCTTCTTGGATACCGGTCGGTGCTGCAGAAGTGAAGTGGCCCAGGCCTTACTGAACCCCTCCCGGGGGTCCTGGTACTCCGTGGGGCTGGCGGAGAGGTCCGGGGCAATTTCCAAGCCCCCAGGAAGACYTCCCGGGGCAGGCAGAGCTGACTTCAGGCAATGATTGTGGCAGGACGGGCTCCAGCCCACGATGGCACCAGTAGCCCAGTCAATGGAGAGATTGTATTGCTGGAGCCAAGAGAATCCCAATACCACGGGAACCTGCGGAGACTCAACCAGTAGGAATTGGATCGTCTCGCTGTGATTCCCCGACACTCGTAGGTTGGTCTGGTGGGTGACCCAGCCTATAGAGCGCCCATCCAGGGCTCTAACACCCATGGGAATGGAGAGGTGTTGAGTGGGGATACCCAGGTCGGACGCAAGGGTAACGTCCATGAGACTCACATRGGCCCCCGAGTCAATGAGTACCTGGAGAGACTTGGGCTGATCGCCCCACAACAGGGTGGCATGGAGAGGGGGGTGAGTAAGGGGAGAAGAACAATTATCTTTAAGACCCACTAGAGTACTCACTCCAACGAATGAGCTAGGTCACTTGAAGGGACAGGTAGACACAAAATGACCGGCAGGACCGCAATACAGACAACTGTATTGGGTGTCAAGTCTGCGTACACATTCGGCTGGAGACAGCCTAGCCCTGCCGAGCTGCATCAGCTCATTTTAACGTCGTAGCTYCATCAGCTCATTTTAACGTCATAGATTTAGCCACTGGTAAACTGTGGAATAGATACCCGTGGTACACGTCTATCAGCCAATCAGCATTCAGGGCTCGAACCACCCAGTTTATAATTCCCTATAACGGACAGTACAGTATATCAGTACTGGTAGAATTCAATGGCTATAGTTCAATCTTGCATGTTCAATGTTTGAGCTGCTTTTGAAATCAAAAGTCGAATTGAAAACATTATTGGCATGGCTGAATTTGAATTTCATAAATAGCAAGCTTGGACTGAAGGTTTGGATCGAGGTAAAGTTGGTTTTATATTCACACATTCGGACATTCAACAGATATTCATCAGACATTCAACAGACATTCGCCAAAAGTCAATGTAAAAATGTAAAAATCAATAACTGTTTCACTGTTTGTCACATAAAACGAGGTATTATTTATTCTATAAATGTCTAGCATACTTTTACAACCTTTGTTTTGAGGACAAACTGCAGTTTTGATTTGATAGAAATACATAAAATCTATAAAATGCCATTTAAAGCGGTATAAATCAATAACTAATTCACTGTTTGTCACAGAAACATCAAACGATGTATGATTTATTCTATATCCATACTTTTGTTTTGAAGAAAAAGTCCAGTTTTGACTTYATAGAAATACAAAAAATCTATAAAATTCAGTTTAAAACTATATAAAATCAATAACGTTTTCACTGATTATGATAGAATCATCAAATTAGGTATAAATGTCTAGTATACTTTTACAACCTTTGCTTTGAGTAGAAATTCCAGTTGATATGATAGAAATACATAAAATCTCAAATAAATGACATGCATTTGACCACAACCCTGACAGAAGCACCCATAACTAAGGTGTTAATCATCYTTGAGTATTCAGGCAATATAAATCACATAGTAATAAAGGCATACATTTGCAAAAAACATATGCGTTGATAAAAAAGGTATCACACATCAATGTTGTAATATCAAACCTTACAATAATGGCAGTCTTTGAAATCCAAATCAGTTTAATCGTCACTTGTGCCAGATACAATGTGTGTACCTATTATAGTGAATTTCTGTCATAGTATGTATCTAGTATCTCTCATAGTAGAATAATAAAATAGAGTAATGATAATAGAACATTAGAGCATTAACTCGGGTTGCAAAGGGCTGGAATTTTTCTGGAAATTTTCCATGGGAAGTTAAGCCCGGGAATTTTGGGAATTTTGCTTAAATTCGCTCCACAACCCTTACTGAACAACAAGCTCCCTGCGCTGACTTTCTAATTCAAGGTGAAAATGATGAACCAGACACCTTATCGATAGCAAGAGCTCATGGTCCTCCTGGAATCAGAAGTTTTTTTGACTCAATGGAGGAACGTAGTCAGAGAGATGCAGATGAATGTCTTGCTCTAGCTGTATATGCAACTGGTTCACCTCTGATGCTCACAGGCAATGTGTATTGGAAGAGATTTCATCAATGACCAAGGTCATCAAGGTCATCAATGACCTTGGACCACAGAAGGTATTTGCACTGGTGTTGGACAATGCTGCAAACATGAAGGCTGCTTGGTCTAACGTGGAGGAGTCCTACCCTCACATCACACCCATTGGCTGTGCTGCTCATGCATTGAATCTGCTCCTCAAGGACATCATGGCACTGAAAACAATGGATACACTCTACAAGAGAGCCAAATAAATGGTTAGGTATGTGAAGGGTCATCAAGTTATAGCAGCAATCTACCTCACCAAGCAAAGTTAGAAGAATAAGAGCACCACATTGAAGCTGCCCAGCAACACCCGTTGGGGTGGTGTTGTCAMCATGTTTGACAGTCTCCTGGAGGGGAAGGAGTCTCTCCAAGAAATGGCCATATCACAATCTGCTGATATGGACAGCCCCATCAAGAGGATCCTCCTGGATGATGTACTTTGGGAGAGAGTCCAGCCTGAAACTCCTGAAACCTATAGCAGCAGCCATTGCACGGATTGAGGGAGACAATGCCATCCTGTCTGATGTTCAGACTCTGCTTGCAGATGTAAGAGAAGAAATCCGTACTGCCCTGCCCACTTCACTGTTGCTCCAAGCAGAGGAAACTGCAATAATTAAATATATCAAAAAGCGTGAAGACTTCTGCCTGAAGCCCATACACGCCACAGCATACATGTTGGACCCAACGTATGCTGGCAAGAGCATCCTGTCTGGTTCAAAGATCAACAAGGCCTATGGTGTCATCACTACCYTGTCTCGCACCTTGGCCTGGATGAGGGCAAGGTTCTTGGCAGTCTGGCGAAGTACACTTCCAAGCAAGGGCTTTGGGATGGAGATGCAATATGGCAGTCGTGTCAGCATATCTCATCGGCCACCTGGTGGAAGGGACTTTGTGGATCTGAGGCTCTTTCCCCTGTTGCCTCCATCATCCACCAAAACCCACCAACATCAGCCGCCTCAGAGCGCAACTGGTCCTTGTTTGGGAACACACACCAAAGCATGCAACAGGCTGACCAATACAAGGGTTGAAAAATTGGTGGCCGTCCAGGCAAGTTTGAAGCTTTTCGAGCCTGACAACGAGCCATCCTCAACAAGGTTGGAAAGTGACAGTGAAGATGAGGCCTCAGAGTCTGTTCAAGCGGTGGACATTGAGGAGGTCCAGGGAGAAGACTGAGAAGAAGACAACCAAAGCTTTAGTTTCTAGACTATCATTTTACAGATGTATGTTGAAAACGTTTTTGGGAAATGCGATGGATCATTGGGGATCATTCAATATTCCCTTTCTTTTGTTGTTCAGTGCATTCATCTCATGTGAAGAGTCAACTCATTTAATTCAATTCAATTTGTAACTAAATTGTTTTTTTTCTATTGGAAGGATTTAATAATTAGCAATTTGCCTACTTATGATAAGGTAAAGGTTTCTGTCTCCATATGATATGGTAAATATATCCATTGCAAAAAAACATAATGTGTGGTAGTTGCACACCTCCCTGCTGAATTATATAGAGGTGATTTGGGCCAGTTTTTTCATGATCTTTTGTGAAAAACCACATTTTCACGTAGGCTTTGGGCTAGCAGTTTAAGAGAGCAGATAGCATAGGGAAAGCCTGGTTGAAGTCCTAGTTTTTAATGGTTTGTGCCAGTAGATTGCAGAGGGGTTCACATACAGATAAGAGGCAAATCATAATGTATACATTTAGCCCAAAAACCAAACATGTACCATCTACTTCTTATATTAATGCTTTTTTTTTGTTATCCACTCTCTGGTATCTTTCAATACCCATGCTAATATATATATACAGTATATGTTATGGTTCACTCTTAGTTTTCCTTATCTCCACTGTGGAATGTCCATGTTGATCCTCTTGGTTATCTTGGTCCTCTTGATCCATCCACCTGTCTTCTTTGCCAGTCAGGCCTGATCCCTTCATCACGTAGTTTTTCCTGTAATCTAATTTAATATGACTGAAGATGCAGAATTTTCTGCCAGGCCCCTTCTAATAGGGTACAGCAGACTTTGACCACACGCCCTCTAGACTGTTTACATGCCCTCTATCAAATCAAAACTGGAATTTGTACTCAAAACAAAAGTTATAAAAGTATGCTAGACATTTATAGAATAAATTATACCTAGTTTGATGTTTGTGACAAACGGTGAATTAATTATTGATTTAGACTGCTTGAAATGGCATTTTATAGATTTTATGTATTTCTATCAAGTCAAAACTGTACTTTTTCCTCAAAACAAAGGTTGTAAAAGTATGCTAGACATTTATAGAATAAATCATACCTAGCTTGATGTTTCTGTGACAAACGGTGAATTAGTTATTGATTTATACATTTTTAAATGGCTTTTGGCGAATGTCTGAATGCCTGATGAATGTCTGTTGAATGTCCGAATGTGTGAATATCAAACCAACTTTACCTCGGTAGGTGTAGCTAGCTAAACTAGCAAGTCTGTTTGTTTGGTTACCAAGGCAACTACTGCAGCTATCTGGTAAACTTGATAGCAAGGGAGAACGAACATGGCGCTCTATCTAAAATATCAAAAATTCCGTGTTGCTAGTATGCTAGTGCGTCGTGGAAAACACCTTCCACATGTTTATTATTTGACATAGAATCCCTTGTTGATTATCCTTTACATAGTGCCAATAATAGCCTACTGCTCCTCCAAAACAAATAGTTTCAGTCAAACAAAATGAATGTTATGTAGTACATCCTATATGCTGAATCTTATTGGACAATTAGGTCTTGTCCAATATAAAAAACATTTAAAGCTGCAATATGTAACTTTTTGACCAACCCGACCTAATTCACACAGAATTTGGAGATATAGTCCTGTCCTTCTCATTGAAAGCAAATCTAAGAAGCGTTCTATGTGAACTATTTCTAATCTTCGCATGCTTAAATTTGTTTTTTGCYTCTTTTACTTTAGATTTTGTACACCAGCTTCAAACATACAATAATACGTATGGTTATGGGAAATGCACAGCTGGTTATATGGTACAATGATTGTTTTGTTACATAAACTGAAATTAGGCAAACTATTAGAATTTCTGCAACCAGGAAATGGCAGAGTGATTTCTGTATAGTGCATCTTTATCTGACATCTGTTTGTCTACTCACTTTCAGTGAAGGCTGTTGAGCAGAAGCACATGTTGTTTGGAAGACCAATAATGCTGCAACCCAGCAATGACTACTGCTTACTGTATCATCAGGGCTTTGTCAACGCCTATAGCAAAAAATCCCTCATGCCAGTGTGGAACTCATACACTTTGGACAAACCTGTAAGTCATTTCATCTAAAGGCCATCATTTTTACAAATCAGTAACTGATCAAGTGTAATTTGTTAGACACATTCATTTGAACTTTCAGTTAATTCTTACTTTGATATGCACATCCACAAGTCTTCAAATGACCTATTCTTTAGTCAAACATGAGCTATGATGAGTTTAAATATTGCCTCTCAAAGATCATCCACAGAAGCTAACTTTGATTAAATGATATCTAAAGGAAGGTTGGAATGTAAATTGACATACAAAGTACAGGGGTCATCCTTGTCAAAATGCATTGGAGAAGATCCAAAGTTGCTCTTTTGCTATTGTCTTCTCCAATGTTGTCCTTGCTTCCCTTGGATGTTTTCAAAAGGATGTGGAGGGTGGATGTGAGTAATGCAGGAAGGACTTTTGTAATTTCCTCCTCTTTGTCACCCTCTGTAGGAAAACATGGACCCTTTGCCAGCAGTCACACCAGACTGTCTGAGGGCTGATGTCCGCATCGCGGCAGATGAAAGTCCCAGATGTGACCAGTATGCTCCAGCCAGGAACAATACCCACGGTTTCCTCTACCCTCCCAGTACGTGGGATGATTTCACATCTATACTTTCAAATACACTAGTCTTAAGCAAACAGAATAAGGCTGAAACAACAAAAAAGTCTAACTCCRACCCCCTTTGTTTTTCTATGTCATTTAGTTAGCAGACACTCATAACCAGAGAGATTTGCTGTAAGTGATGTAATAGTAGAATGTATGTCAAAAAGAAACTGTTGTTCATCTGGTCTCCCACCCACTAAAATAATAATATACTTCTCCCCCCAGGCATCCAGCTGTCAAAATAATGAGGAATTTAGTCATATTGAAGTATCTCGTTGTTTGTTATGTCTTGTGACGTCCAGATCTCAACAAGACAGCAGAGGAGGAGTATGATGGCCTGTTGATGAGCAATGTTGTACCCATGTATCCTGAGTTTAAGAGTACGTACACTCTTCACAGTCTGAGACAGCTCTCTCTTGCTTCCTTCAAACTCATTTTTTCCTCTCTTGTTCACTCACTGTAGTTGAATTCAGCTTGTCTCTCTACTTCTCTCCCTTATTCACATCTCCTACATGTTATATGATTAAACATACATTTAATTTCTATTATTTATATGTACTTTTATTTTGAAATTAAATTTGTATTTAGTTTTCACACAACATAAAAGAAGAACATCAACAAATAAAACAGACACAACAAACACAGTCAACACCACACGTCATACAAGTAGCTTCAGCTCATGATAAATAGATGCACATGTCTTTATTTTATAGCGATCTGGGATTACTTCCAGACTACATTGCTGAAAAAATATGCCAGTCAATATAATGGCATTAATGTGGTGACAGGCCCGGCATTTGACTACAACTACGACGGACAGTTTGATTCTCAAGACCAGATACAACAGTATGTGAGCTTTTCTTTATCATGCAAAACAGAGCCAATTGTGTGTTCTAACATGGGGAACATGCCATGGAGCAGAGAGGAAGCAAAGTTTATAAATCTCACAAAAGGCAATCATGAAACACATAGTGTTGCAGAGCGCTATCAATGGGGCACAGATGATTGCAGCGATGCCAGACACTTCAGTCTTAACCAGTGTTTTATTTCTTGTTTTCATTAAGGTTTGTAACAGGTACACAGATTCCAATCCCAACCCATTACTTTGCAGTTCTCACAAGCTGTAAGGACTCGCAACCAGTGAGCAGCTGTAACAATGAGCTACAGACAGTTTCCTTCTTGATACCACACAAAGCGGACAACTCAGAGAGTTGTAATGTAAGGCAACCATATCAACTCAAAGCACTGCACACTTTCTTTGTAAAAAATAACAAAAAACAAGAAATACTGGACAGGTCTAAGTACTTGAATTGCAAGTACAGAGTGTTTTTGAATGATGTACATTCTGTACTCTCTCCTACTACTGACAAACATGTAGTGAAATGCAAAAAAAAATGTGTTGTAGAGTTGAGAACACCTATACTTTCATCTGTTTTGAAGACAGTGTAACCTTTTACATGACCCTTTCCCAACACCTGGCAACTATCATGATGTTTTGGTGGGAAACCCTGGTTCGCACATTGATGTGGATTGTGTCTAACGTTAGCTAGCCTGTAGCTAYCTAGCCTGCCTCTCTAGCATTATCCAATTATAATGTTACATAACCAGTAGTATCTAGACAATACACTTGTATAAGCTATGACCTAACTAATTTGTAATGAGCTAGCTAGCTAGGTTAAGCTAACATTAGCTAAAAAGTTAGCTAGCATGCCTTTCTCACCCAAAGTATGGGTGAGAACACCCATACTTTCATCTGTTTTGAACACAGTCAACTTTTGCATGCCCCTTTCCCAACACCTGGCAACTATCATAATGTTTTGGTGGAAAACCTCTGGTTCGCAACTTGATCTCATTGTTTTTGTCTGTACCTCTGTCTTGTTGTGTCAACACCTAAGTAGTGATAATTAGGGTCTGTGTCACTGATCCGCTTGTTTTTATACTTCCACAGAATGGTGACACGGCATCTCTATGGGTTGAAGACCACCTGTGGTTCCACCAATCACGTGTCAGAGATGTAGAGTGGCTCACAGGATTGGATTTCTATCAAGGCAGCACCAGGCCTATCCCGGAACTTCTAAAAGTAAAGACTCGGCCAACTGCTGCCATTCACAGAAGGCCTTGAAATGAATGACCTTTTGAAATATACATGTATTGGTAGAGGTATTTGATCATTATAAAAACATACATTTTATTTAGTTTGTCTAGTGTGGGTATTTATCCACTTGTTAATAAATATTTAATGATTCAAATCAATGCAGGGAGGAATGCAAATGTCATGAAACATGTACAATGCTTCTGTAGGCCACAATCACCACACAAGTCTTTTCCACCTTTAAATTCCTGTGCAGAGATTATCCCCTAATCTTCTGACTTCCACAGAAAGACCTGTTTGACAATTACAGGAAACATATCAGCTAAATGACTTAATGTACAGTGCCTTCGGAATGTGTACAGACCCCTTGACTTTTTCCACATTTTGTTATGTTACAGCCTTATTCTAAAATGGATTCAATAAGAAAATCCTCAATCTACACACAATATCCCATAATGACAAAGTGAAAACAGGTTTTTAGAAATTTTAACAAATGTATTAAAAGCAAAAAAACAGAAATACCTTATTTACAAAATAATTCAGACCCTTTGCTATGAGACTTGCATCCTGTTTCCATTGATCATCCTTGAGATGTTTCTACAACTTAATTGCAGTCCACCTGTGGTAAATTAAATTGATTGGACATAATTTGGAAAGGCACACACCTGTCTATATAAGGTCCCACAGTTGACAGTGAAAGTCAGCTCAAAATCCAAGCCATGAGATCGAACTAACTGTCCGTAGAGCTCCTAGACAGGATTGTGTTAAGACACAGATCTGGGGAAGGGTACCAAAACATTTCTGCAGKATTGTGGGTCCCCAAGAACACAGTGGTTTGGAACCACCAAGACTTTTCCTCGAGCTGGCCGTCCGGCCAAACTGAGCAATCGGGGGGAGAAGGGCCTTGGCAGGGAGGTGACCAAGAATCGGATGGTCACTCTGACAGAGCTCCAGAGTTCCTCTGTGGAGATGGGAGAACCTTCCAGAGGGACAACCATCTCTGCAGCACTCCACCAATCAGGCCTTTATGGTAGAGTGGCCAGACGGAAGCCACTCCTCAGTAAAAGGCACATGACAGCCCGCTTGGAGTTTGCCAAAATGCACCTAAAGACTCTCAGACCATGAGAAACAAGATTCTCTGGTCTGATGAAACCAAGATTGAACTCTTTGGCCTGAGTGCTAAATGTCATGTCTGGAGGAAACCTGGCACCATCCCTACAGAGAAGCATGGTGGTGGCAGCATCATGCTGTGGGTTATGTTTTTCAGCGGCAGGGACTGGGAAACTAGTCAGGATCGAGGCAAAGATGAACGGAGCAAAGTACAGAGAATTCCTTGATGAAAACCTGCTCTAGAGGGCTCAGGACCTCAGACTGGGGCAAAGGTTCACCTTCCAACAGGACAACGACCCTAAGCACACAGCCAAGACAACGCAGGAGTGGCTTTGGGAGAAGTCTCTGAATGTCCTTGAGTGGCCCAGCCAGAGCCTGGACTTGAACCCGATCGAGCATCTCTGGAAATACCCCAAAATAGCTGTGCAGCAACTCTCCCCATCCAACCTGACAGAGCTTGAGAGAATCTGCAGAGAAGAATGGGAGAATCTCTCCAAATACAGGTGTGCCAAGCTTGTAGCGTCATACCCAAGAAGACTCGAGGCTGTAATCGCTACCAAAGGTGCTTCAACAAATAAAGGGTCTGAATACTTATGTAAATGTGATATTTAAGTTTTTGCTTTGTCATTATTGAGTATTGTGTGTAGATTGAGGGGGAAAAAACGATTTAATCAATTTTAGAATAAGGCTGTAACCTAACAAAAAGTGGTCTGAATACTTTCCGAAGGCACTGTATAATGCAGTATTTCCACTCAGCCAAACCCTCACATGGCATTACTGTTATCTGCTGGCATAGATACAGCAATGCTGTGGAAGACCTTTTGACTTCTTTTTACATTTTATTTGTTGAACATGTTAATAATGCAGCATGATTTATATGTAATAGTGTAAAATGTATTTATGAACAGTTAGGGTTCTTCCAAGTAATGAGCATTTGGCCTTATGTCCACAGTCAGTCTGATGAGTAATACACTTTGCAGTAGCATTGAGTGGATTATTGGTTATTGTAAGTGCAGTGTAACATATTGAGTATTCAACTTCTGATGAACATTTCAAAGGAGGATATGATGGCAAAGTAGATTTCAGTTTTTATTCCTGACATCACATTCCCAGAAAATAAATTGTCCCAATGTACTTTTATGCCCAATGTACTCTATGCCTATGTAAAAGGCTGAGCAACGTATTGTATCCAGTTATCACCATTCATACTCATGGGTTTTTAATGACTCAATTAGCGTGGAAAGGGTGCTGCCAGGCGAATTTCTTTCCAACCGATACATAGGGGCAGTTTCGAGGACATAGATTAAGCCTAATCCTGGATTAAATGGCAGTTTTAAACTGGATTAATTGAAATAGCATTTCTCAGACATGGTTTAAAATAGTCTCAGACTTGCCCTAGTCTAAATTCAAAAAGTCTGATTTGCAGACGAACGATTAAAGTTAATCTATATTCTTCGTAGCGGTCTATTTACCACCACAAACCGATGCTGGCACTAAGACCGCACTCAATGAGTTGTATACGGCCATAAGAAAACAGGAAAACGCTCATCCAGAGGCGGTGCTCCTAGTGGCCGGGGACTTTAATGCAGGGAAACTGAAATCCGTTTTACCTAATTTCTTCCAGCGTGTTAAATGTGCAACCAGAGGGGGAAAAAACTCTATACCACCTTTACTCCACACACAGAGACGCGTACAAAGCTRTCCCTCGACCTCTATTTGGAAAATCTGACCATAATTATATCCTCCTGATTCCTGCTTAAAAGCAAAAATTAAAGCAGGAAGCACCAGTGACTCGGTCAATAAAGAAGTGGTCAGATGACGAAGATGCTAAGCTACAGGACTGTTTTTCTAGCACAGACTGGAATATGTTCCGGGATTCTTTCGATYGCATTGAGGAGTACACCACATCAATCACTGGCTTCATCGTTAAGTGCATTGATGACTTCGTCCCCACAGTGACTGTACGTACAGTACATACCCCAACCAGAAGCCATGGATTACAGGCAACATCCGCACTGAGCTAAAGGGTAGAGCTGCCGCTTTCAAGGAGCGGGTCCCTAACCCTGAAGCTTATAAGAAATCCRGCTATGCGCTCTGACGAACCACCAAATAGGCAAAGCGTCAAAGCGCCGGTGTAGTACGACTGAATCGTACTACACCGGCTCAGACGCTCGTCGGATGTGGCAGGGCTTGCAAACTATTACAGACTACAAAGGGAAGCACAGCCGCGAGCTGCCCAGTGACACGAGCCTACCAGACGAATTACTTCTYTAAATCGCTTTGAGGAAAGCAACACTGAAGCATGCATGAGAGCATCAGCTGTTCCGGACGTCTGTGTAATCACGCTCTCCGTAGCCGATGTGAGTAAGACCTTTAAACGGGTCAACATTCACAGGGCCATACGGATTACCAGGACGTGTACTCTGAGCATGCACTGACCAACTGGKAAGTGTCTTCACTYACATTTTCAACTTGTCCCTAACTGAGTCTGTAATACCAACATGTTTCAAGSAGACCACCATAGTCCCTGTGCCCAAGAGCACTAAGGTAACCTGCCAAAATACCTACCGACCCGTGGCACTCACATCTGTAGCCATGAAATGCTTTGAAAGGCTGGTCATGGCTCACATCAACACCATTATCCCAGAAACCCTAGACCCGCTCCAATTTGCATACTGCCCCAACAGATCAACAGATGATGCAATCTCTATTGTATTCCACACTGCCCTTTCCCACCTGGACAAAAGGAACACCTATGTGAGAATGCTACTCATTGACTACAGCTCAGCGTTCAACACCATAGTGGTGCCCTCAAAGCTCATCACTAAGGACCCTGGGACTATACACCTCCCTCTGCAACTGGATCCTGGACTTCCTGACGGGCCGTCCCCAAGTGGTAAGGGTAGGTAACAACACATCCACCACGCTGATCCTTAACACGGGGGCCACTCATGGGTGCGTGCTCAGTCCCCTCCTGTACTCCCTGTTCACTCATGACTGCACGGCCAGGCACAATTCCAACGCCATCATTAAGTTTGCCAATGACACAACAGTGGTAGGCTTGATCATCATCAACGATGAGACAGCCTATAGGGAGGAGGTCAGAGACCTAGCCGTGTGGTGCCAGGATAACAACCTCTCCCTCAACGTGATCAAGACGAAGGAGATGATTGTGGACTACAGGAAAAGGAGAACCGAGCACGCCCCCATTCTCATCGACGGGGCTGTAGTGGAGCAGGTAGAGAAGTTCAAGTTCCTTGGTGTCCACATCACCAACAAACTAACATGGTCCAAGCACACCAAGACAGTCGTGAAGAGGGCACGACAACGCCTATTCCCCCTCAGGAGACTGAAAAGATTTGGCYTGGGTCCTCAGATCCTCAAAAATGTTTTACAGCTGTACCATCGAGAGCATCCTGGCTGGTTGCATCACTGCCTGGTATGGCAACTGCTCGGCCTCCGACCGCAAGGCACTACGGAGGGTAGTCAGTACGGCCCAGTACATCACTGGGGCCAAGCTTCCTGCCATCCATGACCTCTATACCAGGCGGTGTCAGAGGAAGGCCCTAAAAWTTMTKAAAGATTCCAGCAACCCTAGTCATAGACTGTTCTCTCTGCTACCACACGGCAAGCCATACCAGAGCGCCAAGTCTAGGTCCAAAAAGCTTCTTAACAGCTTCTACCCCAATCCATAAGACTCCTGAACAGCTAATCAAATGGATACCCAGACAATTTGCCATGTTCCCCCCCTCTCTTTTGCACTGCTGCTARTCTATGTTTATTATCTATGCATAGTCACTTCAACTCTACCTACAATAACATATTACCTCAATTACCTCGACTAACATGTGCCCCCACACATTGACTCTGTACCGGTACCGGTATATAGCCTCGCTATTATTATTTTACTGCTGCTCTTTAATTGTTTGTTATTAAAAACATTTACTTATCTATTTTCTACTTCACACTTATTTTTCTTAACTGCATTGTTGGTTTTGGACTCCCGACTGGCACAGCGGTCTAAGGCAATGCATCTCAGTGCAAGAGGCGACACTACAGTCCCTGGTTCGAATCCAGGGTGAATCACATCCGGCTGTGATTGGGAGTCCCATAGGACGGCGCACAATTGGCCCACCGTCGTCCGGGTTTGGCCGGGGTAGGCTGTCATTGTAAAGAATTTGGTCTCAACTGACTTGTCTAGTTAAATAAAGGTTAAATAAAATAAATTGGTTAAGGGCTCGTAAGTAATCATTTCACTGTAAGGTACATGTTGTATTCAGCACATTTGACAAATAACATTTTATTTTATTGACAGAGCAACCCACTGAATGAAATGCATATCCATGACCATTTACGCATGTACAAAGAAAATGCAGCTGACATCATTTGTTTGCTTGAGCCAAACTTTCATCTGACTCTCTTCGGGGAAGGCTCATCCCTCCTTTCCTACTAGTACTGATCACCTTGAGGTTTTTGGCATCTTGAACCTTCCATCGTGAAATAGATTTGTGTGGTGTAAGTATCAGAATAGTCTACAAAGTCTGCAATGCTATATGTGAACTGAAAGACAATTACATAAAGTTCCCTGATGCTGCTGCCCAAGCCAACTACCAGGTAGAGTTCTATGAATATGGGAACTTCCCTGGAGTCATTGGCTGTATAGATGGATGTCATATTCCCATCAACCTTCATCCTGTCTTATCCCCTCCAAGCTATTGTGATCATCTGCCTCAAGAAATGATCACATTGCTGCATTAGAGAACAATTTTTTCAAGAGTTTTTCATTACATAATTGTATTATGGGAGTGCAAAAGATGACTAACAATATTACACATTCCCTGCAGTCCGGGGATTGCACATGTTGAATGAATTTGTTGAATGAACGGTCCACCATCTGACTATCTGACCAAATGGTCATCATCGGGGATACCTTCCAGGGGTTGCTAGCTATCATTGATCCCGATCAGCAAGTCCCCACGCTCATCTGTCTCTGATCTTACTGGGACCACCACCAGTCTTGAAACGTTTCCTACGAGCAAGAGCATTTGTCTTCTGTAAATAGATTGTTTTGCCACAGGACCTTAGAAAGACAAAACAATAATATTATATTATAAAAATAATTTGTGTTGCAAATACATTTAGGCACCACTGTATTTTTTTACAGAAGAAAACAAACATTTCAAAATTACTGATTTGTAAAAGCTGTTGAAGAGTCCTTTTGTTTAATTAATTACAAATAGTAGTCCAGCGATTATTTTTCTTGTTTTCTGTTGATGAATCATTCTGTTTGTTCTTGATAATTGGGTGGTTTGACACAATTTGCTTGAAGAGGGTTTTTTCAAAGTCACTGACATTTTTTWAACGTTTTCTTTTACCTCCGTCCATTGTTTGGTTTAGGTGACTTGGTCCAATTCCACACAAGTCTTATGTATTGGTGTCCCATCCCTGTTTTTCCAAAGCATGCTCAGGTTAGCACTAAGTGCACAGTATTAATCTAATTAGGCTTCAGAAAGATTAACGGGTTAGTCCTTACTTCCCTTAGTCTGGGACTCCCTAGTCTAGAATGAATTAATCTGAAGCTAAGCAATGTCTCAGAAATATTTGTAAAAATCAGGATTAATTTAAAGTGGATTTAGCCTAGTCTTGATTTAAATTAAACTCTGTCCGGGAAACCGCCCCTTAATCTTCCAACTCCAGCCTTGAGATTATTTATTTGGATGTGATTCATAGACCATTGTCAAGGTAGAGGAAGTTGAAATAGTGAGTATGGAGCTTGTGGAACCATAGCTTGATCTGTGGATGAGGATGTTGAACTAAAAGTTACATATGGGACCACATAATAAAAAAATGGCGTCTTGCCAAATCTGATTTGGTGTAGAACAGCTATGGTTATTAATGATCAGGACTGTGACATCAATACATTAGACAATAGAAATGTGTGAAGATCAATTCCAAATAAACCTAACCCAACATAAACAGGATCATTTGAAAAGCCTACAGGCTACATTTTCATCATACATACTAGAATCCATTGCTGCTCTGCAGGTGTTGTTACCCAGCTGGTGTTCTATTGTACACCTGGTGCAACAACTTGGGCAGAGATCATTTTAGTTCAGTTCAGAAGAATCAGACAATGATACAACTGAAAGTCAGTCATTTATTCGGAAAATGCTTGAGGGAGAAAATTACTTCCCCAGATCTAAGGTGCAACAGATGTGAATCAGAGAGCCAGAATTCTTGGAACATAATGAAACTTTAAACCCAAATAATGAAGACCGTAATCACACAAGCAATTGACTCAATCTCCTTCCATGAGAATACCATTTTACCAAAATATCTGGGTTTCTCATGTAACCTCTGTTCTTTGTGATTGAGGAGTTTTCACCCTGTGGCAATTTTGGTTGCATTCCCCATACAGCATTTGTTTTGTTTCTGAAAAGAATGTTCAGCCCTCATTTCCTTGTAAGAGAAAGAAGCAAATATCTATTCTGAAGAAAGCCAACCCTGTGATTATTCAAAGTATACTGAACAAAAATACACTGCTCAAAAAAATAAAGGGAACACTTAAACAACACAATGTAACTCCAAGTCAATCACACTTCTGTGAAATCAAACTGTCCACTGAGGAAGCAACACTGATTGACAATAAATTTCACATGCTGTTGTGCAAATGGAATAGACAAAAGGTGGAAATTATAGGCAATTAGCAAGACACCCCCAATAAAGGAGTGATTCTGCAGGTGCAAAATGACCTCCAGCAGGCCACAAATGTGCATGTGTCAGCATATGGTCTCACAAGGGCTCTGAGGATCTCATCTCGGTACCTAATGCACATTTGTGGCCTGCTGGAGGTCATTTTGCAGGGCTCTGGCAGTGCTCCTCATTGCACAAAGGCGGAGGTAGCGGTCCTGCTGCTGGGTTGTTGCCCTCCTACGGCCTCCTCCACGTCTCCTGATGTACTGGCCTGTCTCCTGGTAGCGCCTCCATGCTCTGACATTGACCGCTGACAGACACACAGCAAACCTTTTTGCCACAGCTCGCATTGATGTGCCATCTGGATGAGCTGCACTACCTGAGCCACGTGTGTGGGTTGTAGACTCCGTCTCATGCTACCACTAGAGTGAAAGCACCGCCAGCATTCAAAAGTGACCAAAACATCAGCCAGGAAGCATAGGAACTGAGAAGTGGTCTGTGGTCACACCTGCAGAATCACTCCTTTATTGGGGGTGTCTTGCTAATTGCCTATCATTTCCACCTTTTGTCTATTCCATTTGCACAACAGCATGTGAAATTTATTGTCAATCAGTGTTGCTTCCTAAGTGGACAGTTTGATTTCACAGAAGTGTGATTGACTTGGAGTTACATTGTGTTGTTTAAGGTGTCCCTTATTTTTTTGAGCAGTGCATTTTATGAGACATAAGAAAATTAGGCATACATTTGGTCTTGTTTTTTCAGCTATTTTGCCCGGTAAAGAGAAGAGAAATAGGATATCAATGTTAATAATGCTAAACTTTTCACACACAAAAAAAATACATGATCTGTTAGGGCTTATTATTTTGTGATCATTTAGATTTTGTTGTACCGAGGTCAGTTATTTTCTATGGAACTTGTGCACATTTATAAATATATGGAATTCATGATATATCTGGTAACTAATCATCTGCTTCCTGATTGGCTAATGCGTAAGATGTATTGAAACAGGAAGTGACAGACAGTTCTTGAGTTGTGGCTGATGGTGTTCAATGTGGTCTGACCATTTAAAACTGCTAAATAGTTTTCCATCTCCATCCAGTCCTTCCTCCTTACGTAAAGTTGTCCATTCACTTGTACTCTCAGTTACATAAGCAGCGGTGCTATTTTTAGTGAATTTGTGTGTTTGGTGAGTTTTATTCCTGGGAAGTGTGGATAGCTAGGTCACTTACAATTGGACAGAACGTTTTTGGCTGGAGATAGACAGGCTTTCATTCTGTCACTAGGCTGATGTATTATTTGTTTATCTTACATGGGTTGATATTAAATGTCTGATAAATATGTTTCTAGAGACCCAGCCTTTGTGAAAGTGTTAGGTACACATGTACATCTATGGGAATACTGAAGCTCTTTGTAACGATATTCGTCTTCAGATGAAGAGTAGTCATTGGACCAAAGCGCAGCGTGGTAGTGTTTCATGTTATTTTTATTAGAACAGAAACACTAAACAAATAACAAAAAGAGTGAAACGAAAACAAAACATCCTGTATGGTGCAGCAACACAAAACAGAAAACAACTACCCACAAAACAACATGGAAATGGCAACCTAAATAGGCCTCCCAATCAGAGACAATGAGAAACAGCTGTTTCTGATTGGGAACCAATTCAGGCCACCATAAACTACATACCCCTAAACCATGCAAAATCCCCATAGATAAACAAAAAACCCTAGACAAGACAAAAGCCCCTAGACAATACAACAACTAAACAAACACCCTTGTCACACCCTGACCTAACAAAAAATAAAGAAAACAAATATAACTAAAGTCAGGGTGTGACACTCTTTTTGGACAGGATTCAGATGTTTAACAGCAGCTCTTTATCTTTCCGGTGTCATGGGTCTTTATGGAAACGCACCATAGCAGGCAATTGTTGCAGATATTCTATCCCCCCCAAAATCCCTGGATAAGTTAATGGAAACATAGCTTGTGACAATCTCTGAGGAAAACAAATGCACTTTTAGCACCCTTAAGGCAAGTGTATCCCTACTCTGGTTCCCGAGTACCCAACAGCACACATTTTTGTTGTAGCCCCAACATAAAAATGATTGTTGACAAGTTGAATCAGGTGTGCTTGTCTGGGGCTACAATAAAAAGGTGTGCTGTTGGGGGTACTTGAGACTGGAGTTGGGAAACACTGCTCTTGGCTACTTGATAGTTAGCTCTCAAAAAACCTTATACAGCCCCACAGTGAAGGTGTCATAATACCCATAAAACTAGCGTTCAAAACAGGAAATGCTTCCAATCGTTTTTCCACCATTCATTTAAAATGTAAAATTAATTGTGGAAAAAACGATTGCAAACATTTCCTGTTTGACTGCTAGGTTTTAATGGGTAAATAAAGACTCTAGTTATCTGTAGGGTTTTCAGGAGTTAGCTTTGGCCCGAATGGCTGCATGTGAACTACAATTCCGACATGTGCGAATAATCACTTTTCACTGCTTGTAGCCTAGTGGTTAGAGCGTTGGGCCAGTAACCGGAAGGTTGCTGAATCGAATCCCTGAGCTGACAAGGTAAAAATCTGTCGTTCTGCCCCTGAGCAAGGCAGTTAACCCACTGTTCCCCGGGAACCCGAAGAAGGCAGCCCCCCCACATCTCTCTTGATTCAGAGGGGTTGGGTTAAACGCAGAAGWCACATTTCAGTTGAATACACTGACTTTTCCTCTTATTTTCTCTTTGTTCAGTTCCTCCTATCTRGTCTCAATGTGAACCAGTGAGATGCTTGTATAAAATACATTGGAGGCGAAACGACCAGAAGAATAACATCTAACAAAGTGGCTCATTATGTAGACAATGAGGTAATGTTGACTTGATCTTTTAACCATGAGCTATCACTAACTCACTGAAAGCATAATAAACAGCAGATGACTGTWGGTAGTCTGGAAGTATCTGTGAGACTGTTTCTGGTCGGTGGTTTACTTTACCATGTGGCAGATGGTTATATACACACAACAAACACACKTTGTTTGAGATTTGTGGGGTGAGAATTCCTTTCCAACAAACTCTCTAGGAATATAAACTGATTATGAGTGTTTATGCGCTCTCTTGGGAAGAATATACAATGATCTCACAGGATTGTCAGCCTACAAACCAAAATATAAATGCAACAATTTCAAAGACTTTACTGAGTTACAGTTSAAATAAGGAAATTAGTKAATTGAAATAAATTCATTAGGCCCTAATCTATAGATTTCACATGACTGGGAATATAGAAATGCATCTGTTGGTAACAGTTCTGCATGGCCAAAATTCCTCCACAGTGACATGAGAGACTGATCAACAACTACAGTAAGTGTTTGGTTGGAGTCATTGCAGCTAAAGGTGACACAACCAGTTATTGAGTGTAAGGGGGTATTTACTTTTTCACACAGTGACATTGGGTGTTGCATAACTTTGTTTATGAAATAACTGTCATTGTTGTGTTCACTCAGGTTCCCTTTATCTGATATTAGGTTTTGATTGAAGATGCGAAAGTAGAGACAATTAGAAAGGGGGATAATACTTTTTCACAGCAATGTTTGGGGTGAGTTGGACCGCAGAGTGAAGGAAAAACAGCCAACAAGTGCTCAGCATATGTGGGAACTCCTTCAAGACTGTTGGAAAAGCATTCCATGTGAAGCTGTTTGAGAGAATGCCAAGTGTGCAAAGCTGTAATCAAGGCAAAGGGTGGCTACTTTGAAGAATCTAAAATATACTTTTTTGGTTACTAGATGATTCTATATGTGTTATTTCAGAAAACCCTTGAATGAGTAGGTATGTCCAAACTGTTGACTGGTACTGTTTARGTCCATGAAATACAAAACATTCCTGAGGAGCAACGGTTATGATTAGTACAAAATAATTAGCTGGGATTGGGGAAAAAGTGTGTGTYTATGTAAACTCAGCAAACTCAGCAAAAAAAAAGAAACAGCCCTTTTTCAGGACCCTGTCTTTCAAAGATAATTCYTAAAAATCCAAATAACTTCACAGTTCTTCATTGTAAACGGTTTAAACACTGTTTCCCATGCTTGTTCAATGAACCATAAACAATTAATGATCTCAATCCCATTGAGCACGTCTGGGACCTGTTGGATCGGAATGAGGGCTAGGGCCATTCCCCCCGGAAATGTCTGGGATCTTGCAGGTGCCGTGGTGGAAGAGTGGGGTAACATCTCACAGCAAGAACTGGCAAATCTGGTACAGTCCACGAGGKGGAGATGCACACCAGATACTGACTGTTACTTTTGATTTTGACCCCCCCTTTGTTCAGGGACACATTATTCTATTTCTGTTAGTCACATGTCTGTGGAACTTGTTCAGTTTATGTCTCAGTTGTTGAATCTTGTTATGTTCATACAAATATTTACACATGATAAGTTTGCTGAAAATAAACGCAGTTAACAGTGAGAGGACGATTCTTTTTTAGCTGAGTTTATGTATGTATGTATGCATGTATGTACAGTTGAAGTCGGAAGTTTAKATACKCCTGAGCCAAATACATTTTATCCCAGTTTCACAATTTCTGACATTTAATCCTCGTAKAAATGCCCTGTCTTATGTCAGTTAGGATAACCACTTTATTTTAATAAATGTGAAATGTCAGAATAATAGTAGAGAGAATGATATATTTCAGCTTTTAGTTCTTTCCTCACATTCCCAGTGGGTCAGAAGTTTACATACACTCAATTAGTATTTGGTAGCATTGCCTTTACATTGCTTAACTAAGTTGGGTGAATTTTGGCCCATTCCTCCTGACAGAGCTGGTATAACTGAGTCYGGTTTGTAGGCGTCCTTGRTCACACACGCTTTTTCAGTTCAGCCCACAAATTGTCTATAGGATTGAGGTCAGGGCTTTGTGATGGCCACTCCAATACCTTGACTTTGTTGTCCTTAAACCATTTTGCCACGATTTTGGAAGTATGCTTGGGGTCATTGTCCATTTGCGACAAAGCTTTAACTTCCTGAGAGATGTCTTGAGATGTTGCTTCAATATATCCACATAATTTTCCCTTCTCATGATYSCATCTATTTTGTGAAGTGCCATCTATTTTGTGAAGTGCACCAGTCCCTCCTGCAGCAAAGCACCCGCACAARATGATGCTGCCACCCCCATGCTTCACGGTTGGGATGGTGTTCTTCGGCTTGCAAGCCTCACCCTTTTTCCTCCAAACATAAGGATGGTCATTATGGCCAAACAATTCTATTTTTGTTTCATCAGACCAGAGGACATTTTTCCAAAAAGTACAATATTTTTCCCCATGTGCAGTTGCAAACCGTAGTCTGCTTTTTTATGGTGGTTTTGGAGCAGTSGCTTCTTCCTTGCTGAGCGGCCTTTCAAGTTATGTCAATATAGTACTCGTTTTACTGTGGATATTGATACTTTTGTATCTGTTTCCTCCAGCATCTTCACAAGGTCCTTTGCTGTTGTTCCTGGATTGATTTGAACTTTTCGCACCAAAGTACGTTCATCTGTAGGAGARAGAACGATTCTCCTTCCTGAGCGGTATGACGGRTGCGTGGTCCCATGGTGTTAATACTTGCGTACTATTGTTTGTACAGATGAACGTGGTACCTTCAGGTGTTTGGAAATTGCTCCCAAAGATGAACCAGACTTGTGGGGGTCCACAATTATTTTTCTGAGGTCTTGGCTGATTTCTTTAGATTTTCCCATGYTGTCAAGCAAAGAGGCACTGAATTTGAAGGTAGGCCTTGAAATACATCCACAGGTACATCTCCAATTGACTCAAATGATGTTAATTAGCCTATCAGAAGCTTCTAAAGCCATGACATAATTTTCTGGAATTTTCTAAGCTGTTTATAGGCACAGTCAACTTAGTGCATGTAAACTTCTGACCCACTGGAATTGTGATACTGTGAATTATAAGTGAAATAATCTGTCTGTAAACAATTGTTGGAAAAATGACTTGTGTCATGCACAAAGTAGATGTCCTTACCGACTTGCCAAAACTATAGTTTATTAACAAGAAATGTGTGTGGTTGAAAAACAAGTTTTAATGACTCCAACCTAAGTGTATGTAAACTTCCGACTTCAACTGTCCATACATATACACAAACTTTTGTTTCTCAAATCCCAGCAATTTTTTTGTTTTCAAATATTTTCTGGCAAACAGTTCTTCAACGAAACAAACCAGAGGTAGACTTCTCTGGCCTTGCAACAGCAAGTCTAGGGGATTATTCACAGGGTCAGCCTTTTGCGCACTCAGTCAGGATATGTGCACCTAAAGAGTTCCTGCACTGGAGATGCTGTGGCTATTTCCACAGACATAGCAGGGTTGTTACTGGACAAGGGGGAAGGTTGGAATGTCTTTATAGTTCTCTGTTGCAGGCATCCTTTGTGAGTGAGTTGTTGCACATAAGAACTCTGGTGGGTTCAGCTCCTGCTGAGGCTCTGCTTGTGGTTGGAACGGCAAAGTCTGTCTTCAGGTCTTCACCTTGATTATCTGTTAAATCCAGGACATTTTCCTTTGAAAGCAACAGATGGTCAATGTGTACTGTGCACTGTCTCAGACCATCATGAATCAGGTAAGTAACTAGTCAAAGGCGCTTGAGCACTGTTGCTCTGATTCACTTTTCTTTCCTGTCACAGAAGTTGCTGACATGAACAGAGTTGTCTCCTGTCAGGCTTCTTAGAGTGGAAAGGGATCTGTTGTGATAAGTATTTTGTTTTTGTTGATTGTCTTCCACTGTTCTGGAAGATCAGGATTGAGTAGGATGAATCTGGTCCATAGCTGACATTTTAGGAAGAGTTCCGCTGCCTTGCAGCCCGTCACAGTGTGTGGTGTGCTTCTGTACATCAAAAATAAGTTTGCCAGTCAATGTTGTAATGTCACAGTTTTACAAGACTCTTCTCCCAGAACGACTTCAGTCTGCACTGTCCTTTCAGGGTGGTACGCTGGTACGAGCGTGGTTTTGGCTGAGGTCGTGGCAGACGTCGGGATTACCTCCAACCATTTTGGTACTAAAACATCCTGTTTGTCTATCTCAGCAAAGTCAATGTGTGTTTTCTGCCATACACTTCTTGACCACAGTTTTGTACTGTTTTTTCGATGTCACTGTCTAGGTTGGGCCACCACACATAGCTTCTTGCAAACGCCTTCATGCGACAAATGCCTGGGTGTCTTTGGTGTACATCACTCAGTCGTTCTCAGTGTGCTGAGGGAATGATGAATCTCAGTACCCATAATACACATTCATGTTCTTCAGACAGCTCGGTACTTCGGTTGAAGAACGGTCGTAGAGCTTCATCCTCTTTGTAGTTTGGCCATCCATTTAAAGTGAACTCTCGCACTCTGCTTCGAGTTGAGTCTTTGCGTGTGCTCTGTGCAATATCACTCGCCTGCACAGGCAACTCATCCACGAAAGAGATGTGAAAGACGTTACATTCGTTGGTTGTTTTGTCTTCATTGCCTCTCAACAGCCGGGAAAGCGAGTGTGTGTTTGCARGGCCCTCTGATTTTCGGTATTCAACCTCATAGGCGTATGCCATCAGGATCAGTACCCACCGCTGCATCCTCAATGCTGCTAAGGTAGGGATGGCTGACTTGGGTCACAGGATTGCCAAGAGCGGTTTGTGGTCTGTAGTGAGTATGAACTTTCGTCCATACAGGTATTTGTGGAATTTCTTCACTCCAAATATCAAAGCCAGCGCTTCTTTCTGGGAATACTTGTACGCAACGCAAACGCTATTGGCTTTTCCTCTCCATGATATGTGATATGACAGCGCCAAGTCCAGAAGGAGACGCGTGGCCATCTAGCCTCACCTGCTTCTTTGTACAACTGCTGTCTCTTTGCGTTGTGGAACGCTGCTTTGCACTCCAGTGTTCATTTCCAGGTAACCTTCTTTTTTAGCAGGGTTGTACTGGTTGTAACAGTGTAGACAGAGCCTACCGTAGTTGTTCAAATGTCCTAGGAATGAACAGAGTTCGGTCACATTTGTGGGACTTGGGGCATTCACAATGGCTGTCACTTTCTCTTCAGTAGGGTGCAGCCCTTTCCTGTCAATCAGATGTCCTAACTACTCCACTTTGTCTCTTATGAACTTGCACTTGGCCCGTTTCACCCTAACACCATAGCCAGCTCTAGTTGTTGATAAGCATGTGATAAGTCTAACGTGATGAACAGTGTGCCTTCAGCCAGTGTCGCAAACAGGTCCTCTGTTGGGCAGTGAGTAKGTTTCCTCTTCCACACTCTGGTTAACAGTAATCTTGTAGTCCCTACAGATCCGTATTGACTTATCTGCCTTTGGAACCCCCACAATTGATGCTGCCCATGCACTTCTCTCTGTTTTTGATATAATGCCCATGCCTTCCAATCTCTCTAGCTCTTTGTCCACTGCTTCTTTAAGCGCATAGGGCACAGGTCTGGCTTTTTGGAAGGGTGTTGTACACCCTTCAAGTTTTGAAATCAGTGGAATWAGAGTATGATCGCTAAAGAGATGGAGAAAACACCTGTCTCCGGGTGATATTTTCAAACATTGAACATGGTTGGTTAGCTCCCAGCACTGTGGCATTTTTGGCACTGTTCATTGTTGTTTAACTAGCTAACGTTAGCTGGCTGGCTTGTTAGCTAACGTTACATGACGTGTGTACAACACCCGTTGAATATGGCCGGTGTCTGCAAAAAAAGRGTTTRGAAATTGTGGCCAGCAGAGCTGGTTAGGCTGTTTTCCTGTTATCCAAAGGTAAACAAATAAATCGGCCAGTGTCGAGTGTGGCATCCGAGAGCGAAATGAGATGGGTGGGGCTAAAGCTTAAGAGGGTGTGAACGATGCTGAATGGGTGTAGACAAAGAAGAGCTTTTCACTAGATAGCAAAACATTCAAAGATGATTTTCTCAAAAGTGAGTTTACAAGTTGATCAACTTTCAAAGCAGAATTACTTTCCTATTGTTCCTCAACTGCAGTGTATGATATACCATTTTGTAGGTCTGAGTCTCTACTTTTATCTAAATGTAAAAAAAACTATTTCAAATGTTGCTATATAAGACCGAATCCAGGTGGTGAGTCACAATATAACCTAGTAAGGGTYTGTTCTCACCAGAGAAGGTAGAGAGCTGCATATTGCTTTTCTCAAGGGGTAGGTGAGAGAGTGATTCACTATACACCTTCTCAGACACTAGTCTCACTGCAGCTCTGCTATCTAACTGCATTTCTACTCTCTTGCCCTCTAAATGTACATTTACAGCAATGCCATTATTTCCATCTGAAGCTGTGTATACTGTATAAACTACAAAAAGTTAATATTCATTTTACTTTCGTTTAACTTKATTTTCAACATACTGAGTCTGGGCTTGCGTTTTTCTATTCAAAACAGGAAAAAAATATATATATTTCCTATTTGAATTTGCTTACCTGGGTTGAGTGATTACGTTGAGTGATTACTGAGAAGAAAAAAAAGATCCTACTCAAGGAGTGGGGAAAAACAAGGATGATAAGCAGCACCACCATGTGGTATCAGTAACAGGGCTGGTGCTGCTTATCATCCGTGTTTTTCCCCACTCCTTGAGTAGGATTTTTCCCCCCAGTCCCCTTTCTTTTTCGGAGAAAACACTTTGTTTACTGTTGCCGCCTCCTTCACTTTCCCAGGAAATTCAAGAGTATTCCTAGATGCCCTCTCCATTGAAAAAGCAATGTCACATGCTCCCTTAAACGTAAGATCACTTTCCGCTAGCAATTTTCTCTGTATTGCCTCGCTTTCAAACCACTCACAAAACCGTCGCACAGTATTTATGCTGCTGTAGTTTGTGTTGGGGGGCTAGAGTCAGTCTGTTATATCCGGAGTATTTCTCCTGTCTTATCCGGTGTCCTGTGTGAATTTAAGTATGCTCTCTCTAATTCTCTCTTTCTTTCTTTCTCTCGGAGGAGGACCTGAGCCCTAGGACCATGCCTCAGGACTACCTGGCATGTCCCCAGTCCATGACTCCTTGTTGTCCCCAGTCCATCTGACCGTGCTGCTGCTCCAGTTTCAACTGTTCTGCCTGCGGCTATGGAACCCTGACCTGTTCACTGTGATTACTATTATTTGACCATGCTGGTCATTTATGAACATTTGAACATCTTGGCCATGTTCTGTTATAATCTCCACCCGGCACAGCCAGAAGAGGACTGGCCACCCTCATAGCCTGGTTCCTTTCTAGGTTTCTTCCTAGGTTTTGGCCTTTCTAGGGAGTTTTTCCTGCTTCTACACCTGCATTGCTTGCTGTTTGGGGTTTTAGGCTGGGTTTCTGTACAGCACTTTGATATATCAGCTGATGTAAGAAGGGCTATATAAATTTGATTTGATTAATTTACATTTCGGCCGTACAAAGTTGTTTTAGAGCTACAATGTAGTCAGCGATTAACTCGCCCTTTTGCTTGTCCACCTTTTGGATAAGAAATCTTTCTGCAAGTGTGAGCAGTTTCAGCTTGTAATGGTCAGATAGATAGTATTTCACTAAGCTGCAGGTAGCTGAGCTCGCTAGGCTTATCTGGCATGGAGAGATTCTTCAGTAGTCTATAGGCTTTAGGTCCTATGACTGATAGGAATACACCGACCTTCTCATCTTAACATCGTTTGCCAACATCCACTGTTCCATGCATTCAAGGTAAGACTCAAAATCTTCTTGTCCTTCTTTATATTCAGATATGTTGCCTATTGACACCATGTTTGCTAGCTTAGCCAGTCTCTCGTTAGCTAAATTATGTGCCTCAAAATARACTTTTCTATTAACTTGGCTAGCTACGGGTTCATATCTCGTCTATGAGAAACCTAATGGTTTTAGGCATCCCATCCTCGTCGCCACTGTAATATATTTGGGGATATTAAATAAAAGAGAGCGAGACCGAAAGTAAGCTGGATGCTGCCATGCTGGTCAGTTTAATGTCAAGATCATCTACTTCTTCTTCTGTGGGGTTTATCAGCGATTGGCATCCAATGTTATGGTGCATTACCGCCACCTATTGTACTGGAGTGTCAGCCAGAGACAAACTAAATCCTACCTGCCAGCCCTGTTGCTCTTAAAAAATATATTTGAGACTATATCTAATAAAGTTCTACTCAATATACTCTTTAAACTAATTTCCTGTATCCCCTTCTCCCTCATACTAGATCTCAGCTTCTCTCTCTTTCCCTCTGATACTGCCCACACTGTAGCAATACATGCTCCACGATCTCGGTTTCCTGGCAAAAATCACACTTTCCTGTTGAAGTCTTATTCAACCGGCTGTGTCCCACCCTTAATATTGTAAAAATAGCCTCCTCTCTTCTGTCCCTTCCTGCCGTCCTACCCTCCCCGACTTTCCTCTGTACTTGAAATAAATGTACGCCCTTATCTCTATTCCGCTGATCCTGCCATCTCTGCACCATCACTCTCCATATCAAGCTTTTTGCCTCGGTCTTGCTCATTGAAACTACAACATCAACATCCCCACTACTAAGTGTTTGTTTTACCAGTATATCAACTGCCTCGTTCCCCTCCACCCCCACATGGGCTGGGACCGAAGTAAATCTTATCCTTATACCCATCTGTCTAATCCTGTCATGGGTTTGTAGTACATCATAAACGTGAGGTACAGTAAAGGACCGGAGACTCATCAACACTGCACATGAATCAGAGCAAATAACTACTCTGTCTGGCTTGACTTCCTCCACCCACTGCAAGGCCAACAGTATGGCCATCTGTAAATGGCTCCAAAATCCTGATACACAGTATCCAGATGTCTATTAAACAAATCAGATGAGATCAACACCTTCCCTATATTTCTGTAGTCTCTCCAACACTTCTAGATCAACTACTGGAGGTGAGTGTAGCCATGGTGGATTTACAGGAATCGCTACCGTTGGACTAAACTKCCTTCCATACAGTCCCATRTCCTTCGCCTGGGTATTACCCACCCACCCAAAGCACCCAAAGCTCGTCCTTGCTTATGTTCCCAGCATGCCTGTAAAATCCCTTTCACAGGATGAGACACCCCATGTCCCTGTAGGATGGCCCAATAATTAATTCCCAGTTGCTGTCTCCTAATCTSCAATGACCTATTCCCCATCTCCACCTGTAGTGCAGCCACTGGGGAGGTCCGAAACGCCCCACTACATATTCTGAGTCCTTGCCCCTGTATGACATTTAGCCTTTCCAATYAGGTCCGGGCTGACGAACCATACGCTATACTGCCATAGTATATTACAGATCAGATCAATGCAACATACCTGGTCCTTAATGAGGAACGCCCAGCCCCCCCCACTCCTTCCCGTCAGACAGCGCATCACATTTAGCACCTTGTACTTTCCCACCACTCTCTCAATGTGTTCTGCCCAGATCAGTCTAGTGCCAAAGTATATCCCAAAGAACCTGAAGGCCCCCACCCTCTCTAAGTGTCTCCCATATAACCTCCCACCTTCCTCCTGGTAAAGAACACWGTCTGGTTTTCCTCTACAAAGAACCCGAGTCCCTACATTAATGCCCGCTGATCTACCTCATCAGTTGCTTCCTGTACCTTTCTGACTATGTATGGGACATATCTTCCCCTCTTCCATAAGGCCCCATCATCTGCAAATAACGACCTCCCAATGTCCAGCCATACCTGAGAGTAAACATCATTGATCATGATTTAGAACAACAGAGGACTAATCACGCTCCCCTGTGGTGTACCGTTAACCCACCAGGTAGATACCTGATAGAGACTTCCCCACCCTCACCTGGATAGACCTTCCAAACAGGAAATCCTATATCCAGTTGTACATTCTTCCTCCGACCCCCATAATATCAATAATGATTAACAACACCTCCTTCCACATCATATCATACTTCTCCACATCAAAAAAGACAGCTACAACAGTATCCCTGTTCACCTGAGCCTTCCTGACCTCTGCTTCTAAGCAGAGCACTGGGTCCATAGTTCCCCTWCCCTTCCTGAACCCACTCTGATGTGGCGATACTAGCCCCCTGCTCTCCAGGAAGTAAGTTAGCCTCTCCMTAATCATACGTTCCATAATCTTACATACATGTGATGATAAAGCTATTGGCTGATAGCTTMTTGGCCTCATTGGGTCTTTCCCTGGCTTCCYGATTGGTACAATTACTGCCTCCCACATATATATTGGGGTTAAATAAATATATAAACATATAGATATATATTATACAACTTTTGAAGTTAATGCAATGCCATTGTTAAGTGAGAAAACCACTCTGGATACATTTGGGACAGCTCCTCCAGATGTGAGTATTGAAAAAGATTTTAAATTCAATGTCTATTGATATGAAAAACCATTTCAAAGTAGAGAAGTGTAGGCAAGAGATAATAAAGAAACATTCCATCATTGTTGACAAAGATGGAATATGGAATCTGTCTGATATACACTGCTCKAAAAAATAAAGGGAACACTAAAATAACACATCCTAGATCTGAATGAATGAAACATTTTTATTAAATACTTTTTTCTTTACATAGTTGAATGTGCTGACTACAAAATTCACAGCAGAAATTATCAATGGAAATCAATTTATCAACCCATGGAGGTCTGGATTTGGAGTCACACTCAAAATTAAAGTGGAAAACCACACTACAGGCTGATCCAACTTTGATGTAATGTCCTTAAAACAAGTCAAAATGAGGCTCAGTAGTGTGTGTGGCCTCCACGTGCCTGTATGACCTCCTACAACGCCTGGGCATGCTCCTGATGAGTGGCGGATGTCTCCTGAGGGATCTCCTCCAGACCTGGACTAAAGCATCCGCCAACTCCTGGACAGTCTGTGGTGCAACGTGGCGTTGGTGGATGGAGCGAGACATGTTGTCCCAGATGTGCTCATTGGATTCAGGTCTGGGGAACGGGCGGGCCATCCAGCATCATGCCTTCCTCTTACAGGAACTGCTGACACACTCCAGCCACATGAGGTCTAGCATTGTCTTGCATTAGAAAGAACCCAGGGCCAACCGCACACAGCATATGGTCTCACACAAGGGTCTGGGATCTCATCTCATCTCACCCTCCAAAGAAATGCCACCCCACAACATGACTGACCCACCGCCAAACCGGTCATGCTGCAGGATGTTGCAGGCAGCAGAACGTTCTCCACGGCGTCTCCAGACTCTGTCACGTCTGTCACATGTGCTCATGTGCTCAGTGTGACCTGCTTTCATCTGTGAAGATCACAGGGCGCCAGTGGCGAATTTGCCAATCTTGGTGTTCTCTGGCAAATGCCAAACGTCCCTGTACCGTGTTTGGCTGTAAGCACAACCCCACCTGTGGACGTCGGGCCCTCATACCACCCTCATGGAGTCTGTTTCTGACCGTTTGAGCGACACATGCACATTTGTGGCCTGCTGGAGTCATTTTGCAGGGCTCTGGCAGTGCTCCTCCTAATCCTCCTTGCACAAGGGGAGGTAGGTAGCGGTCCTGCTGCTGGGTTGTTGCCCTCCTACGGCTCCTCCACGTCTCTGATGTACTGGCCTGTCTCCTGGTAGCGCCTCCATGCTCTGGACACTACGCTGACGACACAGCAAACCTTCTTGCCCACAGCTCGCATTGATGTGCCATCCTGGAGACTGCACTACCTGAGCCACTTGGTGTGTTGTAGACTCCGTCTCATGCTACCACTAGAGTGAAAGCACCGCCAGCATTCAAAAGTGACCAAAACATCAGCCAGAGAGAGAAGAACTGAGAGTGTGTCTGTGGTCACCACCTGCAGACCAACCACCCTTTTATTGGGGGTGTCTTGCTATTTGCCTATATAATTCCACCTTTTGCTATTCCATTTGCACACAGCATGTGAAATTTTTGTCAATCAGTGTTGCTTCCTAAGTGGACAGTTTGATTTCACAGAAGTGTGATTGACTTGGAGTTACATATGTTGTTTAAGTGTTCCCTTTATTTTTTTGAGCAGTGTATAAAAGCTTGGGGAACAATACCAGATAGTCTAACTCCTTGACACAGACCGATGGTCTTTAACTGTATGCCAAAGTAAAAAAACGGGATGAGAAATTATTTCTGGAGAATCATGACAGTACATTGCAGAGAGAAAAGGTAGTTTGAAAGCTCTCGGTAACAAAATAAAGACCTTAAAAGGAGAAATTCAACTAATGCAGCAGGAGACATGGGTGAAAAAAGTCAGATTTGACCCCCACTTTTGGGCTCTCTGTCTCCTCCATATATCCTTCCATTGAATCGGGCCAGACAGATCAAGTTTCAAGCATCTGGTCGGCACTGCCTGGCTTTGAGTCAACAGATTCTGATAGCAGTGACGAAAGATGTCTTGGGCAACAAGAACACAAGCTGTAAAGGAAGCAAAGATAAACTTCTAGTGACAGTAAATCACACATAAATCAGCATCTCCAAAACAGTTGGTAGAATGGTCAGAACCTTTAAGCATTCACTGGATATGGTTATCAGAGTTACAGAGGAATGAAAAGTATGTGAACACTTTGGAATTACCTGATTTCTGCATAAATTGTGTCATAATACTTGATCTGATCTTCATCTAAGTGACAACAATAGACAAACACAGTCTGCTTAACACAGTCTGCTTGACAGGTGTTGCCCCACTGTGCACAAAACAATATCCCATTAGCAAGGAAGCTATGGACTCTCTGAGTGATCAAAAATCTATGGGACATGGGTATATAGTTGAAAAGACACCCTAGTTAATCCAAGCTACTCTGATGTATCCTCTCAGTAACCACATTACTTGAACACGACTGTTGTGAGTTGGTTTTGGATCAGCTTCTCATAGGTTTATACAGTCATCCGTTGAAAACCCTGAGTTTATCTATACACAGAGTTCAAGCATTATTTGGAGTGGGAGGGGGTGTGAGGCAGGCTTGGAGTTACTACAATGGACAATGTGATTAATACCAGGCACGTTAGATTTGAGAAAGCAGACGTTCACTTTATGATGACACAATGCTTAACTATTGCATACAACTCTCTAATGGGAAATAACTCCTGGGGGGGGGGGGGGGGACATGTCATAGTGCCAGGACAGTGGGTGATGGTAAATAAATACAGTTGAAGTCAGAAGTTTACATATACCTTAGCCAAATACATTTAAACTCAGTTTTCACAATTCCTGCATTTAATCCAAGTAAAAATTCCTCTTTTTAGGTCAGTTAGGATCACCACTTTATTTTAAGAATGTAAAATGTCAGTGATATTAATAGAATGATTCACGTTGTGTATTTCTTGTCATACTTCCCGTGGATTAGCTTCAGACATATAATCAGTTCTAATCAGTACTCTCAAAACGACAGGAATTGGATTCATTATTCCACCTAGGTACACTTTATTCTCATCATACAGTTTCCGCATGTTGGGGTAGTTCTCAGAGAGTCTTTAACAACAACTCAATTAGCATTTGGGTAGCATTGCCTAAATTGGGTTTAATGGGTCAAACATTTAAGTTGTTTTATACAGTCTGGGGTTGCCTTCGGTAGCAGAGATTATCACAACGTTTACCACAAGAAGAGGTAAGTATGAGTAGGTGAATTTTGGCCCATTCCCTGACAGAGCTGGTAGTAACTCTCATGATAAAACTGTGTACCGCATTTGTGCACCTGTTTTAATGTGGATGGGGGGCCTGCTTGTCGCAGCACATGCTTTTCAGTGTGGCTGGCGCCACACAATTTCGATGGGATGGAGTCAGGGCGTGGGATGGCCAACTCCCAATACTTGAGCGTTTGTTGTCCTTAAGCCATAACTTTGGAAGTATGCTTGGGGTCATTGTCCATTTGGAAGACCCAATTGCGACCAAGCTTTAACTTCCTGACTGATGTCTTGAGATGTTGCTTCAATATATCCACATAATTTTCCTTCCTTGRTGTTACGGATACAGGTATCCTGTGTGTGTGTATCCTGTGTGTGTATTTATTTTCTCCCCTTCTCCCCTCACAGGTGGCAATAATCATTCCCCAATCAGTCACCAATCAGGCATCAATCAGAAGACACACCTCCTCCTGTTTCCATTATCCAAATCACAACCCCTTTCCCTTGGTTTAAAAACCCATTCAGTTGTTTTCTTTGGAGCTCAATCTCTCTGTCATGCAATCTCTCTGTAGATCTCTTGTTTGTGCAACTACATGTCACATTGTCCGTTACCCTGTGAGTATTGTTTTTGTTATGGTGTTTGACTGTTTGTTTGATGGTGGGAAAAAGGGGTAGAAAGACAAGTCGCCCATGGGCATACACTACCCGTAGGAATACTTTGTCTAAGAACACTAGTTAGAACTGGGCGGACCACCCACTGTATTTTTGGTTAGTTAGTTAGCTGTTGTTGAAGTAGGCTAGTCTAGGTTAGGGGTGTTTTTGGATATGTTTCTTTCCTTGGGTCCAGTTCAGCCCCTTTTCCTGCCCCCCCTTTACCGTGTGTTTAGCAAATAAACCATGAGTGTTTGACGGTCATTTAGTTGTCTGTGGTTTTTCGTTCTCACTTTTCACTTATTTGCATGAGTTATGTTACGGGTCTCGTTGCCATCCCTTCCTAGACTGTAGAGCAAAAGGGATTTGTAACATAAGTGGGGGCTTGTGCGGGATTTGAACCCGGGACCTCTCGCACAGTTTCACGAGCAGCAAACAAAACTAGAGGAACTCCCTCATCCCAGTCTCTCAGATTCCAAACAATATTTACGTAGCATAGACTTCAGTGTCTGATGCCATCGTTCAACCCTGAGACTCTGGGTGATATGCGCTTGCCACACGGTGCGTAATTGACAACGATTTTAACACCTGCTTGAAGAGCTTTGATAGGAAATTGGTACCTTGATCACTTTGTACCACCTTAGGTAACCTGAATGTCAAAGTATTTAATTAAGGCTTTACTCACTACCGGAGCAGTAATCCTTCGCAGAGGAATGGCCTCTGGGTATCTTGTTGCCATACACATAACCGTTAACAGAAACTGGTTACCCGATTTTTTTTGTTATTTTTTTTCTTTTACGATTTCTTTTTTTCTTCGGTAACGGTCCAACACAATCAACCACCACATGTTCGAATGGTTCACCTATGACAGGTATTGGACAAAGAAGAGCAGGAGGAATAACCTGATTTGGTTTTCCTGTTATCTGACATGTGGCATGTCCGACAGAACTGAGCCACATCTTGTTTTAAACCTGGCCAAAAGAAATGTCGAAGGATCCGATCATAAGTTTTTGTAATTCCTAAATGACCAGACCACTGGTGATCATGAGCAAGGGACAACACATTTTGTCGAAAGGCTGTAGGAATCACTATTTGGTAAACAGCATTCCAGTCTCCGCCAGCGTCAAAATGGGATGTCCACTTACGCATGAGGAGATTACCATCAATGAAGTAAGCCACGTTCTTCTTTACGTCTTCCAATGAGACAGCACTAGAAAAACATTTAGCAAGCTTGTTGTCAACCTTTTGGTTAGCAATCAGCTGCTCACGAGTGACTGGTAACTGTAATCAGTAACTGTAATCATTATTGCTGGTAATCAGCAATAATTTCAACATACTTCGATTCTTCCCTGGGCTGTTTGTCAGAGGTGATCAGCTTCCCAGAGYTAGCACCCAACCTCTTGATCAAACTCTTTGAACAGAACAGTGTTCGACAAATCTATCACGTCACCCACTTGTCGTGCCTGAGCACGAGTGACAGCACAAGCGGGGAACACATGTGGATAACTCTGCCAGCTCATTGGAGAGAGTGGATCAAAACGGGGCAATGTGGCTGGAGTTTTACCCTCGCCCTCGTTCTCAGACACCAATGGGCTTACAGGAGCCGCAACATCCCCTACAGGGGTAGTAGACTCAGGCAGCGGTAATACAAGCACCTGCTCTTCCAACYACTTAACACTAGCTGTTTAACCTCCGCCTTAACTACACTCTGCGGAATCGATAAAGAATAATGGTCAGCCAAGGTCTGTAAATCAACTCTACGACATTTGTCAAAAACCTCCCATGAAGGGTTATCCAAAAAGGATTTCAAATCAAAAGTAGCCATCTTGAACTACTACACACGAGCCAACAAATAGCAAACACTAATGCTATGACGCTCAACACTGAACTATAACAATCTGCACGAGCGGCATGGGTGTCAGTAATGACAGATCCRGGAAGAGCCCCCATGTTACGGATACAGATATCCTGTTAACTCCGTATTAGCTGGCGTTCCCAATTGTAGTGCATACCTTGATGATTTAGTAATTTATTCGTCTGAGTGGTCAGATCATGTTAACTCTCTAAGGGTAGTATGTGAACGTTTGGCAGCTGCTTCTCTAACCCTGAACTTGGCAAAGTGCGAGTTTGGGAAGGCTACTGTTACCTATCTCGGCAAAGAGGTCGGCCATGGACAGGTGCGCCCTGTTGATGCCAAGGTCTTGGCTATAACTGTATTTCCCGCACCTACCMCCAGACGASAGCTACGCCGCTTTTTAGGGATGGTTGGCTACTACCGTAGTTTCTGTAAAAATYTCTCTGCGGTAGTTGCTCCATTAACCGATTTGCTCAGTCCGGCTAGAGTGTTTGAGTGGTCCCCTGATTGCAAGGTAGCTTTATCTGCTAAAGCACTCTTTAGTAATAACCCTGTACTTGCTGCTCRGGATTTTGAGTGACCATTTAAACTGGAGGTAGATGCTAGTGCCAGAGGTGCTGGTGCTGTTCTACTGCAGCAGGACAAGAGTTGAGTGGATCATCCTGTTTGTTTTCTCGTAAGTTTAACCAATGTCAGGCAAACTATGCAACTATTGAACAAGAAGCTCTTGCTTTATTGTTATCTCTGCAATACTTTGAAGTATATATTGGTTCCAGTGCCCTACCAGTGATCGTATATGCTGATCATAACCCCTTAGTGTTTCTCCACCGTATGTACAACCAGACCCAGCGCCTTATGCGTTGGGCGCTTATTGTGCAGAATTATAATTTGGAGATCCGCCACAAAGGTTCTGATAATGTAGTAGCAGATGCTTTGTCTCGTGTGTGAAAATGATTTTTGTAAGGTTAACTTTGTTATTCTTGTGGGTATTCATTGGAAATACTTTGTTCGCAATCCCCATGGTTGCTCTTAAGGGTGCTCTTGTGTATTTCTTTTCTCCCCTTCTCCCCTCACAGGTGGCAAAAATCATTCGTCAGTCATCAATCAGAAGACACATCTCCTCTTGTTTACATTATCCAATCACAACCCCTTTCCCTTGGTTTAAAAACCCATTCAGTTGTTTTCTCTGGAGCTCAATCTCTGTCATGCAATCTCTCTGTAGATCTCTTGTTTGTGCAACTACATGTCACTTTGTCCGTTACCCTGTGTATTGTTTTTATGGTGTTTGTTTGATGGGGGTAGAAAGACAAGTCGCCCATGGTCATACACTACCCGTAGGAATACTTTGTCTAAGAACACTAGTTAGAACCCACTGTATATTTTTGGTTAGTTAGTTGTTGTTGAAGTAGGCTAGTCTAGRTTAGGGGTGTTTTTGGATATTTGTTTCTTTCCTTGGGTCCAGCTCAGCCCCTCTTCCTMCCCCCCCTTTACCGTGTGTTTAGCAAATAAACCATGAGTGTTTGACGGTCATTTAGTTGTCTGGTTTTTCGTTCTCACTTTTCACTTTTTCACTGTTATAATTTGCATGAGTTATGTTACGGGTCTCGTTGCCATCCCCCCCTAGACTGTAGAGCAAAAGGGATTCGTAACACTTGTGATGCCATCTATTTTGTGAAGTGCACCAGTCCCTCCTGCAGCAAAGCATCCCCACAACATGATGCTGCCACCCCGTGCTTCACGGTTGGGATGGTGTTCTTTGGCTTGCAAGCCTCCCCCTTTTTCCTCCAAACATAACTATGGCCAAAAAGTTATATTTTTGTTTCATGAGACCATAGGACATTTCTCCGAAAGTACGATTTTTGTCCCCATGTGCAGTTGCAAACTGTAGTCTGGCTTTTTATGGCGGTTTTGGAGCAGTGGCTTCTGCCTTGCTGAGCGGCCTTTAAGGTTGTCGATATAGGACTCGTTTTACTGTGGATATAGATACTGTTGTACCCGTTTCCTCCAGCATCTTCACAAGGTCCTTTGCTGAGGTACTGGGATTGATTTGCACTTTTTGCTCCAAAGTACGTTCATCTCTAGGAGACAAAATGCGTCTCCTTCCTGAGTAGTATGATGGTTGCGTGGTCCCATGGTGTTTATACTTGCGTACTATTGTTTGTACAGATGAACGTGGTACCTTCCAGCATTTGGAAATTACTCCCAAGGATGAACCAGACTTGTGGAGGTCTACCATTTTTTTTTCCTGAGGTCTTGGCTGATTTCTTTTGATTTTCCCATGATGTCAAGCAGAGGCACTGAGTTTGAAGGTAGGCCTTGAAATACATCCACAGGTACACCTCCAATTGACTCAAATTATGTAAATTATGTCAATTAGCCTATCAGAAGCTTCTAAAGCCATGACATCATTTTCTGGAACTTTCTAAGCTGTTTATAGGCACAGTCAACCTAATGTATGTAAACTTCTGACCCACTGGAATTGTGATACAGTGAGTTACAAATGAAATAATCTGTCTGTAAACAATTGTTGGAAAAATTACTTGTCATTCTCAAAGTAGATGTCCTAACTGACTTGCCAAAGCTATAGTTTGTTAACAAGAAATTTGTGGAGTGGTTGAAAAACACTTATGTTGGGGTCATTAAAACTCGTATGTAAACTTCTGACTTCCAACTGTATGTAACAGACACATTAGGGCCAAAATGGGAAGGTCCTAATGAAGTTTTGCTCATAACGATGTCAGCAGTAAAAGTTAAGGGAAAATCACGATGGATACATGTCATTCATTGCAAGGTTGTCCATTTTGATGACAAAGTGGACCCTGGAGAATAAAGAACTGATTGATTAGCAATTGGGGCCAATCTCGGGTGAAGAAGCATAGTAAGATGATCAGAACCTGATAAGCTTCTATGTTGTATACCGCAGTCGTCATATTAGGGATATCTAGGTGAAATGTCCAACATTTTCCTGAAAATTGGGACATGCTTACTTATGGAAATCTGTGAAATATCAATTTCTCTTGAAACCAGGACATGTTACTTTTGTTTCKTTCGTTACAGGTTATGAGAATCTATCGTCTGAGACTGCAGCAATATCCTTTGATTCAAGGACTGTACCTGAAGTGCAACCAGTRGAACGGAAGAAGAATTCCTCACTATCGGCAGACTGTCAGAACATCATGTCTAATAGTTATCTATGTGGGACTGATACCAGTGTGGAAGAGCTGGTCACTTTTAAAGGACTTGGTGAATGATTACCTTGCCAATAGGACGATTTGAATATTATTGTCTTGTAGACAAACATTTGTGAGTTTCTTAACACAAGATGTACATCACCATTACACCTGTTAATACTATTTCTTATTGTAACAGCAAGTACAATGTGCCCTTTGTGTTTTATAGAAATACAAGGTGTTTAATGTGAATGACTATGCTTACTGCATAAATATATATTTTTTGTCTTGTTTTTAAATTGTTTTCTAAAAAATACATTTGAAGTATTTCCTTTAAAAATGGTCTAGGGGGAGTAAGAATGTCGAAGATAAATACACAACGCAGAGACAGAGGACAAGAGTCATAACGATCAATGGAAAGTGTTTTTTCTGTAATAGGGAATTTATGATCAATGGTTCAGAAACATGGGAGGAATATGTCTTCTGAAATGGGATACTTGTTATTTGGCCATTGGCTAATTTTATTGCAAGGAATTCTAATTGGTCAACCACAGGCTAGGGCTGGGTTATAAAACTACATGCTGTTCTGTCGAGAGAGAGAACCACTGGAGAGAATCACCGAGGACAGGAGAGAAATGACCATCTACCTCCCTATATGATTTCTCCTTTTTGAATAAACCTATTTTCCTCCACCTGATTTGCTTTGAAGTTTCTGTTATTGAAGAATAACAAATTGCTAACACTATGTATGCCATATCGCCGCCCACCTGCCCCGTAATCCCCGGTCTAGATGCTCCTAACATCTCTCCGTTGAACCTGTATCTCCCTGGACCTGTACCACCCTCACTGCCTCAGCATATGACACCCTTCTCTCCACTCACTTGTTGCACCTCCACTGCCTGCTCCATTGCCTCACACCATCATATGGGACACTATSAGCACCCCCACAGCTGCAGCACGTTGGTTGTACACCACCCCCCCCCACTTCCCATACTCATGCTCCCCTCCACACCTTTCTTTTTAAAGGCTGTTGCCACATGCACAAACCTCTGGCAATTAGAACATCTTAAAGGCTCCATCCCTTGTTGCTTGCAATCTTTGAACATTCACTAGAACGCCTCAAGMTGTTGCTGACKTCTTTAGTGCTAACACTCACAGGCACTCCTGTTATCACCCCTTTAATCCACTGCTTCCCTGCTTGATCAGTCCAGCTGCCCAACACCACCTTACACTTCCTCAGAGCTCAATTTCCACATGATTTATTACAATATTTAGTTGAGGTTTAGGGTTCAGTGAATGATTTATTCCAAATACAATACTTTTAGTTTTAGAAATGTTTAGGGCTGGCGTATTCCTTMCTACCCACTGAAACTAAATGCAACTGAGTATTTCAGTCGCTGACGTGTATAGTGTTGAGTCATCCGCATACGTACTGTAGACACTCTGGCTTTACTCAGTCAGTGGCATGTCGTTAGTAAAGATTGGAAAAAAAGCTACCCTGGGGTATTCCTGATTCTACCTGGATTATGTTTGAGAGGCTTCCATTAAAGAACACTGTTCTGTTAGACGAGTATCTCTTTATCCACATTATAGCAGGGGGTGTAAAGCTCTAACACATACGTTTTCCAGCAGCAGACTATGATCGATAATGTCAAAAGCTGCACTGAAGTCTAAAAAGACAGCCCCCACAATCATTTTATCATACATTTCTCTCAGCCAATCAGTCTCACACATACATTCATTAACGATTGATACAGGAGCTCCGATCAACCCACGTCCCAACAACCTGCTCGTTCACCCTGTTTGTTCAGAACCTAACTGAGTAAAAACCCAAATGGACAACTAGAAAAAGCTCAAACCAAGTTTATTCACCCACTTGGTCATACAGCTGCAAAAACAAGGAATGATTACACAAGCACATATATTTATAACCTAATAGGTGCGGTCAACTCCTTACACATCTAGACAACTAATATATTTCTGTTTCTAGGCAGGAATATAATTGGTTCAACTCACTGGTGTAGTCACAGCCCTGCCTGTTACTAAAACATTCATGGGCGTGGAATGTATGTGTGCGGTAGTACTGCAGCAGTAGTGGCATTGTGGCGTGCCTCTCTGGCCCCCCTCCCAGAGGTTTCTTCTCACTTTGTCACGTCTGCTCCCTCTCTGGCGCTCGAGGCCGCCAGGCTGCTCATCATTACACACACCTGTCACCATCGTTACGCACACCAGCGCTTCATCGGACTCACCCGGACTCCATRACGTTATTAATTACCTCCCCTATATCTGTCACTTCCTCAGTTTCTTTCCCGAGTCAGCATTAATGTTGTTATGTGTCCCTTGTCCAGACGACGTAGTTCGTGTTTTGTTTCCTGTCTGTTTATTCATTAAATATTCACTCCCTGTACTTGCTTCTCGTCTCTCAGTGTCTGTCCTTACACACTTCATCTGTTGACTTGACCTCGAGACGCATTCCTCACTCCTCCCTAGTTCCGCAGCCATCCTGCCTTATCAGAGACTAACAAATACCTTTCACCTCTCCTCTCAGAAACATGGAACAGAATATGAAGCTTTTACTATCAATAACTTTCCATTTCCCTAGTCCCATCTACCCTTCATTGAACCCAACATATACATTCCTTATACATGTAAAGTAATTAATGTGTTCACTAGTATAGTAACATGAATCAGTACATTTCAAGCTAGAGTCTAACAACCCTTACCAATGTCCCTTACCAATTCAGTGCACTGCATATTAGGAATATCCAGTCACAAATGACACTATACGGTGGTACCACAAGGTGGGGTCAATTAACCTTATAATATGCCAATCTACTACATGGGCACTTTGTTCACAATGTTGACGTCAGCAAATCTGCCGGTACAGTTGAATACGGGATTCATCCGTGAAGAGCACACTTCTCCAGCGTGCCAGTGGCCATCGAAGGAGAGCATTTGCCCACTGAACTGCAGTCAGGTCAAGACCCTGGTGAGGACGACGAGCATGCAGATGAGCTTCCCTGAGGCAGTTTCTGACAGTTTATSCAGAAATTATTCGGTTGTGCAAAACCACAGTTTCATCAGCTGTCCAGGTAACTGATCTCAGATAATCCCYCAAATTAAGAAGCCAGATTTGGAGGTCCTGGGCTGTAGTGGTTACACGTGATCTGTGGTTGTGAGGCCAGTTGGACGTACTGCCAAATTCTCTAAAACAACATTGGCTTGTGGTAGAGAAATTAATATTCTGGTAGTCAGCATGCCAATTGCACACTCCCTCAAAACTTGAGACGTCACACAACACAATGTCACAGATAAAACTTCACATTTTAGAGTGGCCTTTAATTGTCCCCAGCACAAGGTGCACCTGTCAAGTGGATGGATTATCTTGGCAAAACAGAAATGCTCCGTAACAGGGATGTAAACAAATTTGTGCACAAAATTTGAGAGAAATAAGCTTTTTGTGCGTACTGTATGTAATAAGAACAGTACCAGCCAACCAGCATTCTGGGCTCAAACCACCCAGTTTATAAACAGTAACATTGTTTAGAGAAAAGACAAAGAGCATGCAGTTGTTATAGTGAGGCCTCTGAAACCTATGTGCCTGCATGCATTGATACACTGATTACGCAATGTTTGTGTCGTGTGCCTCATGTTACCTTTGACCCTGACCTTTGTCCATACAAATGTAATGGTGTGACCTCACTCTCTTTGCCCTCTGCCTCACAGCTTCTCATCGTCTCACTCAACTGTGTGTCGCCAGTTCTTATGATAGTTTCTTTATATTCTTGAGAACTTTGCAAAATATTTCTTGGGAGTTTCTCAATTAATAATTTGAYGATGAGTGATGGACAAGATCCAAATTCAGTCAATTGATTATGCAACAGGTAAACCCATAAATTAGGTGTCTTGACAGCATGCAATCATTCTGCAAAAGATTATCTGAATGTATAATTTCGCAAAGTCCTTCAGTCATCCTCCATCATTCTAAAGTGTACAAGTGGGGATCTAATTTGTTCAGGGACAGAAGCTAACAGTCTTACATGTAGATGGATACAACCAGCAGGTGGAGATAGAATTGTATTCTGTAAATAGAAAGTCAGGAGTGAACTGACCTGTGGTGGAGGAGGTGCAGTTATTACAAAAGGTTGACTGTGCTCTCTTTACAAAACAAGAAAAAAATCATAATACCCAATATCCAGGCAAATATGCCATGCTTGTATACACAGTTCTGTACCATTCCTTGTAATAATGAGCATTTCTTACATACAGGAACATCGCTAAGTGACAGTGTGGGAAGAGTGTACAGAGGGCTATTTCTCCAGCGTTGCTTCAGCATCCAAAAGACTGCCTCCTGCCTTGTCTATGGTGCCAGACAGGTAAATACTGTACGTACCAACATTATTCATAGGTCAAGTCATAGTCATATAAATCAGTTTGTTTATCCATGTGTAATCATGTATACTTTTGGTCAATTAAGTTAGTCAGGGCATCATCATGTGTTCCCTCTGAGTCTATCATTGTGTGTGTTATATACTCACAACTAAAGTAACTAAATTGAATGTTATTAAAATCCCACAGAGAAAGGAAGTAGGCCTACCACAATCGTGCCAATCTCTTCAAGGCATTCATGATATTGCAGTGAATATGCTGTCAAGTGACACATCTTGGTGTCAACGGCTGTGAACAAGACCATTACAACTTTGGTAAAATGAGTAGAGTGAAAGTGAATGAATTGAGAAAATATGTTATGAGGAGGTGACGCAGCCTGTGCTTGAAATCCAATGACCAAATACTGTGGTATTCTGCTTACCTAAAATGGGGAAGTTACAGTGGTGGAAAAAGTCCCCCATTTTCCTACTTGAGTAAAAAGGTACCTTAATAGAAAATGACTCAAGTAAAAGTGTAAGTACTACTTGAATAAAACTCCAAAAGTATTTGGTTTTAAATATACTTAAGTATCAAAAGTAAATATAGTTGCTCAAATATACTTAATAATCAAAAGTAAAACTATAAATCATTTCAAATATACCTACCTATATTAAGCAAACCAGATGACAGCACAATGAAAAAAAWATATTACGGATAGCCAGCGGCACACTCCAACACTCAGACATAATTTACAAAAAAAGCATTTATGTTTAGTGAGTCCGCCAGATCAGAGGTAGTAGGGGTGACCAAGGATGTTCTCTTGATAAATGAGCGAATTGGACAATTTTCCTGTTAAGCATTCAAAATGTAACGAGTACTTCAGGGTGTCAAGGAAAATGTATGGAGTAAAAAGTACATTCTTTAAGAATGTAGTGAAGTAAAAGTAGTCAAAAATAGAAATAGTAAGGTAAAGTACAGATACCCCCCAAAATTACTTAAGTAGTACATTAAAGTATTTTTACTTAAGTACTTCACACCACTGTGGAAGTTGTCATGCAAAAATTCCTCTATCCTCTTTCTGACTTTAGTCTTGGACTATGTTAGCCATATTTTGGTTAAAAGGACAGTCAAAGAGTAGGTTGATCAGTTTGATCAACCTAGGGACATCACATAGTCAATATATTTTGCATTACCCAGGAAGAATGTACGGTAGGTATGTGTATTGTAATTGATTTATCCTTTTGATTTTGAGTGGACATTGGAAGGCCCTTTTTTCACTGTCATTCAAATAAAGTAACCATTGATGTATGTAATACCTCAATTTATATCCTGAGGCTAAAAGTGGATGACATTTGATATTTCACTTTAAAAATGGAAATGACGCTGATCGAAGCTGATCGTAAATGACGGAACAGAAGGAAATGATGGAGGTGGAGATTAAGGTGTAAATAAATGGCAACAAAAATTGGATCGGGCCAAGAAAACACACCTTTGCACAACTTATCTGCTGACACAGATCTCACATTGTGCAATCAGACCATCCTTCGCTCTCTGCTGCTGGGACGATTGGCTATAGAATCCATTCACCGGGGTTGTGTATAGAAGGGCAAAGCATGACAAAATGTTTTGCAATGGAAAACAAAAATCTTTGTTCTATTTTACAGTAAATACTGCTACTTTTTGTCAAATGTTTTTTCTCAACTGAACATGACCCTGGTTTTACAGTACAGTTGGTTCTTATACAATAACATGGTAAACAGCCAATATGGCTGCACTGAGTTGTGTAACAGATATGKATGCTCTTACAGTGTAYCATACTTTATACTTACAGCTTAACCCGGGTTCTCAATGTTGTCCAAATGTTTACAGTTTGAAGACTCTTCTGAGTAAACAAGTTGAGGATCAACTGCAATAAAACAAATGGCATTTTCACCAGCCGTACCTATGAAGGTTCTTCATAAACCTTCCAGACTTCATGTAAACCTCGTTTTACAGGCTTTTTATTTAAGTGGTCAGTTTGTCATCCAAATTAGGGCAATGCACATGTGTGTGTAATCAAATAACGGTTAAGTACCTGAGAAAGGTCTTCTCCGGAGTCACCAATGGAATCAAATATAGTTGTGGACACAAATGTGTTTTTGCAATAGGAAAGTCTGTTGGGCATACTTGAGGAATGATTTGTTRATTATCCTATGCCAAATAATTGTTTCCATTTACATCAGCACTTTTGAAAATAAATACAGCGAAAGATTGTTTAAAAGTGTTTTATGGAAAATGCCAATAAAGGCACTTAGCACAGTCATACTGTGTGGAACTTCAAATGGGGAGGCATTGCCATGAAATTGGTATTGTTTTTGGCACAAACAAACACCCAATAAAACAATTTGTCTATTTGTGTTGTTGATGGATTTGTGTGATCTATCGTTTTAACTATTGCCTTTGAAATGGAAGACTCATCCTGCACAAACAGGCAATGCAATGACAACTTGTTGTTCTGCATTGCATAGCACGTTAATTAAAATGACCCCCAAAACACCAATTAAAATAAAGACCTCTGGGACATTGTCAGAGATTAATTACAATGAACAGACCATCTAAGAAGAGGGTACAGTATGCKTCTGGTAATCCGTAAACTAGTCAGTGTCTAACAACCCATGAGTTTTGCAAAGGAAGAAAACCCACAGCTCAGGTGAGGCTCATGAAAAACTCTGGGTCAAATGTACYGGTATGTACAACTGCTGCCTAGTGTTAACCTTTTTCTGCTGTCTGCAGGTGTGGCCCACTGAGGATGCAGCCCAAGTATAGCAGCCTGGGCAACATCAGTTACTTCACCCAGATGGACCAGAGAGCTGTGAAAGTCTTCCTGTCAAGGGTCAGCTGAAGAAGACATCCACGTGGAACTTTCAAAAGGTAGGTTTTGCATATGGGTGAACAATTATTTTTCTAATGTACAGTACCAGTCAAAAGTTTGGACACACCTACTCATTTAAGGGTTTTTCTTAATTTTTACTATTTCCTACATTGTAGAATAATAGTGAAGACATTAAAAAACTGTGAAATAACATATATGGAATCATGTAGTAACCAAAAAAAGWAAATTTTACATTTGAGATTCTTCAAAGTAGCCACCCTTTGCCTTGATGACAGCTTTTCACACTCTTGGCATTCTCTCAACCAGCTTCATGAGGAATGCTTTTCCAAAAGTCTTGAAGGAGTTCCCACATATGCTGAGCACATGTTGGCTGCTTTTCTCTGCGGTCCAACTCATCCCAAACCATCTCGATTTGGTTGAGGTCAGGTGATTGTGTAGGCCAGTTCATCTGATGCAACACTCCATCACTCTCCTTGGTCAGATTGACCTCCAGGCTGTGTAAGGGCTTTGTCCTGTTGAAAAACTAATGATAGTCCATCTAAGCACAGACCAGATGGGATGGCGTATCGCTGCAGAATGCTGTGGTAGCCATGCTGGTTAAGTGTGCCTTGAATTATAAATAAATCAGACAGTCTCACCAGCAAAGCAACCCCACACCATCACACCTCCTCCTCCATGAATCACGGTGGGAACCACACATGCGGAGATCATCCGTTCACCTACTCTGCGTCTCACAAAGACACAGCGGTTGGAACCAAAACTCTCAATTTGGACTCATCAGACAAAAGGACAGATTTCCACAGTCTAATGTCCATTGCTTGTGTTTCTTGGCCAAGCAAGTATTTTGTTCTTATTGGTGTCCTTTAGTAGTGGTTTCTTTGCAGCAATTCGACCATGGAGGCCTGATTCACGCAGTCTCCTCTGAACAGTTGATGTTGAGATGTATATGGTACTTGAACTCTGTGAAACATTCATTTGGCCTGCAATCTGAGGTGCAGTTAACACTAATGAACTTATCCTCTGCAGCAGAGGTAACTCTGGGTCTTCCTTTTCTGTGGCGGTCCTCATGAGAGCCAGTTTCATCATTGCGCTTGATGGTTTTTGCAACTGCACTTGAAGAAACTTTCAAAGTTCTTGACATTTTCAGGATTCACTGACCTTCATGTCTTACAGTAATGATGGACTGTCATTTCTTTTTGCTTATTTGAGCTGTTCTTGCCATAATTGGTTAATAATATGGACTCTTTTACCAAATGGGCTAACTTCTGTAAACCATCCCCACCTTGTCACAACACAACGGATTGGCTCAAACGCATTAAGAGGGAAAGAATTCCACAAATTAAATGCATTCCAGGTGACTACCTCATGAAGCTGGTTGAGAGAATGCCAAGAGTGTGCAAAGCTGTCATCAAGGCAAAGGGTGCCTACTTCGAAGAATCTCAATATAACATGTATTTTGATTTGTTTAACACTTTTTTGCTTACTACATGATTCCATATGTGCTATTTCATATTTGTGATGTCTTCACTATTGTTCTACAATGTAGAAAATAGTAAACATTAGAAAACCCCAAAATGAGTAGGTGTGTCCAACTTTTGACTGGTACTGTATGTCTTTCAGGTTTGGTAAGTACAAAAAATGTAATAAAAAACAAAAACTACATTACCAGCTAAAATATTGCAATCAGATTAAAGATACTTTGAAAAACTAGATGATTACTTCTTGGATTACTTCTTAAATACAGAAATTATGTTAGTGAAAAAATATATATACACATTATGACACCAATCTGTTTTGTTAATGACATTCAAGTTAGCATTGAAAAAAAGTGCAAGTTCAAGTTTGTTCRACCTAAGGAAGTCTGAGCACCTGTCAGAGACCACTATGATGACACACCAAATGCGTTTGATGGATACATTTTGTCTTCTTCTAATGCTTCTTAAGGATAAAGTAAGCCAAAAGTAACAGAAAGTAATCAGTGTGTTACTGAGTCCAAAAGTMACTTTACTGATTACAGTTTTGGACAGGTAACTAGTAACTAACATGTTACATTTAGAAAGTAACCTCACCATGTCACGCCCTGACCTTAGAGAGCCTTTTTATGTCTCTATTTGGTTTGGTCAGGGTGTGATTTGGGGTGGCATTCTATGTTTTTGTTTTCTATGATTTTGTATTTCTATGTTTTGGCTGGGTATGGTTCTCAATCTAAATCTATCYTTGTCTCTGATTGGGAACCATACTTAGGTAGCCCTTTTCCCTCCTTTCTTTGTGGGAAGTTAACTTTGTTTGTGGCACATAGCCCTTKAGCTTCACGGTTGTTTTGTATTGTTTATTGTTTTTGTCGGCGTCATTTCTAAATCAAAGGAATATGTACGCTCAACACTCTGCGCTTTGATCTACTTCCTTTGACGGCAGTCACACACCAACCCGGTTTCTAGGCTAATAGCAAATACGCATCAGGAAGCAGGAATATGTTCTTTGGCATTTCCTGGTATCTTAGTGAGATTTCCTCCAATGAATAGACTAACGAGAACCAGAACCACTCTTTCCTATCAGTGCAATTAATGCATGATTACATGAATAGCCTACCTACCATCACGTATGGTTCCTGCGTTAGGATAAAGGATAAACACTGGATGTGTCATCTCAATAGGAAATGACCTTTACATTTCTTTCGAAGAATGTTATAGATTGAGCAGAATCCTAAAATAGGTTACAGATATCCACGTCAACACGTTTAATTGATAAGTAAAATAGGTTCCGTTAAAACCAACCGCAGTGACGCCCACGCTCAATGCGCTTGTAGGCGCGCGCTTAAATAGCCGGACTCGTTTCTGGACCAAAGAAAGAAAGCATCCTTTTGAATCCAAGGAGAACTGCATTAGCCTACACAATGATGGTATGTGGAAACATATGTTTAGTCTGTATTGAAAACGGTGGTTTTAGTTCATTGCAATTAACGGAATATGAAATTGTGAACCGAATGCTTTATAAACAAACTGAATGACAACCTGTCTGTTCTTTCTTCACAGCTCTTTTTTACGGTGATGCTAGTCWGTGCTGATGCCAGTATGGCACTTCACGCCCAAACTTTCAAAAAAGATGATCCGTACTCCGGTCGTTCGTTAGTGTGTGATCGCTGTCCACCTGGAACGTACCTCCGCGCGCCCTGCAGTGCCACCCGAAAGAGCGACTGTGCGAAATGTCCCAAAGGGGCATACACAGAATTTTGGAACCACATCTCCATGTGCCTGCGCTGCAGCATGTGCGCCGAGAACCAGGTTGTCAAGCAGGAGTGTTCTCCATCCAACAACTGCGAGTGCGAGTGCAAGGAGGGTTACTACTTCAACAAGAGATACGAAGCATGCATCAAACATAAAGAATGCCCCCCTGGTTATGGAGCGAATAKTACAGGTATGACAAAAAAATWGCCAGTTATACGCACGGAAAAAAATAATAATAGGCCTACGAGAAATGACTATTTCCACTTAAGTCTATGATAACAAAGTGTTTTAATCATAATAGTCGATAGTTCCATATGCATACATTGAATGTTCACATGTCTCAGTATTATTCTGACTGCGTTTGTCTTTGTTTGGATTGTAAAAAGAGAAAAATGGCATTTGGTATCAATACCGAATTTACTAATTAAGGCGAATTTAAGGAATACTTCAATTATTTTACAGTGCATTCGGAAAGTATTCAGACCCCTTGACTTTTTCCACATTTTGTTATGTTACAGCCTTATTCTAAAATTGATTACATATTTTTTTTCTTCTCATCAATCTACACACATTACCCCATAATGATGAGCAGAAACAGGTTTAGATATTTTTGCAAAAATAAAAAATAAATATCACATTTACATAAGTATTCTGACCCTTTACTCAGTACTTTGTTGAAGCACCTTTGGCAGCTATTACAGCCATGAGTCTTCTTGGGTATAATGCTACAAGCTTGGCACACCTGTATTTGGAGTTTCTCCCATTCTTCTCTGCAGATCCTCTCATGCTCTGTCAGGTTGGATGGGGAGCGTTGCTGCACAGCTATTTTCAGGTCTCTCCAGAGATGTTTGATCAGGTTCAAGTCTGGGCTCTGGCTAAGCCACTCAAGGACATTCAGAGACTTYTCCCGAAGCCACTCCTGCATTGTCTTGGATATGTGCTTAGGGTCGTTGTSCTGTTGGAAGGTGAACCTTCGCCCCCAGTCTGAGGTCCTGAGCGCTCWGGAGCAGGTTTTCATCAAGGATCTCTCTGTACTTTGCTCCGTTCAGCTTTCCCTCGATCCTGAGTAGTGACCCAGTCTCTGCTGCTGAAAACATCCCCATAGCATGATGCTGCCACCACCATGCTTCACCGTAGGGATGGTGCCAGGTTTCCTCCAGACATGARGCTTGGCATTCAGGTCAGAGTTCAATCTTGGGTTCATCAGATCAGATAATCTTGTTTCTCATGGTCTGAGAGTCCTTTAGGTACCTTTTGTCAAACTCCAAGTGGGCTGTCATGTGTCTTTTACTGAGGAGTGGCTTACGTCTGGCCATTCTACCACAAAGGCCTGATTGGTGGAGTGCTGCAGAGATGGTTGTCCTTATGGAAGGTTCGCCCATCTCCACAGAGGAACTCTGGAGCTCTTTGAGTGGCCATCGGGTTCTTGGTCACCTCACTGACCAAGGCCCTTCTCCCCTGATTGCTCAGTTAGGCCTGTCGGCCAGCTCTAGGAAGAGTGTTGGTGGTTCCAAACTTCTTCCATTTAAGAATGATGGCGGCCACTGTGTTCTTGGGGACCTTCAATACTGCAGAAATGTTTTGGTACCCTTCCCCAGATCTGTGCCTCGACACAATCCTGTCTCGGCGCTCTACGGACAATTATTTCGACCTCATGGCTTGGTTTTTGCTCTGACATGCACTGTCAACTGTGGGACCTTWTATAGACAGGTGTGTTTCTTTTAAATAATGTCCGATCAATTGAATTTACCACAGGTGGACTCCAATCAAGTTGTAGAAACATCTCAAGGATGATCAATAGAAACAGGATGCATCTGAGCTCAATTTCAAGTCTCATAGCAAAGGGTCTGAATACTTATGTAAATAAGGTATCTGTTTTTATTGTTAATACATTTGCAAACATTTATAAAAACCTGTTTTCACTTTGTCATCATGGGGTAGGTATTGTGTGTAGATTGATGAGGAAAATGTTTTAATATATTTTTGAATAATGTTGTAATGTAACAAAATGTGGAAAAKGTCAAGGGGTCTGCATACTTCCCAAATGCACTGTATGTAGATAGCATTATAGCAGTCTAATGCAACATATGGACAAGTAGTGACTGCAAAACACACTTCGGGTTTGTTAAACTAGCCACTGCAAACAATTAGCAAATATTAGCAATGTTTTATCAATTCCCCATGCAAATCAGTCCCCCCCGTTTAGCATGTATCAAATGCCATAATCAAATCTTAAATGGATTGTGTTCCTCAATGAATTGCTTTAAAATAATGTTGAGATAAATATTGTGGCATACACATCAAAACATTTCCTCAGGTACACCACAACAAGATACAGAATGTGTGCAGTGTCAACCCGGATTCTATTCTAACGTTTCCTCGGCAAAAGCAATCTGTGTTGCCCACTCAAACTGCGAAGCTGGTGGACTGCGCGTGGTGCTGAAAGGCAGGGGCTGGCACGATACACTGTGTGCCTCATGTGATGACCTCAAAACTCGTGGTAAAACACATTATGAATAACAATATCTATACTGAAAGACTAATCATTTGTGGCCTCAATTGAGTTTACGTTTCTCAACCATGTTTATTTTTTCTTCAGATGGAGCTGGATATCTGCAGGAAATCCTTCCTGCGTTCTTCACTCAACTTCACCAGAAGATGYGCATTAAGAGAATACGTCGGTTAGCGATGAGGCTGCCACAAGAGGGAGGCAAGAAACCGCTCCGAGGAACAGTCATGAAACTTTCTAGGAGGGGTCTTAARGACTTTATGAACAGTTGGGACCAAGGTGCAGGGAAAGACCAAGTTAGGAAACTTCCAGAGATGTTAAGGAAGACAGGGGCCCACAATGCAGCAGACAAACTAGAGCTTAAACTGAAATATATAGACCAACAATTCAAACTCTGTGAAGMGTTAGTTGAAGTAGCCTAAAATGGGTTAAAGTAGCCTCTCATCCCCATCTTCTTAATAACATATCTTGACAGGAAAAAGTAAGTTGTCCATTTTAAAATGGTTCATATAGGGTACGTGGGCTATGCAGTCTAGACCAGGGTTCCCCAATATGTGGCCGTGATTTTATTTGGCCTCCCAAGTCTTCTGAGCAAAAAAAGTAAAACATTTGAAGAATTATCATAAATCTATATATATATATATTTATTTATTTTGGGGTCACTTAAATGTCCTTGTTTTTGAAAGAGAAGCACATTTTTTGTCCATTGAAATAACATCAATTTATCAGAAATACAGTGTAGACATTAATGTTGTAAATGACTATTGTAACTGGAAACGGCTGATTTTTTAAAATGGAATATCTACATAGGCGTACAGAGGTCCATTATCAGCAACCATCACTCCTGTGTTCRAATAGCATGTTGTGTAAGTTAATCCAAGTTTATCATTTTAAAAGGCTAATTGAGCATTAGAAAACCCTTTTGRAATTATGTTAGCACAGCTGAAAACTGTTGTTCTTATTTAAAGAAGCAATAAAACTGGCCTTCTGTAGACTAATTGAGTTTCTGGAGCATCAGCATTTGATTACAGGCTCAAAATGGGCAGAAACAAAGAACTATCTTCTGAAACTCGTCAGTCTATTCTTGTTCTGAGAAATGAAGGCTATTCCATGTGAGAAATTGCCATGAAACKTAAGATCTCGTACAATGCTGTGTACTACACCCTTCGCAGAACAGCGCAAACTGGTTCTAACCAGAATAGAAAGAGGAGTGGGAGGCCCCGGTGCACACTGAGCAAGAGGACAAGTACATTAGCGTTTGAGAAACAGACACCTCACAGATCCTCAACTGGCAGCTTCATTAAATAGTACCCGCAAAACACCAGTCTCAACGTCAACAGTGAAGAGGCGACTCTGGGATGCTGGCCTTCTAGGCGMAGTTGCAAAGAAAAAGCCATATCTCAGACTGGCCAATAAAAATAAAAGATTAAGATGAGCAAAAGAACACAGGCACTGGACATAGGAACTCTGCCTAGAAGGCCAGCATCCCGGAGTCGCCTCTTCACTCTTCCCAGAAGAGTAGAGGCTGTTATAGCAGCAAAAGGGGGACCAACTCCATATTAATGCCCATGATTTTGGAATTAGATATTCAACAAGCAGGTGTCGACATACTTTTGGTCATGTAGTGTATGTTCCCAAGTATTCATATGCATAAATAGAGGCATGTGAGATCATATCCCAGTGTAATCAAGGTTTGAAAGTATTCTGTTTTTGTCAAATACTATATCTGTTTGGGATTCTTGTGGTCAATTTGCAGTTTACAAATTATTTCTAACTATCCAAAAAAACATTCCTTACCCCAGCATACTGGGTACTATCCGGCAGAATAACAACAACAAAAAYGAGCATTCTGTTTCTGCGTAAATCTGATAGATTTATTGATGGAACAAACCASCCTTTTCGTTTAAACTGGGCTGAAGCGCATTTGGGTATACCTTTATTTAATTATTTATATGTAACTGGGGACTCCTGATCTAGACCTATCGTTCATTGATTGCATGTTTCTACTGACCTCTGTGGCAGTCAATGATTACACATTCAAACACACATAATGTTGGCGTTTTGTGATTTTGTTGCATTTTAAGAAAGATTTWAAAAAGGCACACTTTATAGATATAGAAAATTCAATTGTTGCAGAATGAAAATGTGTATTTAACTTCTAATATATGGATTGTTACATAATATTTAAATGAAATATACAACATTCTAATAGTATAGCATGAAGTCTTGAAATGCTTTTTGCAATAAAAGGTTATTCTTGCTTAAACGTCCTTTTCATGTAATTGTTCATGTGAGACACAAGCACTTTTGTCTACTCTTACATAAACGTCTCTACACTTCAAGGTAGCTATTTTTCTTTCTACATGACATAGATACACTTACAGTACACGTTTCTGATCTGCTAGTGTCATTTCTCATGGAGTCTTACCCTTGGAATGTGTAGTCAATTCAAACAATTCAACATACACAAATGGATTGGGAAGAGTTGAAATGATTATTTCAGCTGAAGGTTTTCAATTTAATAACGCTGGCATTGACATGAGCARAGTGCTTTCTCCACTCAAATAACAAACTCTCCATTTACACAAACAATCCGCAATCAAATAATCCAGTCAATAACCCAAACTGTTAATACAGTATTATCTAGGTTATCACTTCTTCCTAGGCTACAGACAATAACCCGAGCRATAGGCTTACAGAGGTTAGCTTCTTCTAAACGTTCAAGTTTTAAAGAACTGCTCCTCCATGTTCGTCACCGAGTGCACAGTGACCACCTAGCAAATAAATACTCAACACAGTGTTGTAGTAWTTGCTTAGTCATCACCTGTTCATCACCTGTTCATCAGGTACCTTTCCGTTTTATCAGGCTTCATCACTACCACTTTTTGTGTGATAGACCACATACAGTACATACCAATCCTTTTAAGGTAGTACACCACATGTTCACCAGTCATGGTCATCATCACTGACAGTGCACAATGTTGTCCATGTTACACAGACATTTATTTGGCAATATCAGTGACGCTGACTGATAGTGCTTGACAACATTCTCTTCTTATGAGCGAATAAGGGAGTGTGCGTTACGCAGGTACTGTATCACAACACCGGCCTTTATTTAAGGTAGTAGGCCTGCACATGCTGTCTCATGCACATGTACACACAGAGCAAAGCAATSAGYCCTTTTATTGGGTAGAAGGAAAAAGGAAATGTCCCCAGAGACAGTGAAGCTCCTATTTCCTTTTTCCTTCTACCCATAAAAAGGTCTSATTGCTTTGCTCMGTGTGTACATGTGCATGAGACAGCATGTGCAGGCCTACTACCTTAAATAAAGGCCGGTGAACAGTGAAACTGGATTATCCACTGCTGAGAAGTGGCAAAGAGGCTAAAGTGTTCATTAAATATAACAAAACAAGAGCATCTGTGGACCTGGAGCAAGGGTACGCAAATATTATTTGAGAAGCTCCGGTCACGCACATTTCCTAGATGGGTAAGTTCCGGATGGATATTGTCATTTATCGGCGTAGTAACAAACCTCCACCTCACAACCCATGTGACCCCAAACTGTTCCCAACCCTCTTGTTCACTTGTTTTAAAGCTAATTCACTGCAATTCTACACATTTTACCATGGGGCGGAGAGAAAACATTGCAGTTTTATAGCTAATCTGCTGCAATTCTACACATTTTGCCATGTCTTATGTGTGTTCATATAATACTTGAGTGACCTAACAAAATCAAATGTGGGCCCCCAGGGGTTGAGGCCCCTGGCCATGATAACTACAAGATTTAGATAGCTGGTTAGCCTAACTAACATGGCCTAGTGATCAACTGGAAATGTCTGACCGGTTATAAATAGCTCTCTAMAAATATCTTTCTCAAATCTCTCTCTCAAGTCTCTCCTCTCCCAGAGGACTGAGCCCTAGGACCTTGCCTCAGGACTATCTGGCCTGATGACTCCTGGCTGTCCCCAGTCCACCTGGTCGTGCTGCTGATCCAGTTTCTGCTGTTTTGCCTACGGCTATAGAACCCTGACCTGTTCATCACCTTGTCCTGGACCTGCTGTTCGACCCTCTTTCTCTCTTTCTCCCTCRCTGTCTCACCTGCTGTCTTGACCTCTGAATGCTCAGCTATGAAAGTCAAGTGACATTTACTCCTGAGGTGCAGACCTGTTGCACCCTCTACAACCACTGTGATTATTATTTGACCCTGCTGGTCATSTATGAATCTTTGAACATCTTAAAGAACGATCTGGCCTCAACGGCCATGTACTCATATAATCTCRACCTGGCACAGCCAGAAGAGGACTGGGCTCCRCTCAGAGCCTGGTCCCTCTCTAGGTTTAGGAKGATTAGAGAGGCGGATCAGTAGCCGGAAAGTTCAAGCCCAGTGCCGTTCGATAAAAGTGAGAACTGAACTGGTAACTGGAGGGCTTCTGGTCTATGCTCCCAAGTACTATTCACCTAAGTTCTTATAACGTCCCAAATACCCTCTAGGCCATTTTCATAGCTCTGGAGGGCCGATGCCACTCGTTCCATAGTCAATACGTCCATGAAGTCCCTTAACCAAATGTCCATGCTGAAGCACTACGGTTTACACACTTTCCAGTATTGTCCAGTTGACTGATAAGAAGGCCAATGCAATAAAGTCAAGGCGTCTGAATACTTTCCGAATGCACTGTAAGTGTAGTGTATCATGCAAAGTGTTCTATTTTGCATTTTGTTAACATAGCTATTACATAGCCTAGCGCAGTTCTGTTTTATCAGTTCTGTGCTGTTCTTGTTCTGAAAACAGACACCGCACGAAGCCAACCATGCATTTGTTTAGTAAATATTTGATGCAGATGTTTTTACTATATGTACAGAGACAGTACAGTACGACATGAATGCTGCTGACACAAAAGCATTTTACCTGAATGGMGTTGTCTGGTTTCTCAACATGATCTCATGAGACCAGGCTGGGTTTTCCCAGCGCATACCTGACAGAGCATTCAGTCTATGCAAATTACTTCGCAAAAGTTAATTTGACTAGACGTGCATGCTGAGTAGATGTAACTTCAAAAATAGAAACCACCCTAATAAACAAAACATTTTACCAACGTACACCAGAAATGTGATCTAAATATATTAACTCACCTGCTGCCCATAAAAAACACAAACCATACCCTTCTACGCAAATTMAAGAGTTTGCCTGGCTTTGATTACTTAGAAATTACCATTCTATGAAACCATTGAAAAAACTCTGTGCTTTTATCATCTATTTCTAATGAGTTCCACAATTTCTTCTTTTTATATGAAACATTGTGTTGAAAATCCCAAAACGGTTTGAATAGTCAACTTACACACAGCTCTGACACACACCCTTACCCCACCAGACATGCCACCAGGGGTCATTTCACAGTCCCCAAATTCAAGAAAGCATACAGTATTATATTTTTTATTTGACCTTTATTTAACCAGATAGGCTAGATGAGAACAAGTTCTCATTTACAACTGCGACCTGGCCAAGATAAAGCAAAGCAGTGCGACACAAACAACACAGAGTTACACATGGAATAGACAAACATACAGTCAATAATACAATAGAGAACATCTATATACAGTGTGTGCAAATGAGGTAGGATAAGGGGGGAGAGGCAATAAATAGGCCATAGTGGCAAAAGTATTACAGTATGGCTAATTAAACACTGGGGTGATAGATGAGCAGAAGATGAGAATGCAAGTAGCGGTACTGGGGTGCAAAGGAGCAAAATAAATAACAATATGGTGATGAGGTAGTTGGATGGGCTATTTACAGATTGGCTATGTACAGGTGCAGTGATCTATGAGCTGGTGCTTAAAGCTAGTGAGGGAGATATGTGTCTCCAGCTTCAGTGATTTTTGCAGTTCGTTCCAGTCATTGGCAGCAGAGAAATGGAAGGAAAGGCAGCCGAAGGAGGAATTGGCTTTGGGGGTGACCAGTGAAATATACCTGCTGGAGCGCGTGCTGCAGGTGGGTGCTACTATGGTGACCAGCGAGCTGAGATAAGGCGGGGCTTTACCTAGCAAAGACTTATAGATGACCTGGAGCCAGTGGGTTTGGCGACGGATATMAAGCGAGGGCCAGCCAACGAGAGCATACAGGTCGCAGTGGTGGGTAGTATATGGGGCTTTGMTTACAAAATGGATGACACTGTGAGATACTGCATCCAATTTGCTGAGTCGAGTGTTGGAGGCTATTTTGTAAATGACATCGCCGAAGTCAAGGATCGGTAGGATGGTCAGTTTTACGAGGGAATGTTATGGCAGCATGAGTGAAGGATGCTTTGTTGCAAAATAGGAAGCCGTTTCTAGATTTAATTTTGGATTGGAGATGCTTAATGTGAGTCTGGAAGGAGAGTTTAAAAAAAACAAAAAACAAGGAAAAACGATATTTACACGGGACAGGACAAGATAAAACACACGTCCGACTGCTACGCCATCTTGGTTATATAGAGCCATTATTGTATGGAACTCCATTCCATCTCATTTAGCTCAAATTAACAGCAAACCTGGTTTCAAAAAACAGATAAACATAACACCTCTCCCCTATTTGACCAAGATAGTGTGTGTGTGTATGCATTGATATGTAGGCTACGTGTGCCTTTAAAAAAAATGTATGTAGTTCTGTCCTTGAGCGGTTCTTTTCTATTAATGTTCTGTATTATGTTATGTTTCATGTTGTGTGTGGACCCCAGGAAGAGTAGCTGCTGCTTTTACAACAGCTAATGGGGATCCTAATAAAATACCAAATTTGAAGATATTGTACCGAACAGAATAATATTGAAAAAAAGTTTTATTCTGCATGTGAAGTGATTGTCACATCAACATCTGATACTGCAATCTGGTGGTCAATGASCTTTGAGAAATTCAAGATCACCTAGCAGGAAATTGAGTAACTCAGTCGTGTCTAGTACTTCAGTCTTGTGTATTGTGCCAATTTGAATAAAAAAATGTGGGCAAAAATTATCCCACCTGATTTGACTGTTGCGTATGCRTATYTCAATAGCCATTCACCCAACCAAAGCCCTAGAGATATATGGCTCTGTGTCTATAAACTATTACATCACATTACAAACATCTTGTACATCAAGGAGAGGTGGACTCATATTCATACATAATAATTTATACAGTACCAGTCAAACATTTGAACACACCTACTCATTCAAGRCTTTTTCTTTATTATTTTCTACATTGTAGAATAATAGTGAATACTTCAAAACTATGAAATAACACATATGGAATCATGTAGTACCAACCATCTCAATTTGGGTTTGAGGTTGGGTGATTATGGAGCGCCAGGTCATCTGATGAGTACTGCATACTCGCCTTCTTGGTCAAATAGCCCTTACACAGCCAGTCCTGTTCAAAAACAAATGATAGTGGGACTAAGATCAAACCAGGATGAAGTCGTAATCGCTTGCAGAATGCTGTGGTAGACATACTGGTTAAGCACCCCCCACACCATCACTGCGGAGATCATCCGTTCACCTATTCGGCGTCTCACAAAGACATGGCGGTTGGAACCAAAATCCCACATTTGGACTCATCAGACCAAAGGACAGATTTCCACCAGTCTAATGTCCATTGCTTCGTGTTTCTTTGGCAAGAGCAGGTCTCTTCTTCTTATTGGTGTCCATTAGTTAGTGGTTTCTTTTGCAGCAATTGAGGCTTGATTCACGCAATCTTCTCTGAACAGTTTGATGTGGAAGATGTGTCGTTTACTTGAACTCTGAAGAATTTATTTGGCTGCTATTTGAGGCTGGTAACTCTAATGACTTACCTCTGCAGCAGAGTACTTGTGGGATCTTTCCTTTCTTGTGGCGGTCCTCATGAGAGCCAGTTTCATCAACTTATAAAAGTTTTGAAATGTCAGATTGACTGACATTCATGTCTTAAATTAATGATGACTGTGAGTTTCTCTTTGCTTTTTGAGCTGTTCTTGCCATATATATGGATCTTGTCTTTTAACCAAATAGGGCTATTATCTGTATACTACCCCTACCTTGTCAACACGAACTGGTTGCTCAAACGCATTAAGAAGGAAAGAAATTCCACAAATTAACTTCTAATGAGGCCTCACCTGTTAATTAAAATGCATACAGTGACTACCTCATGAGCTGGTTGTGAGAATGCCTACGGTGTCCAAAGCTGTCATCAAGGCAAAGGGTGGTTACTTTGAAGAATCTCAAATATATTTAGATTTGTTTAACACTTTTTTGGTTACTATATGATTCCATTGTTTTGATGTCTTCACTAATATTCTACAATGTATGTGGCAGGGTCTACAGTCAATCACGGTTTACAAAAAGAAAACTAMCCCCGTCGCGGACATCGACGTCTTGCTCCCAGACAAATTAAACAACTTTTTTGCTCGCTTTGAGGACAATACAGTGCCACTGACACGGCCCGCTACCAAAGCCTGTGGGATCTCCTTCAGGCGGGGCTTTACCTAGCAGAGACTTGTAGATGACCTGGAGCCAATGGGTTTGGCGACGAGTATGAAGCGAGGGCCAACCAACGAGAGCGTACAGGTCGCAGTGGTGAGTAGTATATGGGGCTTTGGCGACAAAATGGATGGCACTGTGATAGACTGCATCCAATTTGTTGAGTCGAGTGTTGGAGGCTATTTTGTAAATGACATTGCCAAAGTCAAGGATTGGTAGGATGGTCAGTTTTACGAGGGTYTGTTTGGCAGCATGAGTGAAGGATGCTTTGTTGCAAAATAGGAAGCCGATTCTAGATTTAATTTTGGATTGGAGATGCTTAATGTGAGTCTGGAAGGAGAGTTTACAGTCTAACCAGATAATAGGTATTTGTAGTTGTCCACATATTCTAAGTCAGAACCATCCAGAGTAGTGATGCTGGACGGGCGGGCGGGTGCAGCCAGCGATCGGTTGAAGAGCATGCATTTAGTTTTGCTTGCATTTAAGAGCAGTTGATCTCAGACGATACGAAAGAGCAGTTGGAGGCCACGGAAGGAGTTGTATGGCATTGAAGCTCGTCTGGAGGTTAGTTAACACAGTGTCCAAAGAAGGGCCAGAGGTATACAGAATTGTGGCGTCTGCGTAGAGGTGGATCAGAGACTCACCAGCAGCAAGAGCGACATCATTGATATATACAGAGCAGAGAGTCAGCCTGAGAATTGAACCCTGTGGCACTCCCATAGAGACTGCCAGAGGTTCGGACAACAGGCCCTCCGATTTGACACAATGAACTCTATCAGAGAAGTAGTTGGTGACGCAGGCAAAGCAATCATTTGAGAAACCAAGGCTGTTGAGTCTGCCAATAAGAATTTTGTGATTGACAGAGTCGAAAGGCTTAGCTAGGTCGAAGAATACGGCTGCACAGTATTGTCTCTTATCGATGGCGGTTATGATATCGTTTAGGACCTTGAGCGTGGCTGAGGTGCACCCATGACCAGCTCTGAAACCAGATTGCGTAGCGGAGAAGGTARGGTGGGATTCGAAATGGTCGGTAATCTGTTTGTTAACTTGGCTTTCGAAGACCTTAGAAAGGCAGGGTAGGATAGATATAGGTCTGTAGCAGTTTGGGTCTCGAGTGTCTCCCCCTTTGAAGAGGGGGATGACCGCGGTAGCTTTCCAATCAATCTATGGGAATCTCAGGATACGAAAGAGAGGTTGAACAGGCTAGTAATAGGGATTGCAAAATTTCGGCAGATATTTTAGAAAGAGAGGGTCCAGATTGTCTAGCCAGGCTGATTTGTAGGGGGTCCAGATTTTGCAGCTCTTTCAGAGCAACAGCTATCTGGATTTGGGTGAAGGAGAAATGGGGAGGCTTGGGCGAGTTGCTGTGGGGGGTGGAGGGCTGTTGATTGGGGTAGGGGTAGCCAGGTGGAAGTATGGCAAGTGCGCGTAGAAAAATTATTATTGAAATTCTCAATTATAGTGGATTTATCAGTGGTGACAGTGTTTCCTAGCCTCAGTGCAGTGGGCAGCTGGGAGGAGGTGCTCTTATTCTCCATGATCACGGTCTGAATACTTCCCGAATGCACTGTATGTCATCATGGTCCTGAGCAATGTACTTGGGTCAAGGGGAAGGCCGACTTGGTCACTTTAGTTCAACATAAACTTACCATTGAAAAAGTTTACAGAACATTGTATCGCATTGTATTACAGAACATTGTATCGCATTTCGCTCCACAGGTAGTATTACATTTCATTTCATTTCATTACAGACAAACGGTTGATTTGTTTGATCTTAGCAATTTCTTCTTAGCTAGCTACATAGCCGTCTTTGTATCAAAAGATAATTGTGTAGTTTAGAGTAATTATCGAGGTTAGCTAGCCAGCTATTTTCGTCCTTCTAACGTAGTCAACACTGCTAGCTAGCAAGCTAGCCAACTCCTACCGAATAGCAGCACTGTAGAAACTATTACATTACACAGAACGACCTGATTAGTGTAGTGTTAGCTAGCTACATAGTTGTCTTTGCTGTCTTTGTATCCAAGATAATCGTGTAGTTTAGAGTAATTATCGAGGTTATCGAGGTTACCTAGCCAGTTATCGAGGTTACCTAGCAGCTACACTTTCAAACAAATTCCACAACGCAGCCACTGCTAGCTAGCCTACTTCACCAGCCAGCAGTACTGTATCATTTTAGTCAATAAGATTTTTGCAACGTAAGCTTAACTTTCTGAACATTCGAGACGTGTAGTCCACTTGTCATTCAATCTCCTTTGCATTAGCGTAGCCTCTCCTGTAGCCTGTCAACTATGTGTCTGTCTATCCCTCTTCTCTTCCTCTCCGCACAGACCATACAAACGCTTCACACCGCGTGGCCGCTGCACTAACTGGTGGTCCCAGCGCGCACGACCCACGTGGAGTTCCAGGTCTCCGGCAGCCTCTGGAACTGCCGATCTGCGGCCACAAGGCAGAGTTCATCTCAGCCTATGCTTCCTCCAGTCCTCGACTTCTTGGCACTGACGGAAACATGGATTACCACAGATAAACTGCTACTCCTACTGCTCTCTCCTCGTCTGCCACGTGTTCTCGCACACCCGGAGAGCTTCTGGTCAGCGGGGTGGTGGCACTGGGATCCTCATCTCTCCCAAGTGGACATTCTCTCTTTCCCTCTCCCGCTTCTCTTTCCACGTTCCTCTCACCTCTTCACTTTGTTCATCCTCACATCCCCCTTCCCCTTTGACCTTGATCGTCCTTTGACACTCATGGCTTCACATCATTCAAGCTTCATCTTATTTTATCGCCTCAGGTCCCTGGAGAGTTCATCAATGAGCTTGACGCCTTGATAAGTTCCTTTCCTGAGGATGGCTACTCTCAAGTTCTGGGTGACTTTAACCCTCCCCACGTCTACTTTGACTCATTCTCTCTGCCTCCTTCTTTCCGCTCCTCTCCTCTTTTGACCTCACCCTCTCACCCTCTTCACCTTCCCCCCTACTCACAGGCAGGCAATACGCTTGACCTCATCTTTACTAGATGCTGTTCTTCCACTAACTCTCATTGCCAATCCCTCCAAGTCTCCGACACTACCTTGTATCCTTTTCCCTCTCGCTCTCATCCAACACTTCCCACACTGCCCTACTCGGATGGTATCGGCGCCGTCCCAACCTTCGCTCTCTCTCCCCCGCTATCTCTCCTCTTCATCCTATCATCTCTTCCTCTGCTCAACCTTCTCCACCTATCTCCTGATTCTGCCTCCTCAACCCTCCTCTCCTCTCCTCCTTTTCCTGCATCCTTTGACTCTCTATGTCCCCTATCTCCAGGCCGGCTCGGTCCTCCCCTCCTGCTCCATGGCTCGACGACTCATTGCGAGCTCACAG
>NC_036870.1:10662469-10673156 GCF_002910315.2 Salvelinus sp. IW2-2015
TCTCTGGGAATCTCAGACGATACGAAAGAGAGGTTGAACAGGCTAGTAATAGGGATTGCAAAAATTTCGGCAAATTTTTAGAAAGAGAGGGTCCAGATTGTCTAGCCAGGCTGATTTGTAGGGGGTCCAGATTTTGCAGCTCTTTCAGAGCATCAGCTATCTGGATTTGGGTGAAGGAGAAATGGGGAGGCTTGGGCGAGTTGCTGTGGGGGGTGGAGGGCTGTTGATTGGGGTAGGGGTAGCCAGGTGGAAAGTATGGCAAGCCGTAGAAAAATTATTATTGAAATTCTCAATTATAGTGGATTTATCAGTGGTGACAGTGTTTCCTAGCCTCAGTGCAGTGGGCAGCTGGGAGGAGGTGCTCTTATTCTCCATGATCACGGTCTGAATACTTCCCGAATGCACTGTATGTCATCATGGTCCTGAGCAATGTCTTGGGTCAAGGGGAAGGCCGACTTGGTCACTTTAGTTCACACATAAACTTACCATTGAAAAAGTTTACAGAAATTGTATCGCATTGTATTACAGAACATTGTATCGCATTTTCGCTCCACAGGTAGTATTACATTTCATTTCATTTCATTACAGTACAACGGTTTGATTTGTTTGATCTTAGCAATTTCTTCTTAGCTAGCTACATAGCCGTCTTTGTATCAAAGATAATTGTGTAGTTTAGAGTAATTATCGAGGTTAGCTAGCCAGCTATTTTCGTCCTTCTAACGTAGTCAACACTGCTAGCTAGCAAGCTAGCCAACTCCTACCGAATAGCAGCACTGTAGAAACTATTACATTACAACGAAACGACCTGATTAGTGTAGTGTTAGCTAGCTACATAGTTGTCTTTGCTGTCTTTGTATCCAAGATAATCGTGTAGTTTAGAGTAATTATCGAGGTTATCGAGTTACCTAGCCAGTTATCGAGGTTACCTAGCAGCTACACTTTCAAACAAATTCCACAACGCAGCCACTGCTAGCTAGCCTACTTCACCAGCCAGCAGTACTGTATCATTTTAGTCAATAAGATTTTTTTGCAACGTAAGCTTAACTTTCTGAACATTCGAGACGTGTAGTCCACTTGTCATTCCAATCTCCTTTGCATTAGCGTAGCCTCTCCTGTAGCCTGTCAACTATGTGTCTGTCTATCCCTCTTCTCTCCTCTCCGCACAGACCATACAAACGCTTCACACCGCGTGGCCGCTGCACTAACTGGTGGTCCAGCGCGCACGACCCACGTGGAGTTCCAGGTCTCCGGCAGCCTCTGGAACTGCCGATCTGCGGCCAACAAGGCAGAGTTCATCTCAGCCTATGCTTCCTCCAGTCCTCGACTTCTTGGCACTGACGGAAACATGATTACCACAGATAAACTGCTACTCCTACTGCTCTCTCCTCGTCTGCCACGTGTTCTCGCACACCCCGAGAGCTTCTGGTCAGCGGGGTGGTGGCACTGGGATCCTCATCTCTCCCAAGTGGACATTCTCTCTTTCTCTCCCTGACCCATCTGTCTATCGCTCCTTTGAATTCCATGCTGTCACAGTTACCAGCCTTTCAAGCTTAACATCCTTATCATTTATCGCCCTCCAGGTTCCCTTGGAGAGTTCATCAATGAGCTTGACGCCTTGATAAGTTCCTTTCCTGAGGATGGCTACTCTCACAGTTCTGGGTGACTTTAACCTCCCCACGTCTACTTTGACTCATTCTCTCTGCCTCCTTCTTTCCGCTCCTCTCCTCTTTTGACCTCACCCTCTCACCCTCTTCACCTTCCCCCCTACTCACAAGGCAGGCAATACGCTTGACCTCATCTTTACTAGATGCTGTTCTTCCACTAATCTCATTGCAACTCCCTCCAAGTCTCCGACACTACCTTGTATCTTTTCCCTCTCGCTCTCATCACACTTCCCACACTGCCCTACTCGGATGGTATCGCGCCGTCCCAACCTTCGCTCTCTCTCCCCCGCTACTCTCTCCTCTTCATCCTATCATCTCTTCCTCTGCTCAAACCTTCTCCACCTATCTCCTGATTCTGCCTCCTCACCCTCCTCTCCTCTCCTCCTTTTCTGCATCCTTTGACTCTCTTATGTCCCCTACTCCAGGCCGGCTCGGTCCTCCCCTCCCTGCTCCATGGCTCGACGACTCATTGCGAGCTCATCAGAACAGGGCTCCGGGCACCGAGCGGAAATGAGGAAAACTCGCCTCCCTGCGGATTGGCATCCTTTCACCCCTCTCTCTACATTCTCCTCTTCTGTCTCTGCTGCTAAAGCCCATTTCTACCATCTAAATTCCAAAGCATCTGCCTCTAACCCTAGAGCTCTTTGCCACTCTCCTCCCTCCTGAATCCTCCTCCCCTCCCCCCCTCCTCCCTCTCTGGCGGATGACTTCGTCAACCATTTTGAAAAGAAGGTCGACGACATCCGATCCTCGTTTGCTAAGTCAAACGACAACCGCTGGTTCTGCTCACACTGCCTGACCTGTGCTTTGACCTCTTTCTCCCTCTCTCTCCAGATGAAATCTCGCGTCTTGTGCGGCCGGCGCCCAACAACCTGCCGCTTGACCCTATCATCCTCCTCTCTTCTCCAGACCATTTCCGGAGACCTTCTCCCTTACCTCACCTCGCTCATCAACTCATCCTTGACCGCTGGCTACGTCCCTTCCGTCTTCAAGAGAGCGAGAGTTGCACCCCTTCTGAAAAAACCTACACTCGATCCTCCGATGTTCACAACTACAGACCAGTATCCTTCTTTCTTTTCTCTCCAAAAACTCTTGACGTGCCGTCCTTGGCCAGCTCTCCTGCTATCTCTCTCAGACTGCCCTTCTTGATCCAAATCAGTCAGGTTTCAAGACTAGTCATTCACTGAGCTGCTCTTTCTGTGTCACGGAGGCGCTCCGCACTGCTAAAGCTAACTCTCTCTCCTCTGCTCTCATCCTTCTAGACCTATCGGCTGCCTTTGATACTGTGAACCATCAGATCTCCTCTCCCCCCTCTCCGAGTTGGGCATCTCCAGCGCGGCCACGCCTGGATTGCGTCCTACCTGACAGGTCGCTCCTACAGGTGGCGTGGCGAGAATCTGGTCTCCGCACCACGTGCTCTCACCACTGGTGTCCCCCAGGCTCTGTTCTAGGCCCTCTCCTATTCTCGCTATACACCAAGTCACTTGGCTCTGTCATATCCTCAATGTCTGCTCCTATCATTGCTATGCAGACGACACAACAATTTAATCTTCTCCTTTCCCCCTTCTGATAACCAGGTGGCGATCGCATCTCTGCATTGTTCTGGCAGACATAATCAGTGTGGATGACGGAATCACACCACCTCAAAGCTGAACCTCGGCAAGACGGAGCTGCTCTTCCTCCCGGGGAAGGACTGCCCGTTCCATGATCTCGCCATCACGGTTGACAACTCCATTGTGTCGCTCCTCCCAGAGTGCTAAGAACCTTGGCGTGATCCTGAAACAACACCCTGTCGTTCTCAACTAACATCAGGCGGTGACCCGTTCCTGTAGGTTCATGCTCTACAAACATTCGCAGAGTACGACCCTGCCTCACACAGGAAGCGGCCGCAGGTCCTAATCCAGGCACTTGTCATCTCCCGTCTGGATTACTGCAACTCGCTGTTGGCTGGGCCCCTGCCTGTGCCATTAAACCCTACAAACTCATCCAGAACGCCGCAGCCGTCTGGTGTTCAACCTTCCAAGTTCTTCACGTCACCACGCTCTCCGCTCTCTCCACTGCTTTCCAGTTGAAGCTCGCATCCGCTACAAGACCATGGTGCTTGCCTACGGAGCTGTGAGGGGAACGGCACCTCCGTACCTTCAGACTCTGATCAGGCCCTACACTCAAACAAGGGCACTGCGTTCATCCACCTCTGGCCTGCTCGCCTCCCTACCTCTGAGGAAGTACAGTTCTCCGCTCAGCCCAGTCAACTGTTCGCTGCTCTGGCCCCTAGCAATGGTGGAACAAACTCCCTCACGACGCCAGGTCAGCGGAGTCAATCACCACCTTCCGGAGACACCCGAACCCACCTCTTTAAGGAATACCTAGGATAGGATAAAGTAATCCTTCTAACCCCCCCCCTTAAAAGAGTTAGATGCACTATTGTAAAGTGGTTGTTCCACTGGATATCATAAGGTGAATGCACCAATTTGTAAGTCGCTTCTGGATAAGAGCGTCTGCTAAATGACTTAAATGTAAATGTAAAATGTTAACCACGATCAAATACCATTGTAATGACTGTTGATTTTTGGTGGCCTACAAAGCACATTTTTGGGTAAAAGCCCAGGATATCCTTCACTTCTACGCAGCTGAATCCAACCCACTGTCTGCTCCAGAGTTTCTCACTAAATCCAACGACGCAGGAAAAGTAATGAGGCCAATGATCTTAATAATGAAGAGACTACAAAGAAAACTGCAAATTCACTGTAATTTGAACCAACATAGGCCTTCCTGTCATCAATTTCATCACAGCTGTAAATTATTGCACAGAAGTAGCCAGAATTTTGTAATGGGACCCACTGTGTCATATCCCTAAATTACTTTTGGGATGACCAGGAATGGACTGCCGTGCAATTTGATTCTCTTCAAGCTTATAAGGATATGTTGCTTTCTTGCGGCCACAAAATGAACACAATCAAATGACTGTTTGAGTGTGTTAATGTAAGACGGTCACAACAAGGGGTGAAAATTCAAAAGTGGTTCAAAGGCAGAAAGAGCTTGCGTGTCCCAACAAAGTTTGGGTTTTGATCCAGAACAATTGCTTCTCTCTCCCTTCTGACCTTGTTCACTCCCTTTAGTAGGTGGATGTTGAACTACAGTATGTTGAATTTCCAGAAAAGAAATGGATGGAATTATTTTTATTTTATGAATAAAAGAACGACCGTGTACTAAACTATATATTGTTGGTATATCAGATTTTCTGGCAATTCTCACATAGTAACTTCATTTGAAATGCCTTTTACATTTGTATAACAAACCAAATTTAATATTAATTTATTTAAAAATAAAATATTTCCATATTAATATCTCAAAAGTACCCTTTTAGATTGTCTTATTTTTAGACTTTGTTTGCACACAATATACTTTCCAAACACATTTATAGAGCAGCATTTCTAGAGTGGGCTCTCTGGTACTTTTAACGATATGAGCCATTTTCAGGTATAGGTAGGTTACTTTCTAAATGTAATCCAGTCTGGTTTCGAATTTGTAATCAGTAACGTACCTTTTGGATGACCCAACTCAGTAACATAATCTGATTACATTCAGTTACTTTTAGATTACTTCCCCCTTAAGAGGCATTAGAAGAAGACAAAAATGTATGTTTACTAATTGAATTACATCTATTGCAGGATAAATTAATGTTAAAGTTTACATAGCTGGCCATATATGGATGTTAAATGTTACTTTATTAGTTGGTTATGTAGGCTTCTTCTAAGCCATCGCTTTCTACTACATATAATAATATGATTAAATTATTCTTTACAAAACCAAGTCTATCAGAATTCCAGTCATTCCAGTAAATGTTATACCCCTTGATCTTCAAGAAAAGGACTTTGAAATATGGAAGTATAGATTAGCCAAATTGTTTTAACCTGCTCAATCACCAAAACGAAGTACTTTATTAGCCAGCCCTACTCTGTTGTTTATGATTTTGTTGTCATGTTGTCAAATGCTGCACTCATGGAATGGCATGCTTTGAGCACTACTGAAAAGTGCTATTTACATGTGAAAAATGAATGCCTTATGCTGCATTTACTTTAGGCCTATTGTTTAAATTTTGTTGGTGACACTTTGATATCTTGAGGGCTGTTTAAAAGGGCAAATCCACAAATGAAACAATACCAAAATGGTTGCCCGCTGCTGTTTTGGTAAAAGCTGAGGGATGGGCCTGGAGAAATGTAACCACTCTCAGATTAATAGGCATAGCTATGGATGCAAGGATGACCATCCAAAATTATTGTTTTACCATGTTTTGAGGCTATACCGAGTTCGTTTACATGTACAATGTTTACAAACATTGGACAAAAACAAGCATATATTTTGGGTTCTCATGGAGTGTGACAGTTGAACTAGCTCAGGCATTTTCATATATGTATACACACAATACAGTTGAAGTCGGAAGTTTGCATACACCTTAGCCAAATACATTTAAACTCAGTTTTTCACAATTTCTGACATTTAATCCTAGTAAAAATTCCCTGTCTTAGGTCAGTTAGGGATCACCACTTGATTTTAAGAATGTGAAATGTCAGAATAATAGTAGAGAGAATGTTTATTTCAGATTTTATTTCTTTCATCACATTCCCAGTGGGTCAGAAGTTTACAATACACTCAATTAGCATTTGGTAGCATTGCCTTTAAATTGTTTAACTTGGGTCAAACGTTTGGGTAGCCTTCCACAAGCTTCCACAATAAGTTGGGTGAATTTTGGCCGCATTCCTCTTGACAGAGCTGGTGTAACCGAGTCAGGTTTGTAGGCCTCCTTGCCCGCACATGCTTTTTTCAGTTCTGCCCCGAGGTCAGGCTTTGTGATGGCCACTCCAATACCTTGCCTTTGTTGTCCTTAGGCCATTTTGCCACAACTTTGGAAGTACGCTTGGGGTCATTGTCCATTTGGAAGACCCATTGCGACAAGCTTTAACTTCCTGAATGTCTTTAGATGTTGCTTCAATATGTCCACATAATTTTCCTCCTCATGATGCATCTATCTTGTGAGTGCACCAGTCTCTCCTGCAGCAAAGCAACCCACAACATGATGCTGCCACCTCCGTGCTTCAGCGGTTGGGATGGTGTTCTTCGGCTTGCAAGCCTCCCCCCTTTTTCCTCCAAACATAACGGTGGTCATTTATGGCCAAAGAGTTTTATTTTTGTTTCATCAGACCAGAGGACATTTCTCAAAAAGTACGATCTTTGTCCCCATGTGCAGTTGCAAACCGTAGTCTGTTTTTTTTTATGGACGTAGTCTGGGTTTTTTTATGGCGGTTTTGGACAGTGGCTTCTTCCTCTTCATGGGTATGACGCCAAGCGGCCTTTCGGGTTTTTTCAAACATAAGTATCTATATCCCCAGTAAAAGAGTCCTAAGTACCCGTTTCCTCAGCATCTTCACAAGGTCCTTTGCTGTTGTTCTGGGATTGATTTGCACTTTTCGCACCAATGTACGTTCCACCTATATGAAACAGAACGCGTCTCCTTCCTGAGCGGTATGACGGCTGCGTGGTCCCATGTTGTTTATACTTGCGTACTATTGTTTGTATAGATGAACATGGTTCCTTCAGGCGTTTGGAAATTGCTCCCAAGGATGAACCAGACTTGTGGAGGTCGACAATTATTTTTCTGAGGTCTTGGCTGATTTCTTTTGATTTTCCCATGATGTCAYGCAAAGAGGCACTGAGTWTGAAGGTAGGCCTTGAAATACATCTACAGGTACACCTCCAATTGACTCAAATGATGTCAATTAGCCTATCAGAAGCTTCTAAAGCCATGAATTCATTTTCTGGAATTTTCTAAGCTGTTTAAAGGCACAGTCAACTTAGTGTATGTAAACTTCTGACCCACTGGAATTGTGATACAGTGTGATACAGTGAAATTATCTGTCTGTAAACAATTGTTGGAAAAATTACTTGTGTCATGCACAAAGTAGATTTCCTAACCGACTTGCCAAAACTATAGTTTGTTAATAAGAAATTTGTGGAGTGGTTGAAAAATTAGTTTTAATGACTCCAACCTAAGTGTATGTAAACTTCCGACTTCAACTGTACATACATATACACATATATATCATTCATAAGTACAAAAATGGATGTAGCAACTACAGATTGCCCCTTTAAGTCTATCAAAAGTGTTTGAGTTTGAGCATGTGTCCATTAGGCCTATGGATTCATTTATTTTATCAGCATGAATTAGATTGAGCAATAAAAGCCCCACTTTTATTCCATAGGCTGGGATCCTAACTACACAGCTGTTGCAAGAGCAATGATTGATAGGCATTTTAAACTTCTTGAATTCAACCATTATTGGATTGAAATACACATTTAGATTTGTGAACTGCCATCCACAACAACCACAGTCTGTAAGGCGCAAATAGCAAAATGAGAGAGCAACAGTGTGACTCACATCAATGTGCTATACAGATATCAATAATACTTGATATCTGTATTGCTGTAGACTACACCAGTGCTGTCATCCATACGTCCAAGAGTTTATTCAAGTTGGATAATATTTGGATGCCGACAGCAGTCGCCCCATTGGAAGACATAGCTTGGACTGTAGCCTACAAAAGCCTATTCCTGCTCTTTTCCCGCGATTGATCAAACACATTTGGTGGGTCATCATAGTGGTCTCTGACTTATAGTCAGACTCGCTCAGGTGGAACAACTTAAACTTGCACCTTTTTCAATTAATGAATGTCATTGATAAAACATAGACGTGTCAGAGATTATTTTTCGCAAACCTACTTTCTGAATTTGAAAGTAATCCTCAAAGTAATCAGGTTTTTCAAAAGTATCTGTAATCTACAATATTTTTGCTGGTAACGTAACGGATTACAGTTACCGGTTTTTGTAATCCCTTACATGTAACATATTACATGTAATCSATTACTCCACAACCCTGGCCATTGTATTCACAGCCCTCCTTTAGGACTGCACATTCAGCAAATGACCAGCAGAGGTAGTTRCCTTTGAATCCATTTTCAGATTTACTGTGTTGGTGGTGCCCATAAAACAAATCATACCTTCAAAATTAGCAGAGAGCCCACTCTGGAAATGTGATGTACTTGTAGAGTATATTGGTCCAAACAATATGTCTTAAAATTAACACAATCAAAATGGGTAGTTTTGAGATATTCATATTTTTTGTGTATGTGATTTTTTAAATTTCAGAATCAAGACATACTCCATATTTTAGAGCACACTGTGACTATAAGGAGTAAAATGACATCAAGATGTCTGTATCACGTATGGTTCACAGATTATAGGGTTTTACAGGAAGCATTTATAGGTCAAAAAAGGGTTTAAAATGGCCAATCCCCCCCCCCCATAAAAAGTGTTATTTGTCGCACGCTTCGTAAACAACAGTTGTAGACTAACGGGCCCTACTTATGGACCCTTTCCACCAATGCAGAGAAAAATAATCTAAAAAAATAACAAAGAATAAATACAGAATGAGTAACGATAACTTGGCTATATACACAGGGTACCAGTACCGAGTCGATGTGCAGGGGTACGAGGTAATTGAGGTAGATGCTGTACATATACTGTAGGTAGGGGTAAAGTGACTAGGCAACAGGATAGATAATAAACAGAATCAGCAGTGTATGTGATGAGTCAAGAGTTGTGCAAAAAAGGGTCATTGCAGATAGTCCGGAAAGCTAGTTGGTTAACTGTTTAGCAGTATTATAGCTTGGGGGTAGAAGTTTTCAGGATCCTGTTGGTTCCAGACTTGGTGCATCAGTACCGCTTGCTGTGCAGTAGCAAAGAGAACCGTCTATGACTTGGGTGGCTGGAGCCTTCCTTTGACACTGCCTGGTATAGAGGTCCTGGATAGCAGGGAGCTTGGCCCCAGTGATGTACTGGGCCGTAAATGATTGTTGCTCTTGCTGCTGGTGAGTCTCTGATCAACCTCTACGCAGACGACACCATTCTGTATACCTCTGGCCCTTCTTTGGACACTGTGTTAACAACCCTCCAGACAAGCTTCAATGCCATACAACTCTCATTCCGTGGCCTCCAACTGCTCTTAAATACAAGTAAAACTAAATGCATGCTCTTCAACCGATCGCTGCCTGCACCTGCCCGCCCGTCCAGCATCACCACCCTGGACGGTTCTGACTTAGAATATGTGGACAACTACAAATACCTAGTTGTCTGGTAGTGACTGTAAACTCTCCTTCCAGACTCACATCAAACATCTCCAATCCAAAGTTAAATCTAGAATCGGCTTCCTATTTCGCAACAAAGCATCCTTCACGCATGCTGCCAAACATACCCTCGTAAAACTGACCATCCTACCGATCCTCGACTTCGTCGATGTCATTTACAAAATAGCCTCCAATACCCTACTCAATAAATTGGATGCAGTCTATCACAGTGCCATCCGTTTTGTCACCAAGCCCCATATACTACCCACCACTGCGACCTGTATGCTCTCGCTGGCTGGCCCTCGCGTCATACTCATCGCCAAACCCACTGGCTCCAGGTCATCTACAAGACCCTGCTAGGTAAAGTCCCCCTTATCTCAGCTCGCTGGTCACCATAGCAGCACCCACCTGTAGCACGTGCTCCAGCAGGTATATCTCTCTGGTCACCCCCAAAACCAATTCTTCCTTTGGCTGCCTCTCCTTCCAGTTCTCTGCTGCCAATGACTGGAACAAACTACAAAAATCACTTATCTCCCTCACTAGCTTTAAAGCACCAGTGTCAGAGCAGCTCACAGATTACTGCACCTGTACATAGCCATCTATAATTTAGCCCAAACAACTACCCTTCCCCTACTATATTCATTTATTTATTTTGCTCCTTTGCACCCCATTATTTCAATTTCTACTTTGCACATTATTCCACTGCAAATCTACCATTCCAGTGTTTTACTTGCTATATTGTATTTTACTTCGCCACCATGGCCTTTTTTTGCCTTTACCTCCCTTATCACACCTCATTTGCTCACATTGTATATAGACTTATTTTTCTACTGTATTATTGCG
>NC_036870.1:10673181-10689469 GCF_002910315.2 Salvelinus sp. IW2-2015
CGCACTACCCTCTGTAGGACCTTGCGCGTCGGATGCCAAGCAGTTACCATACCAAGCGCTGATGCAGCCAGTCAAGATGCTCTCAATGTGTGCAGCTCCAGAACTTTGAGGATCGAACAAGCAAGAACAATCAGACATATCAAACATATTTCAGGCTACGTGCATTGGAATCCCCCAAGGACTATGGAAGTGTAGTTAATAATTGTTTATGTAAAAAATGTCGCTTGAATGTTTGTTGTATGTTAATATATAATATTCATAACATTTTTTTATCTAATAAAAACACACAAATCCCTAGGAGCAATATGCTATTGTGCACTGGGTGTGGAAGCGTGTGTCAACTTTCTATTCAAATGTCATTCTATTTCAATGTCAAGTCATGGAAATAAGAGCACCTCTCCCAGCTGGCCCACTGCACTGAGGATAGGAAACTCTGTCACCACCATAAATCCACTATAATTGAGAAATTTCAATAAGCATTTTTCTACAGCTGGCCATGCTTTCCACCTGGCTATCCTACCCCGGTCAACAGCGCTGCACCTCCCACAGCAACTCGCCCAAGCCTTCCCCATTTCTCCTTCTCCCAAATCCAGTCAGTTAGTTCTGAAAGAGCTGCAAAAATCTGGACCCCTACAAATCAGCCTGGCTAAACATCTGGACCCTTTCTTTCTAAAATTATCTGCCGAAAATTGTTGCAACCCCTATATTGCTAGCTGTCAACCTCTCTTCGTGTCATCTGAAGATTCCCAAAGATTGGAAAGCAGCTGCGGTCATCCCCCTCTTCAAAGGGGGGGGACACTCTTGACCCAAAACTGCTACAACCTATATCTATCCTACCCTGCCTTTCTAAGGTCTTCGAAAGCCCAAGTCAAACAAACAGATTACCGACCATTTCGAATCCCACTGCACCTTCTCCGCCTGTGCAATCTGGTTCAGAGCTGGTCATGGGTGCACCTCAACCACACTCGAGGTCCTAAACGATATTCTTAAACGCCATCGATAGAAAACAATACTGTGCAGCCGTATTCATTGACCTGGCCAAGGCTTTCGACTCTGTCAATCACCACATCCTCATCGGAGGGACTCAATAGCCTTGGTTTCTCAAATGATTGCCTAGCCTGGTTCACCAACTACTTATCTGATAGAGTTCGGTATGTCAAATCGGAGGGCCTGTTGTCCGGCGCCTCTGGCAGTCTCTATGGGGGGTGCCACAGGGTTCAATTCTTGGGCCGACTCTCTTCTCTGTATACATCAATGATGTCGCTCTTGCTCTGGTGAGTCTTATCCACCTCTACATCTCTTCACTGTATGTTTGTTTTACTCCATGTGTAACTCTGTGTTGTTGTATGTGTCGAACTGCTTTGCTTTATCTTGGCCAGGTCGCAATTGTAAATGAGAACTTGTTCTCAACTTGCCTACCTGGTTAAATAAAGGTGAAATAAAAAAACATTTAAAAACAATTTCTGGACAAAAAGCACTCCAAGAGGCAAACGTTGTGTATAGCCTGCAACTGTAGCCTATAACTTCGAAGTTGTATTTAAATGTCGGCTGCATATGACAGTGTGTCATATATTGTGTTTTGAGCATTATTGCCGACGTAAACGTAATAAACCATTGATGGAAGTTGTTGAAGTAGTAATCCGCTGTTTTATTAACCTACTGTAACAATTTAACTGTATTTGTGGTTGCCTACTCTTTAGTGGTCCTTTAACTGTTACCTGCACAGTAACACAGATGTTGTATAATGCCACCAGGTGTCACATGTTTCTTACTTGACTTCGTTGAGTAGCCTACCTTTTTTGAGGGAGAGAGGGATCATCGACGAGTTGACTGAATGTATGTGCTTCTTTCTGCAACAGACTCGCAGAGCAGGCTAATCCTTGGCATTTAAAAACGGTGTCTTTTTTTCTGCAACAGACTCGCATAGTGGGCTAGTTTTAGCATTTAAAAATGGTGTCTTCAATTTCCTCGTCATTTTATTCGTTCATTTCAGAGCTTGAGCTCCAAGACTGTTGAGATGGTCGATAAAGGTGCATTGCTCTGACGCACTCGAGGATGAATGGAGAAAGTAGAACCTGGACTAGGCTACTCGTCGCTGGATTACATTTTAATCCATGTCTTTAGTCTTTGTTGTTGTGCCTTTTTAACTCTACACAACTCTCCRAATTCTTAAACATGACTGAAGAAAATACGGAGTTTCCTAACGAGTTGCTGGGTAAGAAACGTTTTAACAGTAATGTTATTTATTTTGGCTAAAATGACTACTCTTGCATTGAAATTGTTCATTTCAAATTGATTAATGACTATTGGAAAAACGTGTGTCAACTGTRTCTCAAATTTGAGGTGCACCTGATAGAGCCCCACAGTGGAGGTGTCATAAAACCTAGCGGTCAAACAGGGAAATGGTTCCAATCGTTTTTCCASCATTCATTTTTCCCACGGGGGATTTTAGAAGCACTTAAAATAAGGGCTGTGTAGGCTTACCCTGGTGTGACATTTTCATAACCATGTAAATCTCTCTCAGGCAAGMTGACTTTTATMAATATATTCAGCTCTATTTACTCTGATTCGYAAATGCTAATTAGCATCAAAGTAGACATCATGCAYAACTACAAATCCCTGCAAGCTCCCGCACATCATCTCCAGTTGACACCTTACAACAGGTATGGTTAATTTAAAACTTGCACAAGACAGTTCATAGATTGACGCATGATCTAAAATAAATGTGACCGATTATTCATTATACACTGAACAAAAATATAAACGCAGCATGTAAAGTGTTGGTTCCATGTTTCATGAGCTGAAAAATAAAAGTTCCAGAAATGTTCAATATATCACAAAGCTTATTTCTCTTAAATATTGTGCACACATTTGTTTATGTCCCTGTTAGTGAGCATTTCTCCAGGATAATCTATCCACCTCAAAAGTGTGATATCAAGAAGCTGATTAAATGGCATGATCATTACACAGGTGCACCTTTTGCTGGGGACAAGAAAAGGCCACTCTAAAATGTGCAGTTTTGTCACACAGGGACAAAACTGAGGAGTGTGCAATTGCCATATTGACTGCAGGAATGTCCACCATAGCTCTTGCCAGAGAATTTATTGTTCAATTCTCTACCATAAGTGCCTCCAACGTCATTTTAGAGTATTTGCAGTACGTCCAACTGTGTGCCTCACAACCATATGCCCACATGTGTGGTGTCATGTGGGTGAGCAGTTTGCCGATGTCAACGTTTTGAACAGAGTGCCCCATGGTGGCCGGTGGGTTATGGTATGGGCAGGAATAAGCTACGGACAACGAACACAATTGCATTTTATCTAGGGCAATTGGAATGCACAGAGATACRGTGACAAAATCCTGAGGCCCATTGTCACCAGACATTTTGGGATGCTCTGGATCGACGTGTACGACAGCGTGTTCCAGTTCCCAGGAACTTCGCACAGCCATTGAAGAGGAGTGGGACAACATGTGTAATCTTTATTACCTAGGCAAGTCAGTTAAGAACAAATTCTTATTCACAATGACGGCCTACCTCGACCAAACCTGGATGACGCTGGGCCAATTGTGTGCTGCCCTATGGGACTCCCAATCATGGCCGGATGTGATGCAGCCTGGATTCGAACCAGGGACTACAGTTACGCCTTTTGATGCAGGGCCTTATACACTCGGGAACATTCCACAGACCACAATCAACATCCTGGTCAACTCTATGTGAATGTAACGGATGTGAAATGGCTAGCTAGTTAGCGGTGGTGCGRGCAAATAGCCTTTCAATCGGTGACGTCACTTGCTCTGAGACCTTGAAGTAGTGGTTCCCCTTGCTCTGCAAGGGCCGTGGCTTTTGTGGAYCGATGGGTAACGATGCTTCGTGGGTGARTGTTGTTGATGTGTGCAGAGGGTCCCTGGTTTGRYCCKGGGTCGGGGCGAGGGGACGGACTAAAGTTAATACTGTTACACGAAGGAGGTATGTCACTCTGCATGAGGCAAATGGTGGTCACACCAGATACTGACTGGTTTTCTGATCCACGCCCCTACCTTTTTTTCTTAAGGTATCGGTGACCAACTATGCATATCTGTAMTCCCAGTCATGTGAAATCCATTGATTAGGGTCTAAGGAATGTATTTAAWTTGACTGATGTCCTTATATGAACTGCAACTGAAATTGTTGCATGTTGTGTTTATTTTTGTTCAGTATGCATTTYGCTGACATTAGATAATTCATCCAGAGATTCTTACCTTTGCCTCAATTCAGCAGTCTCATCCAGATCATCAGGGCATTTGTATTTCTTTATGATAGCCACATTAGCAGCTAATTAGAATTTCATTTTTTAGGGGGGGGGGTTAAATATAGGTGAATACAGTGCATTCAGAAAGTATTCAGACCCTTTGACTTTTTCCACATTTTGTTATGTTACAGCCTTATTCTAAAATGGATTTTTAAAAATCCTCATCAATCTACACACATTGACAAAGCAAAAACAGGTATTTGGTATTTTAAAAAACTATCACATCATATTTACACAAGTATTCAGACTGTTTACTCAGTATTTTGTTGAAGCATCTTTGGCAGCYATTACAGCCTTGAGTCTTCTTGGGTATGACACTACAAGCTTGGCACACCTGTATTTGGAGAGTTTCTCCCTTCTCTGCAGATCCTCTCAAGCTCTGTCAGGTTAGATGGGGAGCATCGCTGCACAGCTATTTTCAGGTCTCTCTAGAGATGTTCAAGTCCGGGCTCTGGCTGGGCCACTCAAGGACATTCAGAGACTTGMCCCAAAGCCACTCCTGCGTTGTACTGCATTGTCTTTGCTATGTGCCTAGGGTCCTTGTCTTGTTGGAAGGTGAACTTTCGCCCCAGTCTGAGAACCTGCTCCAGAGTGCTCAGGACTTCATCATCTGTACTTTGCTCCGTTCATCTTTCCCTCAATCCTGATTAGTGTCCCCACAGCATAACATCCCCACAGCATGATTCTGCCACCACCATGCTTCACCGTAGGGATGGTGCCTGGTTTCCTCCAGACATGACGCTTGGCATTCAGGCCAAAGAGTTCAATCTTGGTTTCATCAAACCAGAGAATCTTGTTTCTCATGGTCTGAGAGTCCTTTTAGGTGCCTTTTGGCAAACCAAGCAGGCTGTCATGTGCCTTTTACTGAAGAGTGGCTTCCGTCTGGCCACTTTACCATAAAGGCCTGATTGGTGGAGTGCTGGCGCTCTGTCTGAGTGACCATTGGGTTCTTGGTCACCTCCCTGACCAAGGCCCTTTTCCCCTGATTGCTCAGTTTGGCTGGGCGGCCAGCTCCAGAAAGAGTCTTGGTGGTTCCAAACTTCTTCCATTTAAGCATGACGGAGGCCACTGTGTTCTTGGGGACCTTCAATGCTGCAGAAATGTTTGGGTACCTTTTCCCCAGATGTGTGCCTCAACACAATCCTGTCTCTGAGCTCTATAGACAATTCCTTCGACCTTATAGCTTGGCTTTTGCTCTGACATGCACTGTCAACTGTGGGACCTCACAGTATATACTGTAGACAGGTGTGTGRCTTTTCAAATTAAATCCAATCTGTTAAATTTACCACAGGTGGACAATTTGCCAAAATGTATAAAAATAACATGTTTTACTTTGTCATTTGGGGGTATTGTGTGTCGATTGATAAGGACATTTTTTTCTTTTTTAATCCATTTTAGAATAAGGCTGTAATGTAACAAAATGTGGGGAAAAGGAAGGCGTCTGAATACTTTCCAAATGATAAGTCACCTTGTCCTAGAGAAATTTAGACGGTTATCAAAACATCACACCAGGGTAAGCCTACACAAAACAAAATCCCCTATAGGAAAAACAAATGGTGGAAAAACCGTTGAAAKCATTTCTGTGTTTGACCGCTAGGGTTTATGGGTATAATGACTCGTACTCTATACCCACATACTTCTTCTGTACACAAAGTTTGGGAGAAGAACTGGAGGCGTGTCTTGCGGAATTCCCTCAAAGTGGGATGACAACCAATGCTGCGTTCAAACCAACTCGGAACTTAGAAATGTCTAARTTCAGTGTGTTAAAGACAACTGGGAAAAAACGAGCTCCGAKTGGGGAAWWWTTMTTTTGAACYGTCATCCAATTCGGAATTCTAACTCTGGCCTCTTTCTTGAGCCCTGACTTTCCGAGCTGAAGATCACTGACGTCATGATTTGAGAGTTCCCAGTTGTCTTGAATGCACCAACTCAATGGGCCACCTCTAGGATAGACCAGTGTATGGATGGACCATTGTCATATTATGTAAAACCCAGGACATGCAGTACAATCTCTTATACACATCTAGATGTGTATAAGAGACAGGGATAGACCAGTGTATGGATGGACCATTGTCATATTATGTAAAACCCAGGACATGCAGTACAACAAGCTTAAACAGACATGTTAATTTTTTTCATCACAGTTCTTTCAAAATGTATCATTTTTGTTTTGAGAATGTACACTGATAAAGTTATGGAACCACCACAAAAACGATAACAACTGCAACAAACTGTTTTCAGAAATAATTATTTCAGAGAACTGTGGATACATAAATAGATGTTGTTCAAAGCAGTCTGGGCCACATTTGGAAATCTCCCTCTGTAAATGTTTTGATCTCAGTTGTCCAGAGAGTGGAGAGTTCCAGATTGATCTCAAGAGTTTCCCCCACTCTTGCCAGGATTCCATGAAAAACAAGACTACACAAATTAGAAGTGACTCACCAAAACAGACRGCCGGCTCCCTCTTAATATAAATTTGACAAGTCATGAAAACTGTAAGAGGCCGGAAGCTAACAAAAGCTGTGTTTGGCATGAAATTAAGCAATAATATTACACTGACTGCTACTAGATGGGAGAAAAAGTGCACCAATGTTGAATTACTAACCACCCTGACACTGCCATATGGCCAGGGGGAAACCCACTGCCTATGGAATGTGTGGTATTTTGACTACTTATGAAGATTCCGAGTGTGGTGGTTACAAAGCTGACATTAGGTCCACACTTGATGCAACAACTGTTTGAAGAACACCCCAAAGCAGGCAAAATGTATCCCAAGTTGGGTTGTTTTCCTYTCAAAAAGAATTTCAGCAAATGTTCTTATTCTGTTCTTCATGATGTCCCAGGCCAGGCATACATGGGTTATGTTTWGAATTGTAAAGGCCTCCAATAATRCAAGCCCTGCACATGCACTAGATGAAACGATAGCATACTCGTATCAGTGCTAATCTTCCCAATGTTCCTCCTAGAGAGTGTAAGAGWTGCCGTGGGAGGGAAGATCAAGCTCACCCTGAAGAAGAGGGTGAAACTGGAGGTCAAAGGTGACAAACTGGAGAACCGAGTCCTGGTAAGACATCAGGCTTGCTTTCTTGGCACTCATATAATTGGTTTCTCATTGTGCAGTTCCTTAAATGTAGCCTTAAATGTGCAGACACAACACWACCCTTTTATTTAGGAGAAAATCAACTTGTCTTTCCGAGCACCCCAGTGTTTGTCATTTTCCTCATTCTCTCAAGGTTCACATGCTTCTCAGCAAAACCTTGTTCCTGTGCCTCATTCGTATAACAGGAAGCCTGCAGTCGACTGGTTGACAATAGAAAGTTTGAAACACAGCCTCACCACTTTCTGCGTACTTGACAGACCGAAATGTATTGACTTKCTGAAACCATTTGTTGTCTGCTGAGTAATATTCTTGTTGCGTTGTATGCAGAGTAATAGATTTTGAAAGTTGAATGTTATATTGTAACATTTAAAATGTGACCCTCCGCAACTGTCTTAATTTTATTAGCAGCCTCAGATCCCCTTCAAAAGGTAGCCAAAACTTATTGGGTTTCAATTGGAATACCAGTTGCCTCCATCAAACCCATTTCTGGAGGATCAAGGAAGAACAGACATTTTCCAAACAAACTTCTTTATATGGTGTTGCTTCTTCTTTAACCCTGGGCTGTGTTTATTAGGCATTGAATGGAAGAAAACAGACTGAAACGGGGAGGGACTAACTGGACTTGTCCAATAATAATAAAACATTTTGGTGTGTGTCTTTCAAGATACCKAAGGACACTTACCAAARTTTAATTGTCCATTGTAAAACGTTTTCCATTGCATGGCCTAATGAACACAGCCCTGTATACAGAGGCTATTCAGTTTTACCTCATACTCAGCAACTTCATCATCAGTTACACTTTCCTCTAAGCCCTGGGCCAGCAAAGACATGAAAAGCCTCAGACCCAACTTTCAAAAGACATTTGAGCCCTCTGTGTATTATTGTGTAAGAGGAAGAACAATGGATAAGGTGGTGTAGGAGTGGGCCTACTATTGGATATGGGCCGATCTTGTTTCATGTAACTGCATGTCTCTAAACCCCCTGTGTGTGTGTGTGTGTGTGTGTGCAGCTGACTAGCTTAGGGAGATACTCTGAATTACCTACAGTATGTATTTCCTAGTTCATAAAAAGATAAATGTTGACACATAATTTAATGAAGATCTAATTGACCCGTTACTTTAAATACCCGTCCTTAACTCATGAAATGGTACACATTTTTCCACATCACATTTGAAAGCATGTCATTTTCAGGAAAGTTGTCCTTCCTTAGTTGTCCTTCCTCTACACACTGTAGGTTCTGGGGCCCTATTGGACACACTGTAGGTTCTGGGGCCCCTATTGGACACACTGTAGGTTCTGGGGCCCCTATTGGACACACTGTAGGTTCTGGGGCCCCTATTGGACACACTGTAGGTTCTGGGGCCCCTATTGGACACACTGTAGGTTCTGGGGCCCCTATTGGACACACTGTAGGTTCTGGGGCCCCTATTGGACACACTGTAGGTTCTGGGGCCCCTATTGGACACACTGTAGGTTCTGGGGSCCCTATTGGACACACTGTAGGTTCTGGGGCCCCTATTGGACACACTGTAGATTCTGGGGCCCCTATTGGACACACTGTAGATTCTGGGGCCCCTATTTTCTTTGTAAAGTTCCACAATATGGTGGTATTTATGTTCACTGTCTCCATTGTCTCCTTTCTTGACTTGACAGAACACTTCCCCACAGGGCACTGACTGAGAGCATCAGACACTGATAAATACAGCCCACCACATTGGCACATTCCTAGGCCTTGCTAGAGTAGAGACTCAGTAGTCAAAATTTGGTTAAGCAGTCTATCCGTAAGACACAATGGATAAGTGGGCTTTACCTGTAGGAACTATTATGGGATTGTGAAATGTCTCTCTGTTTCTGTGTGTGTGAACATACAATACCCCTTCCCCTCTTTTTACACCTGAGATACTATAAAATAAAATGCAGGAACAGATTGTCCAGAGCAGAGAGGGGCGGGGTCTCCTGTCTCACACCCAGCCATTGGTTGACTTAGCCATTGGTTGATGCTCATATTTGGCCTTGAAGAGTGACCTCACTCCAAAAAAAAAAAACACATACCACAGCTATCTGATCCACAGTCAGTTTTCTCTCTTTGTCCTTCCAGCTATAACTGTGTATTCATCTGTACTCACCATGGTACTATTACATGTCACTTTTTAAATCGAAATTAATTAGCTACTACTGTGCGATTTACAATTGAGTTTGCACCTGTGTCGTTGAGAATGGAAAGGTTTAAAACAGATAAATGAAAGCAAAGACGTTAAACAATGTTCATAACACAATTTCACTGCAAACCTCTAAACCTTTGCCCCACATGTTGTATATATATATTTTTTTATTTAACTAGGCAAGTCAGTTAAGAACAAATACTTATTCACAATGACGGCCTACCCCGGCCAAACCTGGATGACGCTGGGCCAATTGTGCGCCGCCCTATGGGACTCCCAATCACGGCCGGATGTGATACAGCCTGGATTCGAACCAGGGACTGTAGTGATGCCTCTTGCACTGAGATGCAGTGCCTTGCTTTAGACCGCTGCGCCACTCGGGAGCATGTTCCTTCCATACCAATAACAGCTGTAAACCGCTGGTGGAACGGATTAGTAACTTTGTCAAGTTTGATTTGGGCCCAAATCAACCTACACTGAACAAAAATATAAACGCAACATGTAAAGTGTTGGTCCCATATTTCATGAGCTGAAAAAGATCCCAGAAATGTTCCATATGCACAAATTTCTCAAGTGTTCTGCACAAATTTGTTTTACATCCTGTTAGTGAGCATTTCTCCTTTGCCAAGATAATCCATCAACCTGACAGGTGTGGCATATCAAGAAGTTGATTAAACAGCATGATCATTACACAGGTGCACCTTGTGCTGAGGACAAAAGGCCACTCTAAAAAGTGCCATATTTTATCTCAAATAGAATATTATAATTGTGGTACAACAAAGGTAAACTATTTTAACCAATGGCTAAGTCAACCAATGCCACAATTTACTCAAGTTTGAAGGGAGCGTGCAATTGGCATGCTGACTGCAGAAATGTCAACAGAGCTGTTCCCAAGCTGCCTCCAACATTGTTTTGAGAATTTGGCAGTACTGCAAACGGCTAACACCGCACACACCGTGTATCCAAGCCAGCCCGGATCACATCCCGGCTTCTTCCATCTGCGGGATCGTCTGAGGGGTGCAGAGACTATTTCTGTCTGTAATAAAGCCCTTTGTGGGGGAAACAAATTCTGATTGGCTGGGCCTGGCTCCCCCACTCATGGCTGCTCCCTTACCCAGTCATGTGAAATTCATAGATTAGAGCCTAATGAATTATTTAATATGACTGCTTTCCTTCTATGAACTGTAACGCAGTAAAATCTTTAAAATTGTTGCGTGTTGGGTTTATTTTTGTACAGTACAGTTGTTGACTTCCGTTAGTCTCTCTGATCTGTCGTCTCCTCTACAGGCTTTGGCATCCCATCGGGGCTTTCTGCTTACTGTGAGGGTCCCCACCAAGGTAAGAAGTGAGAGTGAGTACATGCACATGAGACACTGTGTGTGTGTTTGATTGTGTGTGCTATTGTATATCTTGATCTTCCTATGAATCAAATGCACTATGTATACAAATGTATTGGAAAACCTTTCAAATGAGTGGATTCAGTTATTTCAGCCACACCCGTTGCTGACAGGTGTAAAAATCGAGCACACAGCCATGCAATCTCCATAGACAAACATTGGTAGTAGAATGGCCTCACTGAAGAGCTCAGTGACTTTCAACGTGGCACCGTTGCAGGATGTCACCTTTCCAACAAGTCAGTTTGTCAAATGTCTGCCCTGCTAGGCTGCCCGGTCAATGTAAGTGCTGTTATTGTGAGGAAACGTCTAGGAGCAACAACGGCTAAGCCGCGAAGTGGTAGGCCACACAAGCTCACAGCGTGACCGCCGAGTGCTGAAGCGTGTAGCCCTTAAAAACCGTCTGTCCTTAGTTGCAACACTCGCTACCAAGTTCCAAACTGCCTCTGGAAGCAATGTCAGCACAAGAACTGTTCGTCGGGAGCTTCATGAAATGGGTTTCCATGGCTGAGCAGCCACAAACAAACCTAAGATCACCATGCGCAATGCCAAGCGTCGGCTGAATCTGGGTTTGGCGGATGCAAGGAGAACGCTACGTGGCTCGATGCATAGTGCCAACTGTAGACTTTGGTGGAGGAGGAAAGTTGTCTGGGGCTGTTTTTTATGGTTCGGGCTAGGCCCTTAGTTCAAGTGAAGGGAAATCTTAACTCTACACAGTGGGGCCTCCCGAGTGGCGCAGTGGTCTAGTGCCCCTAGAGGTTCTGGGTTCGAGTTGGGCTCTGTCGCAGCCGGCCGCAACCGGGAGACCCATGGGGCGGCGTACAATTGGCCCAGCGTCGTCCGGGTTAGGGGAGGGTTTGGCCTGCAGGGATGTCCTTGTCCCATCGCTCACTAGCAACCCCTGTGGCGGGCTGGGCGCAGTGCACGCTGACACGGTCACCAGGMGCACGGTGTTTCCTCTGACACATTGGTGCTGCTGGCTTCCGGGTTAAGTGGGTATTGTGTCAAGAAGCAGTGCGGCTTGGTTGGGTTGTGTTTCGGAGGACGCACGGCTCTCGACCTTCGCCTCTCCTGAGTCRGTACCGGAGTTGCAGCGAAGAGACAAGACTGTAACTACAAATTGGATACCACGAAATTGGGGGAAAAAAGTAACAAAAATGTATAATAAACTCTACAGCGTACAATGACATTCTAGATGATTCAGTGCCTCCAACTTTGTAGCAACAGTTTGGGGAAGGGCCTTTCCTGTTTCAGCATGACAATGCCCCRGTGCAGAAAGCAAGGTCCATACAGAAATGGTTTGTCGAGATCGGTGTGGAAGAACTTGGCTGCACTGCACAGAACCCTGACCTCAACCCCATCAAACACCTTTGGGATGAATTGGAAAGTCAACTGCGAGCCAGGCCTAATCGCCCAACATCAATACCCGACCTCACTAATGCTCTTGTGGCTGAATGGAAGCAAGTCCCCGCAGCAATGTTCCAACATCTAGTGGAAAGCCTTCCCAGAAGAGAGGAGGATTTTGGAATGAGATGTTCGACTTTTGGTCATGTAGTGTATCTTCGTACTACAGTAGTTTGAAGATTAGTTTACCAGTGTACTGCATMGTGCTACATTTGTTAATACTAATATTACTAAAGGACAATTGTTTTATTTTTTATTGTGAAGTTGAAATCACTGCAGTCACTGTTACTCCCTTTTATGTGCGGTCTAATAATGTAATGAAGATGACGGACAGGAAATTCACTCCATTACAACACATAGAAAGTAGAGGTTTGAGTATGGGATGACTTCTGTCTGGATGTATTGAGAACTTAATTAGACTGACTGTCTTCCTACGGCCCCCAGTCATCCCAGATGGTCCTCCTTGGGAATGTTTGGTTAGTCAATCTCCGGGCGTGCCCCAGCTTGTTTTCGAGGACCMCTTCTGGAATTCTTTCTGGTAGAGTGGCTGGCCCAAGGAGCAAGTCCCTGCAGATCTTTTTCTCCCTAAAGGTTTAGGTTTTTATAAGTATTGACTGTTTTTCTTTCCTTCAGGCTGTGTGTTCACAGCTGCATTGTGGGTAGAAATATCAAATGTCATGGCATATGGTGGGACCTGCTCACTTGTTCCGGGCGGTAATGTACTGGTTAATGAATACCAGTAACTGCGCATTTTATGAATGGGGTGATTTGCAAATATAGTGACTTCAGAAAGTATTCACACCCCTTGACTTTTTCCCACATTTTGTGGGATTCAAATGGATTTGATTCTCATTGTTTTGTCAACGATCTACACAAAATGCTCAGTAATGTCAAAGGGGAAGAAAAATTTGAACATTTGTAAAACATTTAAGAAAAATAAAACACTAATAGGGCTCTCGAGTGGCACAGCGGTCTAAGGCACTGCATCTCAGTGCAAGAGGTGTCACTACAGTCCCTGGTTCGAATCCAGGCTGTATCACATCCGGCCGTGATTGGGAGTCCCATAGGGTGGCGCACAATTGGCCCAGCGTCGTCCAGGTTTGGCCAGGGTAGGCTGTCAAGTAACTAGATTTTGTTCTTAACTGATTTGCCTAGTTTAAAAAAATATGTATGTATGTATTACACTATCGTTGAAAAGTTTGGGTCACTTAGAAATCGTCTTTTTGAAAGAAAAGCACTTTTTTTTTTGCACATTTTTAAAATGACATCAAATTGATCAGAAAAACAGTTTGTTTTGATGTTATTTTAATGGACTTTAAAAAAAAAAAAATTAAACAAGGACATCTTTAAGTGACCCAAACTTTTGAACGTGTGTGTGTGTGTGTGTGTGTGTGGTGTGTGTACACGTGGGGCAAAACAGTATTTAGTCAGCCACCAATTGTGCAAGTTCTCCCACTTAAAAAGATGAGAGACGCCTGTAATTTTCATCATAGGTACACTTCAACTATGACAGACAAAATGAGAAAAATAAATCCAGAAAATCACATTGTAGGATTTTTAATGAATTTATTTGCAAATTATGGTGGAAAGTAAGTATTTGGTCAATAACAAAAGTTTATCTCAATACTTTGTTATATACCCTTGTTGGCAATGACAGAGGTCAAACGTTTTCTGTAAGTCTTCACACACTGTTGCTGGTATTTTGGCCCATTCCTCCATGCAGATCTCCTAGAGCAGTGATGTTTTGGGGCTGTTGCTGGGCAACACGGACTTTCAACTCCTCCAAAGATTTTCTATGGGTGGAGATATGGAGACTGGCTAGGCCTCCAGGACCTTGAAATGCTTCTTACGAAGCCACTCCTTCGTTGCCCGGGCGTATTTTTGGGATCATTGTCATGCTGAAAGACCCAGCCACGTTTCATCTTCAATGCCCTTGCTGATGGAAGGAGGTTTTCACTCAAATCTCACGATACATGGGCCCCATTCATTCTTTCCTTTACACGGATCAGTCGTCCTGGTCCCTTTGCAGAAAAACAGCCCCAAAGCATGGTGTTTCCACCCCCATGTTCACAGTAGGTATGGTGTTCTTTGGATGCAACTCAGCATTCTTTGTCCTCCAAACACGACGAGTTGAGTTTTTACCAAAAATTATATTTTGGTTTCATCTGACCATTGACATTCTCCCAATCTTCTTCTGGATCATCCAAATGCTCTCTAGCAAACTTCAGACGGGCCTGGATATGTACTGGCTTAAGCAGGGGGACACGTCTGGCACTGCATGATTTGAGTCCCTGGCGGCGTAGTGGTTTACTGATGGTAGGCTTTGTTACTTTGGTCCAGTCTCTGCAGGTCATTCACTAGGTCCCCGTGTGGTTGGGATTTTGCTCACCGTTTCTTGTGATCATTTTGACCCCACGGGTGAGATCTTGCATGGAGCCCCAGATCGAGGGAGATTATCAGTGGTCTTGTATGTCTTCCATTTCTAATAATTGCTCCACAGTTGATTTCTTCAAACCAAGCTGCTTACCTATTGCAGATTCAGTCTTCCAGGCTGGTGCAGGTCTACTATTTTGTTTTCTGGTGTCCTTTGACAGCTCTTTGGTCTTGGCCATAGTGGAGTTTGGAGTGTGACTGTTTGAGGTTGTGGACAGGTGTCTTTTATACTGACACAATTCAAACAGTGGCCATTAATACAGGTACGAGTGGAGGACAGAGGAGCCTCTTAAAGAAGAAGTTAAGGTCTGTGAGAGCCAGAATCTTGCTTGTTTGTAGGTGACCAATACTTATTTTTCCACATAATTTGCAAATAATTCATTAGAAATCCTACAATGTGATTTCTCTGGATTTTTTTCTTTCTCATTTTGTCTGTCATAGTTGAAGTGTACCTATGATGAAAAATTACAGGCCTCTCTCATATTTTAAGTGGGAGAACTTGCATTATTGGTGGCTGACTAAATCTTTTTTGCCCACTGTATGTATGTGTGTGTATGTATGTACAGTTGAAGTCGGAAGTTTACATACATCTTAGCCAAATACATTTAAACTCAGTTTTTCCACAATTCCTGACATTTAATCCTAGTAAAAATTCCCTGTCTTATGTCAGTTAGGATCACCACGTGATTTTTAGAATGTGAAATGTCAGAATAACAGTGGAGAGAATGATTTATGTCAGCTTTTTTTCTTTCATCACATTCCTAGTGGGTCAGAAGTTTACATACACTCAATTAGTATTTGGTCAAACGTTTCGGATAGCCTTCCACAAGCTTCTCACAATAAGTTCGGTGAATTTGGCCCATTTCTCTGACAGAGCTGGTGTAACTGAGTCAGGTTTGTAGCCTCATTGCTCGCACACGCTTTTTCAGTTCTGCCTACAAATCTTCTATAGGATTGAGGTCAGGGCTTTGTGATGGCCACCTCAATACCTTGACTTTGTTGTCCTTAAGCCATAACTTTGGAAGTATGCTTAGGGTCATTGTCCATTTGGAAGACCCATTTGCGACCAAGCTTTAACTTCCTGACTGATGTCTTGAGATGTTCTTCAATATATCCACATAATTTACCTGCCTCATGATGCCATCTATTTGTGAAGTGCACCAGTCTCTCCTGCAGCAAAGCACCCCACAACATGATGGTGCTTCACGGTTGGGATGGTGTGCTTCGGCTTGCAAGCTTCCCCCTTTTTCTCCAAACAACATAACGATGGTTTTATGGCCAAACAGTTCTATTTTTGTTTCATCAGACCAGAGGACATTTCTCCAAAAGTACGATCTTTGTCCTCATGTACAATTGCAAACTGTAATCTGGCTTTTTTTATGGTGGTTTTGGAGCAGTGGCTTCTTCCTTGCTGAGCGGCCTTTCAGGTTATGTCGATATAGGACTCGTTTTACTGTGGATATAGATACTTTTGTACCCGTTTCCTCCAGCATCTTCACAAGGTCC